>NW_024081019.1:70499-489679 GCF_003009895.1 Hyaena hyaena
CAATAGCTAAAACATGGAAAGAGCCTAAGTGTGTCCATCAACGGACGAATGGATCAAGAAGATGTGGTTTATCTATACCATGGAATACTACATGGCAATGAGAAACAATGACATCTGGCCATGTGTAGCAACATGGATGGACCTTGAGGGTGTTATGCTGAGTGAAATAAGTCAGGCAGAGAAGGACAAATATCATATGTTTGCACGTATAGGAGGATTAGGAGGAACTTAACTGAGGAACAAGGGGGAGAAGAAGGGGGGAAATGGTGGGGGAAAGGGAGAGAGGCAAACCATGAGAGACTCTTGAATGCTGACAAAAACTGAGGACTGATGGATGTGGGGGGGAGGTGGGAGATGGGCATGGAGGAGGACACTTGTGGGGATGAGCACTGGGTGTTATGTGGAAACTAATTTCACAATAAACTATTTGTAAAAAAAAAAAAAAAGTGATCTTGGAAGAATGTTCTACCACATGATTCCAGGATTGTAGCTGGTGACAGTCCATGAATGTACAGGCTCGTCGCGGTGGGGAAATGCCCAGTCAGGTCCTGTATTCTATCTTGTCTCTCAAAGACCTTCATCTGTCCACTCTAGCATATCCTCATATCATGTGAAATGAAGTCTCTATGGCTCACGTCTTGCTCTTAAAATTCTCCAGTTACTTCAAGAACATAAACTTCTCATGCAACACTGTTAGAGTTCTAATCCCAGACCCACCAATATTAGTTGTTTTTTTTAATTAGTTACTTAAATTTCCTCTGCCTCAGATTCCTTATTTGAAAAATGTAGATATTAATTATACCTAGCTCATAGGGTAATTGTAAAGATTAAATTAGTTAATTTATGTAAAGCACTTCAAATAGTGCCTGGCTCACAGTAAGTGATATACAAGTGTTATCATACCACTACTATTATTATCATCATCATCTTTGCCTTATATTGCCAAAATTCCCTCACCTAAGCCTGAGATTCTCATTGTAAGCTGAAGGGGGCGGGAGGAGGTTAGTGAGTTTTAAGGCCAGAGAGCAGCAACTATAGCTGCCTGATCTCCAGAAAAATGAACTGTTGTTAGTCGAGGAAAACCTTAATTGGTGGTCTGGCCTGGCAAAAAAGCAAAAAACCAGTGGCCACTAGGAAATAACAGCTTGATAAAGAAAGAACAAAGACTGAAGCCTAGATAAATAATAAAGGGCAACAAGAAAGATCAAATCAGGAATAATAACCCCACTTTCTTACATCTTCCTCCATATTTTTGGCCCTCTTGGCAGCAAAGTTTCTCCAAAGAGTTGTCTGAATTTGCTTTTTTCCATTCTTTTCTTTTCCTTTCTCTTATACATGCATCCCAGTCTAGCCTTTTGCCTCCACAAAAGGTGCTTTTGTTAGGATCACGTTGCTAAATCTACCAGACAATTCTCAGCACTCGACTGATGAGCAGCAATTAACACAGCGGATCACTCCATCTTTTCTGAAGCTCTTTCTTCACGTGACTTCTAGAATAACAATTCACTGATTCCCCTCTCACCTCACTATGTGATCCTGCTCAGTACCCTTTTTTGGTTCTACCTCTTCCCCCAAACTTCCTACAAATTGGAATAGGTTGCACTCAGTCTTTGATCCTCATCTCTTCTAAAGTCACTCCCTTGGTGACCTTATCCAATTTCATGACTTTAGATAGTCATGAATAACATTTTTAGGTGGACAAATCCTAATTTTATAATGCCAGCCAAGGGGCGCCTGGGTGGCTCAGTGGGTTAAGCATCCGACTTTGGCTCAGGTCATGATCTCACAGTTCATGGGTTTGAACCCAGTGTCGGGCTCTGTACTGACAGCTCAGAACCTAGAGCTTGCTTCGGATTCTGTGTCTCCCTCTCTCTCTGCTCCCCATCCCCCATCATGTTCTCTCTCAAAAATAAATAAAAGTTAAAAAAATTTAGGGGCGCCTGGGTGGCTCAGTTGGTTAAGCGTTCGACTTTGGCTCAGGTCATGATCTCACGGTTTATGGGTTTGAGCCCCACATCAGGCTCTGTGCTGACATACAGCTCAGAGCCTGAAGCCTATTTCAGATTCTGTGTCTCCCTCTCTCTTTGACCCTCCCCTGCTCGCGCTGTCTCTCTCTCTCTCTCTCACAGAAATAAATAAAACATTAAAAAATGAAAAATTTATAATGCCAGCCCAGACTTCTCTCCTGAACTTCAACTCATATATCTGTGTACTGACTATCTTCAGTTGGATATCTAACAGCATCTCAAACTATACCCTGATTTTCCCCACAAACTTGTTCTACTACAGTCTTTCTCAACTCAACACCATCCTTCCAGTGGCTTAAGCCAAAATTCTTGGAGTCATTCTGGGCTCCTTTCTTCCTCTCACACATTGTAGCCACTCTGTTGCATTTAAAAGACATCCAGAATGAGACCACTTCTCACCACCTTCACCACTATACTATCACTCTGTTGGAATACATCATTTCTTACCTGAATTATTGCTAAAGTACTTACATGAGTAATCTTCAAACTGACTTCCCACTTCTACCTTTGACCCCCAGCCTCCATTAATCTATTCTCAATACAGCAGCTCTGGATCCTTTTATCTATCTATCTATCTATCTATCTATCTATCATCTATCTATTTATGTTTATTTATTTATCTATCTATCATCTATCGATTTATTTTTATTTATTTATTTTGAGAGAGGAAGACAGAGAGAGACAGAGAGACAGAGAGAGAGAAGCCTAAGCAGGCTCTGCACCATCAGCTCAGAGCCCGATGTGGAGCTCAAACTCACAAACCACAAGGTCATCACCTGAGCTGAAGTCGGATGCTTAACCCACTGAGCCACCCAGGCACCCCACCATGGACCCTTTTAAAATGTAAGATTGCATCATTCCTCTGTTCAAAATGGACCTCCTCATTTCACTCAGAGAAAAAGTTTAAGTCAGCCAAAGGTTGTACATGATCTGACCCTTCTGACCTCCTACCACTCTGCCTCACTGGTCTCCTTGCTGTCGCAGGAATGTGCCAGGCCCATTCTCTTTCTTTGGAAGACTTATCTCTCAGATCTATGCATGGATAAGTCCCTTATCTTCTTCAAGCCTTTGTCCAAAAGTTGTCTCCTCAACAAAACCTACCATGACAATCCAATTTAAAATCATAATCTTGTAACTGTCCCTTTTCCAACTCTTTTTCTCTTTCTGTAGTGCTTATTATCTATTAACACTAACATTTATTATTTTCTAATATATGATATAGTTTATTTATTTATCATGCTTGGTATTTAGTGTCTCCCCCTGCTAGAATTAAGTGCTGCAAAGTTGCATAGATCTTAATTTTGTACACTGCTGTATCCCAAGCCCTAGAACAGTGCCTGGCACACAGAGGATATACAATGATTACTTGTTGATTTGAATGAATGAACTTAGGCTAAGAGATTAGGAGGAAGCACTGGAACCCAAAATTCATTAGAATTTTTACACAATATTATCTGCCTTTGCCACAGGGTAGCTAGAAAGTAATTACAGCAGAATGTAGTATAGAAACTCTTATTCCTACTCCCCAGCACACCTGGTTGCTCTGTAAACCAGAAATGGATCCTCAGAAAGCTCCTTGCTTTAGCTGATACTTATCTTTCAGAAGTGAACCTTACTGGAATGATAACACATGAAGAATCTGTGAGACTGAGTAAATACAACAACAAAATGTCCAGCCCAGAAAAGAAATGAGATCGCAGTAGTAATTTGTGTAGGAACTAAAGTTAAAAAGAAGTACTGGAGCACTTGTAATTCTAGTTCTTGATAATAGTCATTTGTGGATGAAAGAACTGCAAAAGAAGGTACAAAGACTTTCGTCTGCTTGAGAAATTTCTCAAACCAAATGAAAAAGGATCCATCTTATTTCTACTGGGGCATCAAGTTATAGCCTGGAACAGTTTATTTTTCTCAGGCTACTTCAAATCTAAATGTGTTTTTAAAAGCAAGCTCAATGAAAGATTAGATAAATAACTGGACAATGTTTTCTACACTCTGGTAACATAAACATTTCAAATTCCTCCCTAACTCTTTACTAGCATAAATCTCTAATTCCAGAGAAGGTGAAATATCCTCAAAGTTTAAACATTACTGTGAATTATTCACATTTACCTCCATTTCCATTTTACACTTTTTTGGCAATAAAAAGCCAGGTTTTGTCCAAGTTATGGTACCATGAGTCTCTTCCAATTGTAAAACAACTTGGACTAACCCCAGCTCTCCTGCCTTTGAAAATGGAACATAGCAGCCCTGCCCAACGCTCTGCTTTCTTACCTTCTATACATCCTGCGCTGCCCTTTTCCAAACCATGCCTTTATAAACAGAGGGGAAATATGAAGTTGTCTGCCTACAATTAACAATGAAAACAATTTTTAAGTGGTGTCAAATACAAAAGAGATACTTTGAAAGAGTTGGTAGGGCAAGAAAACATCAGGAAGAGGAGAGGTCTCTATGGCTGAAAAAAGGGAGATCCAGAGCAAGACCCTGCTGGAGCAGCAGCTCAGTGGGGATGCCACAGGGGAAGAAAGGAAGGGAGGGAGAGGTGGAGGGAAATGAAGGATGTGCAAAAGGCAGAGGGAATGAGGATGGCCAGCCTACAGTACAGTTCACACATTAGCAAGTTTGGGAATATAAGGGGGTGGCTGGGAGATGAGAGAATATACCAGGCTGATGCAGCATGTTCTACAGTTTCGGAAATGAGTTTCTGAAACCTCACTTGACCTTGGTCCTCACAACAACTGGTGGAGTAGGTAAGAATCTGCACACCCACACCCAAGGAAAATAACCCCCTACCTCCTAAGTTATTTAATACTTTTGAATCTCTATTTCCTCATATGCAAAATGGAAATAATATCTTCCTAACAAATGACTGTGGTAAATAAATACATTATTATATAAAACACCAAAGTCACGCTCAATAATTGGTAGTTATTATAATAAATAATATGAAGTTTGACTGACCCACGGTCAGACAATGAGCCAATGATGCTGTTAAGAGTAGAACCTGGGTCTTTCATGCCATGGCCATTTTCCAGCAAAGCTCATTGTGGTAGAGAGAAAAAGACTTAAGATGAAACCTGAGGGGGCATCAAAGAAGTATAAGTATATAAGATGGACACGTGCAGTACAGATAATGCAGACGACTAAAGACTCCACACTGTGCATTCCGAGGAGTAAAAAACTAGATGCAATTTTTGCTTAGGAATATGAAAAAGAAGACCATGGTACATGAAGGAACAAAATTAGGGGCTTCTTTATGACAGTTAAATAATAATTACATTAGTACCATTTTGAGTATTTATTGTGTGCTAGCTATGGTGCTACTTCTTCACATGTTTGCTCATTTTCAGCAACCTAAAATGGTGATTACTAGTGTCTCTTTTGACAGGTGATGAACCTCGGCTCTAAAAATTGACTTGCTCAAGGTTACACACATTGTGAGAGAATCTGTTATATGCTGACTCCAAAATCCAAGTCTTTTTTTTTTTTAATATTTTATTTATTTCTAGGAGAGAGAGAGAGAGAGAGAGAGAGAGAGAGACAGCGTGAGCAGGGGAGGGTCAGAGAGAGAGGGAGTCACAGACTGAAACAGGCTCCAGGCTCTGAGCTGGCAGTCTGCACAGAGCCCGACGCGGGGCTCGAACCCATGAACCGCGAGATCATGACCTAAGCGAAAGTCGGACGCTTAACTGACTAAGCCACCCAGGCGCCCCTCCAAAATCCAAGTCTTAAACCATTCTATTACCTTGCCTCTCCCTGACAGAAAGAAAAGACACAATGGGATTCTGAATTATTGTTTGAAGAATATGAATTTGAGATTGGCAAAATAGGATCATGGCATGTGCTTTATATCCTCAAAAGCCACCCATCCCCATCTCTTGCTCCAAAGAAAGTAAAAGAGTTGGGGTGCCTGGGTGGCTCAATCAGTTGAGTGTTCGACTTTTGATTTAGGCTCAGGTCATGATCTCATGGTTTGTGAGATTGAGCCCCACATCAGGCTCTGTGCTGACAGCAGAAAATAAATAAACAAACCTTAAAAAAAGCAATAATAAAGAAAAGCTTATTCCACGAATACAAAATTATTCGATTAATGTAATTCTTCAAACCGATATATCAGAAAGGAATCTCAATAGAGGATAGTAATCAACATGCACTTCTGATTTAAAGACACCTAGTGATCTAGGAATAACTATCTGAAATTCATAGGCAACATAAAATTTATGAGTAAAGCAAATAAAGATATTCAAGGTAAAGATAAGGATCTTGACCATCTATCACTAACATTGTTTAACATGGTTCTAGAAATTCAAGGCAATTGTATAAGATACAAAAAAAGAGAAAAAAGGTGTGTTTTTGAAAAAAAGATTAAATGATCATAATCTCTTAGTGAAATGATTATATACCTATAATATTTCTAAGATTATGAAATAAGGTCTATCTGAATAGGTGGAAGCCATTAAATATATAATACCTATTTAAATAGATATTATTTCATATTTTTGGAATATATATTTGATCATTTTCCTTTGCATTAACAATATCCACCTAGAAATGTAATGAAGAAATTATTATATTCAAAAGGATACCAACTAAAATTTTTTAAGTAATAAAAAAAACTAGAAAAAAAAATAAAAAGAAATGCCAAGGCCTGTAGGTATAAAACTAAATGTTTATGGACAAACATAAAAGATTTGACTACACAGATGAAAATACTGTAAGATTCAATATAAAATGATATTTCCACAATTTTGAAGTCAATTTTCCACAAAATGACTTCAAATCAAAATGCAATTCCACTCTAAATCTCAAAAGAATGTTTTAACAAAAGAGTACGATGCTAAAGTTCATAACAAAGGATAAGTGGTTGAGAAGAACCAGGAATAATGAATAAACAATGATGGACACTTTGTCTCGCCAATTTTAAATGCTATTATACAGTTATGACAATTACAACAGCATTGCTATCAGTGTCAGAATAGATGAAGAGAAAATGGAATAGAGGAAATGAGATAGAGGAATGAAGAAAATGAGATAGTCCCATTTACACAAATATATTTATATTTTACAAGTGTATTTAAAATTAGTGGCAAATGATCTATTATCCAATAAATAGTGCTGGAATTTTGGGTAAAATATTGGGAAAAATGAAAGCTAGAGAAATCAAATAAATTTCAGATGACTAAAATAGCTTAAGGTAAAAATGTAAGAAGGAAATGTAAGAAAAAAACAAATATTGGAATCAATATAGACAAAAATGAATAGATTTGACTATCAAAAGGAAGTCATGTTAAAAACAAAAAATCCAAACAAATTAAGCAAAATTTAAAACAAAACTAAAACCTCAGAAAAAAATATTTGTAATGTATATTATAAGCTGACGGTTGATGGAGGGTAGGGGAGAGGGGAAAATGGGTGATGGGCATTGAGGAGGGCACTTACTGGGATGAGCACTGGGTGTTATATATAAGAGATGAACCAAGAGAATTTACCCCAAAAACCAAGAGCACATTTTATACACTGTATGTTAGCCAATTTGACAATAAATTATATTTTAAAAATAATTTTAAAAACATTAAAACATTTCTTTTTGATATACAGTACTCTTCAATCAATAATAAAAAGTGATATCCTGATTGACAGAAACATGGGAAAGCATGAAAAAAATAACTCACAGAAAAGGCTAACAAACTGTAGGACTAATGCAAATTATTACAAAGTTACCAAAAAAATGGCTATAAATATTATTTAATGCAACCTTAAGAGCCACAGATGCACAATTAAAATTCCTGGTGTTTCCACTTTGATAATAACAAAGATTAAAAAAAAAAATGATAATCAGTGATGTCAAGGAAGCACCAAAAAGTCACTGGTGAACTTTTTTTTTCAATGTGTATTTATTTTTGAGAGAGAAGGGGAGGGGCAGAGAGAAAGGGAAACAGGATCCAAAGCTGGCTCTGCACTGACAGCAGAGAACCCAATGAGGGGCTTAAACTCACGAACTGCAAGATCATGACCTGAGCTGAAGTCAGATACTTGACCAACTGAGTCACCCAGGTGTCCCATCACTGGTAAACTTTTAAATCAAGAAGAAATTCCTTGATGTCGGAAGCAGAAGCAGGTTTTTCAATTCTAGGCCCTTACTCTAAGGCAATAATCAAAGATGGGTATAATATTCTCATGTCAATGTTAGAAAGAGCACTATTTATAATAATTGAAAAACAAAACTATCTATATATCCAATAATCAGGGTTACAATACCCATACACTTCCTTTTGCGTGCCTTTCACTCTACAAAGATCTTGCATGTAGTTTCTTGAACAAGCTCTGGTTTTCCACATTCCTTTGCTCTTATTTAAATTATGTCCTGTGCCAGAGATGTCTTCCTCTAATTTCCTTCAAATTCATGTTCTTTGTGGATCAGTTTAAAGAATAATAATAATAACTATGATAATAAGTATGGAAATAATAATGATTACAGTAGATAACATTTATCAAGAACTTTGAAGAACCAATTGGCATTCTGTTATATATAATAATATTTAATACTATAACACCTCTACAAGATAATGCTTTCATTAGTTTCACCATACAGAGAAGAAAAGTGAGGCATATAGGGGTTACATCCCTAACCCAAGGTCACACAGCTAGTTTGATAGTGCTATGATACAAACGCAACCAAAAATGTGGCTCTAGGTCCACGTTCTTACCACTTGGCCTCTCTAGGACAGCCACCTCATCTGTAAAATTTCCTCCTGCCTCAAGCCCAGAGTCAGATCCTAGCTCTCAAACCACCTATTTCTTATAAGATCTCTATGAGAGGGGCGCCTGGGTGGCTTAGTCAGTAAAGTGTCTGACTTTCGCTTAGGTCATGATCTCATGGTTCATGGGTTCGAGCCCCGTGTCAGGCTCTGTGCTGACAGCCAGTTCAGAGCCTGGAGCCTGTTTCCAGTTCTGTGTCTCCCTCTCTCTCTAACCTTCCCCTGCTCACGCTGTCTCTCTCTCTCTCTCTGTCTCCTAGAAATAAAAAAAATAAAACACTTAAACAAATTAAAAAATTAAAAAAAAATCTCTATGAGAGCACGTCACACATGATTTGGTACCTTCATTTGTGCATCTCCTGAACCAGAGTCTTTATCTTACTCTGGCTTGTATATCCTATGACTAAGCACAATCACTGGAACAACAATGGCTTTCAGTATATGTTTACCCAGTAAATAAGTTAAAACAAAGTATATGAATAAGAAAATTAGAGAAACTGAATACGAAGAATCAAAGGAAAGAACTCTATATAGAGAAGGAGTCAAGGACCAATGCTGAGTGGGTGGGTGGGTGGATGGATGGATGGATGGATGGATAGATGGATCTATCTACCTATCTACCTATCTATCTATCTATCTATCTATCTATCTATCTATCTATCTATGTATCAGTTGTGGGCTAATCCCACAATAGCAATCAAAAGACCAAAACAAAGGCAAAAGGAGGGAGACAGGGAGGAGAAGAAGTCAACACTGAGCATCTATCAAATGTCAGACCCTGTGCTAAATGTTTTCATATAAGGTATGTCACATAATAGCCAAAAAGGGTATTTCCTTACTAGTGGGTCTGAAGGTTCCTTTTGAGTTCTACAGAACTGATGAGGATAGTCTCAGGAAAACACAGATTTCTATTTTCACTGACAAGTGGGTCAAGCTGTAGATATCAGGATAATGATGCAACAGGATATATTGAAGATAATTTTAGAAATATAAACAAGGTGGTACAGGCCACCACATTACTAAGTCCTGGTCAGGAAATTCTGTTCCAGAGGCTGGAACCTATGGCAGTGAGCACGAACAGGTGCGGAGTGGAGTTCCCACTGACAGGACAGACACACTGCAGAATCACAACAGAAACCATTCCACAAAGCAACACAAGATAGGAAGGATGTGTGCTAAGTTTAAATTTAAGTATTTTCTTGCTCAAATCCTCACATTCTTTTTCAGTCCACATAAATAGGTAATGTGCCACATCAGTTCCTGACGGCTTCAAGACATCCCACAGTAAATGTTTACTGAATTGAATGAATTTGAAATGAGCCTCAGCAGGTGAATAGAAATAGAGCCTAAAGGAACGAAGATGTCCAGAAATGTGGACTCATAAAAAATAAATCAATTTTCTAGAAACAAGGTATAATATGAAAGGTATGACAAGATATAAATATGAAGAGAGGACAGGGACCACATCACTCTTCTATTTTAAAAAACCTGCATTGGCTTCACTCAGCTTTTCAGGGTAGAGGCTGAAGCTCTCACAATCTGGCCTGGTCTGGCCTTCACATTGGCCTCTTCCCAGCCTCCCCTAATGGACATCACCTCTTACCACACCCCTACTGGTTTATACAGTGGGAGGCATCCCACTGTACTGGATCTCTGTGTCTTTGTAATAGGAATGCCTTTCCCTTCTCTTGACCTAAGCTCCTACTTATTTCCCCCAAACTCACTCAAATTTCTGACAGGTCTTCTTTCCTGACCCCTGACTCTACTGTACTTGACTCAAGGACTTTGGGTCAATATTTGGCAAAGTAGAATGGGGTTAAGGATGGGTGGGAGAACCAAAAAGAAAAAAAGACTGCTCACAATTTTACATCAAATCTTATGAAAAAGAAAGAAAGGAAAAAAAAACAATCATGATGTTCAGCAAAGGCTCTCTGGAAGGCTCAGTGATGTCTGACTATGTGCAAAACAACTGGAAGAAAAACTGTCCAGAGAATATCAAAAAAGAGAGAAAGAAGGAAAGGAAAAAATAAGAGTACGCTAATCTATTAAGAAGCTAATAGTGAATATTTCTGAAAATTGTCTCTGTGTGTGCATGAGCATGTAGTTAAATTCATGTGAGTGAAAAAGAAACTGGAATGTACATACTATGTACATAACGGCTTTTATTTTCTAAAAGCACTGTAAGGGTAGAATGAGATCATTTAAATGATTTTGGAAGGGTTAGAATATCATATACATGTTACTGACTGTCATCATTCTGGGAATGAGTAAGGCTTTTGCCCCAAAACGACCAGATAAACCCTTCTGGCAGGTGATACTTCTCCCAACTTTCATGAAAACAAAACCAGTCATTTATCAGCTGAGCTCTGTTTGTTACTACCAAGGGCTGTTCAGGTAAGCAGATTTAGCCAAAACCTCTGAGTAAGTTACAAAAATTGGTTCTTTATGTGATGTCTATTTGTCAAGCAGAGATACAGCTAGATGGACCATAAAACAAACCTCTGATTTTACAGAAACAAGGTAAGGCTCAGGTAAAGTAGCTTTTTATGTATAAGAAAATGGGCTTAATGTGCCAGGGCATGATGTTTGGATTTAGGACATAAAGTGATCTACTTTGTCAGTGAGAAGAACTTACTCTACTATCATTTAATTTTACCAGAAACACTACCTATTTTTGAAACTAATGTGCTTTATATGTAGTCTTTCCCCCCAAGGTGAGTGCAAAACATCTTGGCCCAAACTGGCCATTTTAAAACTGAAGAAATGGTCTTTCTCACATACACAACATTCAGTCAATGGTAAATAAAGCATTTTCTCTGAAGGCTGTGCCCAATGGTTGGTTGTATGAAACAATGTGGCATGGTTACTCACCACTGTTAAAAAACAATCTTTACTTTTTCCAAAGGTTCTGTCCCAAACAATATGGTTTAAAATAACGAGGGGATGAAACGAACCTCTAGCCCTCTAAGTTACTGAATCATGGGTCTAGGTGATATTCATGGAAACCCTCAATCTATAAAACCGAGAAAATCTAAATTATCCTAGCATCCTGGCCAAATCTATATCCTCCCCTCCCCCCATTCAATTATTTGAACTGAAATAATTTCTGTTATATCCCTTTCAGCTAGGAGAGACAAATGAATAACCCCCATCTGCCAGTTTTATCTGTGAAAAAATATCCCCCTGGTGAAATTATCCTTTAACAACCTCCCAGGACACTCTCTTGTTCAGTCTTTTGTAGGATTCTTTGATGTTTTCTCTGATCTCTTATGAGCAGCATATGGGTATCCATCACTTGGAAAAAAAAAAAAAACAACTCTCATCTGGGAACATAATAATAGCAATCATTCCTCATCCAAATAAGCAATCTTACTTCTTGATTACTACATAATTTCATTTCTACCTAACTTCCATGAACTTACTTCTAAAGTGCCCACCACTGTATTTTCTGGATGCCAAATATACACATTTAAAAACTGTCAATTTCTTCCACTCTGTCTGCTAGGCAATGTTCCATGATTAACTTTCTGTTCTCAAGGGATCATCCAGTAAACCTGTCATCAATTAACCACACCACTTGAATGAAGTGAGCTTCAAAACAGAAAAACATTTATGTACTAATAAGAGCACAGCATTGGAGTTAGACCTGTGGACCTTCAGCTTGAGATCCACAGCTGTAGGTCTTTGGTATGGCATCTAAACAATGGAAGCCTCTGTTTTGGCATCTGTAAAGTGGGGGAACCCCAGAACCTCTCTCATGGATTTTTGAAAAGATCAAATGAGACAACTACATAAGGATAGGCCAGGCATACAAAACTGGTCAACAAATGTTAGCGACTGTTATTTTTGTTATCATAAATGAATTAGTTAAAACCAGATGACAATTAAATAAAACTTCTTGCTGCATTTAAGGTGTTCCCATTTTGAGGGCTGGTCACACAAAAGAATGTTCTTCATTAGGGACATACCAGCAACGGAAAAAACACTACAGACTACATCTTTTTGGTTATTGTTCTGTCCCAAATGAATGAAATTTATCCAGTTGAACATAAACTGCTTAGTTTTAAAATTTTAAACAAACATTTGCCTTAGACATAGAGTGAAGAGGTCAAGGGAATTGAGTAATTCTCTAATCTGTCTTGAAAAGCGTGGCTGACATTTGTATTTTTTTTTTTTACTACCACTAAGAGTTCTGGGCAGCTCACTAACACTCTATTGAAATGGGTTCTGAAGTCTGGTTGTTGTCCAGGTCATCTCATAATTCAATTGCTCTTCATCTGATCATTAAAATGACAGGTAACATCCCAGCCACTGTTGAAACTCTTTTAAGTTTGAGGCTCAGATTGATGGAAAACAAACCTCAGTACCTCAGGACAAAGCTTCCAAAGAGTGTAAGAAGTATATTCAAACTCTTAACAATTTAGAAAATAAATTTCCCTTGCATGACACAAATAAATAAGACCAACTTGAAATGGTGAATGGCTTGGTGACCCTAAGACCTGGCATTATGGGAAACAAGACAAACATACTGTCCTGTTCCATCTCAGATAGAATAGGGTCTTTTGTTCTGGCTCCTTTTCAGCTCATAATGAAGTGTTTCAAAGGATGAAGTGGTTAGTCCTTGGAGGCCCCTGAAGGACAGGGTGAGTTCCAAGCTAAACACTGAAAAGGATGGCCCCTCAAAAATGTCCCACTTTTATTAGGGATTTCAAATAGAAATATCCAACACTAAGATTTTCAAGCTGTTAGGACTTTTGGCCAAAGAGCGAGCTTTAGCTTTCTGAATGTGGAGAGAGACAGTCCTGCAGATTGGTGGGAAAGCAGAGACGAAAGGCGGTGGCCTGAAGCTAGGCTGAATTGTCTCCTTTGAACACTGAGGATTTTCATGTTCTGGTATGTTTAATGCATACTTCGTTCAGGCTTTGCTCCAATGCTTCATACTACTTTTTGCATATGCTTTTTCTTTACTAAGTATATTCTGAATCCAGATGGAAGACTACACCATTTCCCTTTGTCCCAGATGTAGGAAATATGAAAACTTATACACTGATATGGGATAGATTTTAACAGCTCATGAATCTCAGAACATGGCTGTGATGAGTCCTTCCTAAAAGTCATGCAACATAAAAACAGAAATTCCTACCTGATACCCTGTTAATATTTTGTTGAAGGCTGTGGCATAAGAGATTCTGCAAGGTAAGTGGTAACACGTTTTACTTCCTATATGATTTCTGGCTTGTCTTCTAGAACTTGCCAAAACCAGGCTTCAATTTTTTGTTTAGCAGAGTTCACTACCAAAAGAAGAGAAACATGCAGAGAAGTGCAAAACTGGTCTCAAAGGGCCAGCACGAGCACATGACTGACTACCTGCGGAAAAACAGTGGCCATCCCTGACACTGTCTTGCTCCGTACCAGGCCAAAGCTGAACACTTATTGTTACTTCTGGGCTCTAGAAGACATCCCCCTCAGGAGCTGCCCTGCATGATAGGATAGAACAAGTATCAGTGCAATGTTGGGCAAATTGCTAGACATTTCTAAGCCTTTGCTTTCGCCATACATGGGCGGTAAAACTTCCCTCCTTATTTCAGGGCTGATGTGGAACTCAAACTGATAATTTATGTGAAAGAGCTATAATAATACAAAGTTATTACAAATAATGATAATAAAAATAAGATGACAGGGCAAAGATATGTCAGAATCATACTTTAAGCCTTCTCAGAAATGGGGACACTTTTGTAAGGCTTTCAAAACACTGAGGAACTATTTCATACTGATTGAATCCAGGAGAGCACCACTCTTATTCACCTTCTAAAATGTTGAAAGGAATACTGAGCCAACAGAGAGCATGTAGCATCAATTCTCCTCTGTCTTCCTCTACTTGGGAGAGGTTGGAACACCTATTTTTAAAACAATTTCAGTTTTTTTAAAGACAAATATTTACCAGCCTGAAGTCCTGGAATTAAGAGTGGCTAATCAACCTCTTCCCAGCCCTGGTCAAGTCAGATAAGGTTATACAACAGAAGCCAGATAAGAACCTCACTTTTAAATAGAAAGAGCACTTCTCTTAATTAAGAATAGGAAACAAACCCAAGCTGTAACTTTAAGAAATGGAGTTCAAAGGGTGCATATTTTAAATTTGAAAATGATAATCAACTGCCAAAAGAAAAGAACAAAATAGCCTAACAATGTCTTTTCACATTTTCTTCTTTAAACAGTCTTTCTACCTTCTCCAAATTATAACCTTTCCTAAAACTATATATATTCCCCATGACTCCCAGTACCATAGATCTACATATTCTTCCCTATACCGGAAACTACTAGCATTAACTGTGTGGTTCCAGAGGATCTCTGCCTCTGACACTAAAGGCTCAGAAAAAGAAAAAAGATATAGGCAAACATCTTCCAGCCTATGCTGCCAGGACCTGATTAGTAGACCAATTAGTAGACCAGACTTCTGAAGAAGTATGTGACCTTGAATGAATTCCTTCACTTCTCTGGGTTTTGTTTGCTTCATGTGAAATTGTGTTACTTCACAGGGTGATGTAAGGAGTACATGCTTTAATATTTATAATGTGTTCAGAGAAGTGTCTGGCACATTGAAAACACTGCATAGGTATGTGCTCCACACCACTGACACAAGGCTGATATGAAGAAAGAGGCAAAGATGCAGCTAACTGGAGCTTCAAGGTTAAACTCAAAAACAAGTCCTTCAGCTTTTTCTTGTAATTACAGTTTGAGAAATGTTTTCCAACTTCATGCCAGGGTTTGATGCTTGTAAAAGAAAAGATGATGTGGTGTAGGTGGGAGGAGCATGTGATCAGGTATCTGGAGACCTGGGCTCTAGTTTTAGCTCACCTCTAAACAGCTATGGGCACTGGGTACTGGGATCACACATACACCATGGAGGAGCTGTTCAAGGGCCCCTTCTGCTTTAATATTCTACCAGTGAATGACCTCAAAGCAAGGGACAACATCATCACTATCAGGTGCCAAATAACCAAGCTAGGTGCAAATAGCTTTGTATATGCAAATTGGAAACAACATAGTTAACAACATAGTCAACCTGCAGCTATTTGGGAGTTAATGCTCTCATACCTCCTTGGACTCCTGCATCTTGACTATTCACTGTCCATTATCACCCTTACCAGAGGGTAGATGAGGGATAAAAAAAATAAGGTAGAACATATCTATCAAGGCTTACCCTAATTTCCTTCCCTCCTTCCTTCCTTCCTTCCTTCCTTCCTTCCTTCCTTTCTTTCTGTTGTTTATTTATTTATTTTGAGAGAGAGAGAGAGAGAGAGAGAGAGAGAACACACATGCATGCAGAAAGAGAGAGTCCCAAGCAGGCTCTGTGCAGTCAGTGTGGAGTTGGATTTTGAGCTCTCATGAACCCATGCCCTGAGCCAAAATCAAGAGTCAGAGGTTTAACTGACTGAGCCACCCAAGTGCCCCTGCTCTTATTTAGAAAAAGTTTTATTTTAAATAATTTTAGACTTACAGAAAACTCAACAAAAAATAGTATGAGTTCCCATATACTCTTCACCTATATAACTTCTACAATTGCAGTACCATTATCAAAACCTGGAAGCTAACAGTGGTATAACACTGTTAACTAGTTAACGTACAGGTTTTATTTAAATTTCACCAGTTTTTCCATAAAGGGCTCTTTTTTCTCCCAGGAATCCGGGATTCCACACTGCATTTAGTCATTATATCTCCTTCATCTCCTCTAATTTGTGAGAGGTCCTCAGCCTTTTGTGAACTTGACATTTTTAAAGTGTACTGTTATTTTCTGGAATATTTTTCAGTTTGGTTTTGCTTGATGATTCCTCATGCGAATGATGATTACTCATGAGGATATGTGCTTTTGTTAAGAATATCACAGAAGTGGTATCTGTGCACTTCTCAGCACCTCTTATCAGGGATACGTGACATTAATATGTTTTATTACAAATGATGTTAACAATGATCATTTGGTTAAGGTGTGTCTGCCACTCTTCTCTGCTATTAAGTAACATTTTTCCCTTTAGAATTAATAAACATATTGGGGGATACATTAAGACCATGCAGATACCCTCTTTCTCAAGCTTTCTCCCACCAATGCTGGCAACCAGTGGTGGAGCTCACCTATAGCAATTATTATTGCAGTGTTTGCCTGATGGTGATTTTGCGTATCCCTCATTCCTTCGACATTTATTAAATGGATTTTTACTGAAAGGAAGATATGTCCTTTCTCATCCCTTTATTCATTTACTTAGGTCAATATGGATTCATGGATATTTATTTAATTCTATAGGTTAATAAGCCAATACCAGCACTATTTATTTCGTTGCTCAAAACTGTTCCAGCTTTGGTGGTCGGGAGCTCCTTCAAGATGGGTTCTCCATCCTTTGAACATGCTTTCAGGCTTTCTGGAACAAAAGATGCTCCAGGCTCATCTCATGTTCTCCTGTCTTTGATCTAGAATCTACTTCTCCAAGGAGCTCTGGTTCCTGTTTAGGTTGTTCAAGTTATAAAAATTTATATATGTCTTGTCTGGTAGAAAGGGCTTTTATTGTTTACTTTTAATGTAAAAATCTCTTGCATTTGGATGTACTTTGAATCTTGAGAAATGCTATTTTAGACACAGGATGATACGTCTGATAAAGGAAGAAAAGCAGAATATGAAGCTACTTTTAAAGAAAAGCATGTATTACCCATATAATTAGGCTTGTTCCTTTTCTTAGAGACAGTAATTAGAAACCAAAACCTGGGCACCAGGAACGCTCACTCCTGCTAGTATGTCTTCAATTCTAGGCCCTCTTAATAAACAGAGCAAGGAAATACGATGTACACTAACCATGTCCAGGTGCACATACATTCACACACACACACACACACACTTTTATTTTTGTATATGTATATACATCTATATATGGATAAAACCATGAATTCTTACTACTACTTGTCATTTCAGTCCAATTACAGTGTTCTCCCTTCCATCATTTAACTTCTTCATTCAATTTTAGTAAAGCAGTTTCAGAATTGATAACCCACACCTCTTTGAGAAACAGATTCTTTAATTTGAATAGTGGATTTAGGTACACTTCTTTTTTGTCCTTAGCCTTACAATTTCTAGTCAAAATACTATTTTCCAAAATTACTCAAGTTGGTGCTTTTCTTTCCCACTCTCTTCAGTGTGGATATGTTATTAATTCACAATAGAGTTATGCTTATCTGTTACACTTTGTATTACATTTTGGGTTCCCCCACATCCCAAATAGTTGAAAATTATTGATCTATTTTCAGAGAAGGAGTATGCAGAAGATTATGATGGTTATAGTAATCAAATAATATAAAAAGGGTTCTTAGAATTGTTCCCTCCTCATCCCTACTATCCTGTTCCCATGTCCCCCCTTCTTTCCCATTTACCATTACTCACCCCTGACTCCCCATAGGTAACAAATCTTTTTAGTTTTTTATTTATCCTTCCTGTTTCCTTTTGCACAAATGAACATACACACACACACACACACACACACACACACACACACACATATTTTCTTATATTCCTTCCTTCTTACCTGAAGGGAAGATTACTGTAATACTATACTATATTTTACTTTTTTACTTACCTGTGCAATACTGTTTAACAAATTTTGAAATTAAGCTTTCAGATGAAATTGGGAGATAGATTCTGAAACTGAGGGAAGATATGATAAATGATGATACTGGCAAAACTACTGGGGAAGCAGTAAGGAATAGTCACAGCAATTCATACACTTGATTCAAGAAATACTTTTCAAGCATCACTATATGCTAGGAACCACTAACAAGTTTCAACATCTTTAACCTTAAGGAACCTATACTTTAGAGGTGAATGTTGAGAACACAAAGGAATTCAAATACAATGGGGTGAGTGCTGTGATAGAGCAAGCTATAGGCCTACACAGGAGAAACACAACACCTTGATTTGGGGAGTGGGAGGAAGGAAGTGGGGATGTCAGCAAGAGCTTCTGGAGACAGCATGCAAGCTGAGATATGAAAATCAATTAGGAATGGGCTAGACAAAAGTGGTAAGGCAGGAAGAGGCAGGCACTCCAAAGAAGGAATCATAAGCAAATGTTTATAGTAAAGACAAAATTCAGCTTGCTTGTGCCATGGAGTAGGAGGCAAAGCTAGAAAAGAAGGCAATGATGAGATCACGAGCTGATGCAGGGTCTGCTGCTATGGTAAGGAATCTGGACTTAATCTTAGAAACAATGGGAGCTGCTGAAGTAAAGATTTAAGCCAAGGGGGTTTTTCCTACATGTACTGAAATAAAGAAAATGTATTGAAGAAGAAAGACTAGTGGAAAAAAGAAGCTGCTGCAACAAAGCAAATGTAGCAAGGGCAGTAGTCTGGAACAAGCTGGAGGCAATGTGGATACAGAGGAAAGGTTTGAGACAAGAGATTTGATGCATTAATGTGACTAGCTCAAGCAACTAAACAAGTGGCAGTACTGATCTGAAATATGAAGTACAGAGAGAAGATGGCTTGGGGTAGGATGGGATGCAGAAGATGATGGTTTCCATTTCTGAAAATGTGGGCTTAAGATGCACATGTCACATTCAATGGAGACAGCCAACAAGTGGCTGAATATATGGAGCTAGAGCTTGGGAGAGATACAGTGAGGATACAAATCTGGAAGTCATCAGCATACAGAAAGAAACTAATGACAGAAATTAAAATCAGCCAGTATGAGAGAAGAGAGCCAAGGACAGAACCTGAAGGAGTATCAACTTTTCAGGCTAGGAAGAAGAAGAGAGGCCCACAGAGGGGGTTGAGAAGGAGCAGCCAGTGAGATGAGACAACCAGGAGAGAGTAAGATCACGAAATCAGGGGAAGATTCCCTTAAAGAGGAAGGAATAGCCAATGGCACTAAATGCTGTTCAAGGTCCAGAAAGTTAGCAAGGAGATGGTTTCTGAAAGGTCTGACTTTGAAAGGAGGAGAAAGAAATGTTGACGGCTCTCAAGACTCCTGGGATTCAAGGATATATGTGTAATACTAAATGTACATGCTCAAAACAGAAGGGAGAGACTCTGCTGAGCTTGAATGCTGCTGCGGAAAAGAATGAACTGGTATATTTTCAGGTTAAGTAAGGAGCTCTGTATCATCAGATGGAAAGAAAAGCACAAAGATAAGGTCTCAGAAAAGTATACCCTAAGTACTTAATAGAGAACTGAGTGGATCTAAGGATCCCATAAGTAATGCACATCTAATTAAATCTACTTCAACATGATATCAGGCTTCCATTGTGAAGGGGGAAAGAACCTGAGTACCAGTCCTGTTTCTTTTTCCCTGTATAGGCCTCACTATCCCACCGAACCACCACCTGGAAGGAATACATGACCTGGGGAAATTTAGTTCCTCCTAGGGTTATTTTCTTATATTCTTGAATTGTAGCTGTTTATACTCTTAACATAAAGGATCTAATATTTGTTCTTATAATTTTCTTTGGGAAAACGTGTCTCTAATTTGTCAGTGTACATTCTTCTTCAATGAAATTTTAAGCCAATTTAGAATCTTTCATTTGAAAGTTTTGTCTTTATATTAATAACATATGTATCTTATAGCTTTTTGGCAAAAATGTACTGTATACATATAGTAATGACTCACTAATTCACCTTGTTAAAAAAGAAAAAGACAGCACTCTGATAATAACCAGAGCTATAAAAATAACAAACAAGTATTTAAATTTGGAAAACACTATTTTCTCTACCTTCCAAATCATAGATACTACTTTGAAACAAACACACAAAACAAGAGAGCAACACCTCTTAATTTTCAGGTCAGAAGGTCCTCATTAGAAATGTTTGGTCTCTTCATTTAATGAGAACTTCAAGGATAAGGTTACTCTAAAAATTTACTCTCTTCCATATATATAATGTCATATATATTATAGATTATAGATATATAATACACAAAGACACACACATAAATATATACAATGTGAGATCTTTCAAAATTAGCAATTTTTTCAAGAAAAAAAACATTACTGCTTATCTGTAGCATTTCTTGATCACCAACCTAATATTATGACAACATCTTAACAATCAAGAGAACAAACCTTTTTCATTAAGGTTTATCAAAATTGTGTCCATATATATGTGAATGTGTGAAGCATATAGTGGGTCTGTGACCCATACGGCAGAAATCAACAGAATCTATGTCTAAAGGAAACAACCTAAATAGACATTTGGAGACAAAAACTGGTCCAGATGTTATCTGCAGACCACACTCCCTGTGCTTTTTTTCCAACAATAAATAAGTGATTCAAATCAGATCCTGGGACACAGTCCCTTCCACTTCCCACCTTGTACCTGTATAAACAAATACTCTGTAGCTGCTGTCTAGGAAGTGTTCTGATTTATTTATAGCTACATTTTACTGTCATACTTACAACAGATACCTCATGTGGGGAGCTGATAGCTTTAATGTTTTGTATTGATCTGGACTGTGCTTTTGACCCTTCTTGGATACTGGCTGCTATGCAAGTCTCAAAGTCCGCCCTAAAGATAGGCTGATAAAACTTAAGTGATGACATGCATGGTCTTTTTCCCTCAATGGCAAGAGAATACCTACCACCTAGCAGCTTCGAACTAAATATAGAATCTAAACTAATCTCTGCTATCTTCATGTATTGTGAGGAAAACAAAATAGAGGATCAAGAGAAAAAAACAGAAGAAAATACACTGTTAAACAACATCCTTTGTTGAGTGCAAGAGATTTAGTAAGGAAGAAGTCATTAGTTAGCCCTGATGCGTTTCCTGCCAGCTCACAAATGTTTTAGTCAGTAAATAGGTACTGCTTTATTTCCCTTTAACTCATATTTTCCTGAAACTTTACTAGGCAACTAATATGACAGGACCAGGCTTCCTCATACCACACAGGCAAATATAGTAATGGGTCAGACATGAAGGCTCAGAGACAAAGGCTTAGAAAGCAGGGCAAGTTCAACATGGAAATACCTCAAACACTGCAGAGGGGCAGAAGACAAGGGGATTTTTTGAGCATCTACTTTGAGACAGATACGAGGTTCACCTACTTTATGTATGCTTCCTTTTTTGATATCTCAGTACCCTTGTGAATTAGGCATTATAAACATCATTTCAGAAATGACACTGGTGCAAATGATCTACAATTCTAGGTGGAATCTGGATTTAAATCAGTTCACCCAATACCAACCTTTAAGCTCCTTTCACTTGTCCACGTAGCCTCACTCCTCACACTATGCAAATATTTCCTTCGATGTTATATCTACATCATAGTTTCACAGCCAGAGATTCTTAAGCGTTAGTTCCAAAAAATTAGTACAAATCATTCTTTACCTCAAAATAGAGATTATCTCCCAGCAATGAGTTCAGTTTTTGGAGAAACATGCTGGATCTGCTTTCAATCTCAAATGCCTAGTAAGGCAACACAGAAATATTTGTGAGATTGTTATTCTTATCATAGAACGAGCACACATTACATTTTCACCTCTTTTCCAGAAGAAATTGATCAGGGCTTTAAAGTAACAGCCAAGAATTTCTTTATGTAATCTTCCACAGCAGTTTTAGAACACTGACGTAAAAAGGAATAAATCACTTTTCATCATAATAATCATAATAAAACAAAAAATAATCATGGGGTGGCTCCTACACTGTCCCATGCTTTATCTCAATCAGTCCTCACAATGCTTCTACTGTATCTGTTGAAAAGACAGGGCTCAGAAGGGTTAAATTACTTGCTCAAAATCACAAGGCAAGTCTAAAAAACAAAATAAAACAGGCTTATAGCAAACTGTTGCTTGCCAGAGGGGTAGGGGGGTGGAGAGATGGGAGAAATATGTGAAGGAGATTATAAGGTACAAACTTCCACTTATAAAATAAATAAGTCACTGGGATGTAATATACAGCATAAGGAATACAGTCAATAATATTTTAATAACTTTCTATGGGGACATATGGTAACTAGACCTAACTTGGTGATGATTTTATAATATATAAAATAATGGAATCACTCTCTTATATACCTGAAACTAATATAATATTGTTTGTCTATATGATTCAATAAAAAAGAAAGAAAGAAATCACATGGCAAGTAAGTGGTAGACTAGAATACAAATCCATGTCAGCCTGCCTCAATATCTCATGCTTCAAAAACCCACACATCACCTCCAACTAATTATATGCTACTTGCTTTATATTAAAATAATTCCAATATTAAAATGCAGGAGGTGTTATAGGTGAGAGTTATAAATATGCTGAAAGAGGAGCATAGAGTGAATAGTGCAGGCAGATCCATAGCAGATAAGTTTATTATAATGTAACCAAGGTGCAAATAAAAAAGATCTCTCTCTCTCTCTCATTTGCCAATAAAACAGAGACAGCTTAAAAGAAGACAATCCTTATCTTTATATCAAGATACAGTAATATAATGAAATGTAGTTTTTAAATTGATGGAATTCCAGGCAAGATTTTAAAAAAATCTTTCACAGCTAAAATGAAAAAAGCGTAATTTCCAGTAAATACTTGGTCTTATTGGCAGCAACATACTGAGACCTGAAGTCTTAACCTAGCTTCCTTCTCAAATACTCCAATCATGCAATAAGGCCCACCGTAAACACTGTGCAAAGACGCTCTCACTTCACATCCCATGACTCATCTCATGCTTCAGCACCGAATGGAGATTGGCACAGATATTATATTGCTCTCCTACTCAGACATTCCTTCCCTTCACCATCATTTACAGTATGCACTGCAGCTAAACTGACCCGTACGTGCAACTCAATAGGCATAGAGGATTGAGTTACTCACATGAGAATCAATTTTACACTGGACTAAAATGAAAAGTTGCTTTTAAAGTGCCAGATAAGAAGCCAAAAATACACAC
Source organism: Hyaena hyaena (assembly GCF_003009895.1). Classification (NCBI taxonomy): domain Eukaryota; kingdom Metazoa; phylum Chordata; class Mammalia; order Carnivora; family Hyaenidae; genus Hyaena; species Hyaena hyaena. The sequence goes on from NW_024081019.1 coordinate 94,178, forward strand.
CATTTCTTTGGAAGGCAAAAACACCACACTGTCTCTTTTCTAAGATATGGGGTAGTTGTAAAATGGGCAGTAAAAGAAAGTTACTAAAATTCAATTTTCTAATTAATGTCTTGATTTCAGATCAGAATGATGTCAGAAGTGGCTCAAACGGAATGATTTTTTTCTTTATAGATTTTATCTCCTGTGTTTGTGTGGATTATAAATACTTCTAAAAGTTGTCTTTTAAAAGGATGATAGCCGTAGGGTGACAATGAATTAAAATGAAACAGTTCTTACTGATCCTACAAGAAGCCCATTTTTAGATCTCAGGTTCCTATGGTCTTGGCCTTGGTTCAAAGTTGAAGTGAAATGTATAGATGTTTTAAAATCTGGGAGCCTAAATCTAGGCGAGAACTTATATATTATCCTGCAAATTATTTACTTAATTATTGATCCAAACTTGCTCTTTTGATATTGGAGATGATAGAATACATATAGAGTACTGTTTTGACACTATTTCTGATTTATATTCCTAAGACCCATTGCTTAGGGTCCTAGGGCCCACTCCTAAGACCATTGTGCCTGGGCCTAAGCCAGGTAAGTCAAAAAATCCACTCCATAGTAATAATTACAGTTTATTCATGCTTGCCATTGCACCAGCAATATGTCACCAACATGGGCATATTTTTGGTTGTACAAAAAATATTAAGAATGTCTCCTTTCTCATATCTATGGTTCCTATCACTAAGTTTCCTAAGATATTAGGCTTTTTCAGTTTTTGTACTTTAGACGTTTCCAGTTTAGTTTAGGATTAAGGGCTGTGCCATACAATGGGGCAGGGACTTGATTTAGTGGAAGCCAATTAGCTTAATTTAGGTGGAAGATGGCATTCTGCTCTGTCTGTAGATGGAAACTTTAGTCAAATGGTACCTTTTCATAGAAGCAAGAGAAATACATGTTTCATTTCCTTTGGAGTAGTTATGGTTAATTTTGAACAGCCCTAGGTAGCAGACATACACAATTTTCAAGAAATCTCATCCCTAAGGAATCCTCCAAAAGTGCCTACTAATTTTTGTTATCCTCCATTGCATACAACAGAGACTTAATATTCAGTCCACTAGCCATGCACATCAGTTTCTTCTTTTGATTTTCAAGGGTAAATTTAAGAGCCAATTAGATGTTCCTTGAAATGCCCCATGTGGCACTGCTGTAACAGAAGACAGAGTATCATTAATAAAATCTTCAACCATGGAAGAAAACATAATGCTACTTATGTTCCTATTTTGAATTTGAAATTACTTTGAAGTTACTCTAATTTCAATGGCAACTCCATCTACAGTCAAAGATTATTCCCGAAGGATCAGACTACATAGAATTATTAAGGGATCAAATTAATATCACCTATCTTCTCACAAAGTATAGGCAGTTATGTTAACGTGTCTATGCGGAGTTACTGAATTAACAGCATAGGTTATATAGCCATCAACAGAAAATCTTATCCTATTTATATTATGAATTTGAGTCACTGCTCTTTTCTGGAATTTTATGTTGTTTATTTTTTTAATTTTGCTAAGGAATCTTACCATGACATTTTCCTGAGGATCACAAATTAAAGCATTTTTTCTTCTTCGTACTTGATCACATCAGTGTTTTCTTCCTGCTCTGCTTCCTTTTCTCTCTTATTGTTTAATTCAACTAAATCCTCATTCACATCTAATATCTTCTTTCTAGAAATTTTTAAGGAGAAGTTCCTATTTTTAAGGTGGTAAACACAACTGTATTTTTATTTTCAGCTCATTTTCCTTTTTATATTATTCCCAAGTCCTTATCTCAGATTCCCAAAAGGATCAGTGATCCATGATCTGAGAATTTCTAGCTTTTGCCAACTCTAGTGACTACTGCATCTAGGATCCGGGAAAGGTAAGAGGCAAAGAGAATATTGTCCCCTTTCCTTCTTCCTCCATTCCCTGAGCTACCTGGCAGCGTAGTGAGCAGACCTACCACCCAAAAACACTGTAGATGTGGCTGCAGGACACTTACATATGAAGAAACAAGAAACACACAGGAAAAAATTTCATGGTGAAGCATGGAAATGCGGGCAGGGAAGGTACTGGACAATGGTAATAGATCACTTAGAGAGAAGGAGAATTCCACAACTGGAAAGCACTTTATAATAGTGGTCATCGATTCTTTTTCAGCGTGTTAAGTGGCTAACTAAGGTTATACAGATTGACAGACTGAAAAGCTGACTGCAGGATTAAAGTGACAGAACTGAAATGCATGGTCCGTGATATCTGCTGCAGTAAGAGCAATGAAAGTTTTTTTTTTCTTTTTAAAGGGACAGCTTCCAAGGAATGGCAAAAGGAGAAAATGGGACAACTGGGTCCATTTAACACTAGAAAGAGAAAGCTGCCTGGAGGAAGTCAGGCATCTCCAATTACAAATGGGGTAGGTGGGTGCTGCTGGGTTGTTTGTTTTTTATTCCCACCGAAGCCAAGACAAAAGGAAATGAATTTAAATTGCAACAGGAGGGATTGAAGTTAGACATTAAGGGAAAAAACCTTCCTGATGAGAAGGCTGGTGAGATAATGGAACACATAATTGAGAAGGCTGTGGAAGCGTCTATCCCTGGAGATGCTTAAGAATAAACATCTATCTTTCTGGGGTCATTTTAGATACAGAATGGACTGGAGTATTAGAATGGAGACTTTTAGATTTATCCTCCAGCCCTAAAACATTATTGTGTTTATGTAATGAGACAGGCTGGGCAGGGGTGCATCCATCCACTGAAGCGACCATGACCAGGGATGGGAAGCCAAGAACAATGCTCTTCTGTCCACCTTGCTTTGATCAGAGCAATTCTCAGAGCACCTGGGCAAAAGCCTGCACCCAGGTGTGGCTAATCTTCTAATAGTTCAAAATGAGTCTCCTGAGGATTTCACAGGGTACAGCAAGTTTGGACCATGCTCCTTCATTAAGTAAAAGGACTATAAAAATGTCTTCATTTAGAAAGGGAAGCAAATTGTTTGTAACGTGATGCAGAGACTGAAGCTTGCTTATCTGGTTATTACCAAGAATAATCCCGTATGATACCTAGGACTGGTTTGGAGAGCAGCCGGCTGTCCTATATCATTTCAGGGCCAGAAAAGAGACATATTGCATATGCCAACCCATCCAGCACAGAGCCTACTGTGTGCAGATTCTGCTAACAGCGAGCGGGTACCAAGAGCACAAACAAAACCTTTATCCTTAAGGAGTCCACAGCTGGCTTGGGTTAGGAAACATTGATCTCTATAATACAATGCAATTCCGCATCCAGTGTGAATGCACAAATGAGGATGAAGCCATGACCTAGGCACAGAGGGGTACCGGAAGTGTGTGGAGAGGCAAGAATGGTCTCAGAAAAAAATCCGCAAATACTGAAAAGATGACAGAAGTCAGCTGGCTGGAGTAGGCAAGATGGGAATCCTAGGCAGAGGAGCTACATGCCTGAGGACTAGAGAACATGCTTCTTCTGAGAGCTGCAGGTAGGTCAGAACAGCAGCTGGAAACGTTGCTATTGGTAAGCGCAAGAGGAGGGGCTGGAGACACAAAAGCCCGATCACAAAGGGACTCATGAGCCATGGCAGATAACTGGGAGTTTATCGTGAAGACAGCCAGGATTTCAAACTCTAAAGAGAGATGATCGAATCACATACGCCTACACAGCTTGCACAAGGTAAGTAAACTCAGCTAGCAGCATAGTGGGCTGAGATTTCTCAGTACCCAGATACTTGCTGGGTTAGATGAGCATTCAAATAATTACCAGGCTGGTAAGAGTCATATACCCAAGCCACCATCCTATTTTTATTGGGTTAAGCTGCTGTCTAAAGCCTCAGTCAGGCAAGCCTGCTCCCTCATCCTGCCTCTACGCCCGATAGCTAAATGATGAGGTCATAAAACTGTGGGCAACTCTTGGCATTTATTTCTTAAAGAAAAAAATATCATAGTTGGCTAACTCCACTCTTAAAGAGCAGCTTATACCACTTATATCCTCCTGACATCAGGAATTAAAAAAGAAAATGTCAAGACTTACAGAGTTCTACTTTATCATCATTAAATATCTTGCGGTTTTAGAGCAATTATCATTGTGCTTTACCCATCAGTTCTGCAATGTTTATTCCTGGTCTCCTACAGACTCAAAAATGTTTAGGAAATCAACTACGAAGATAAGTGTGGCCATTGGGGACAATTCTCTTGCTGACGATCATTTTCACCAAAAGCAGGGAGCTGGGTTATGAATCATCTGTGACCACTTATGCTTAAGCTGAATACATTAAAATTTAATGGTTTCGACACAAGAAGCCAGTCATAAGTCTGCACATCAAGGCACTAATGTGTTGGGCCTAATTGTACTAAGATGAAGTAAGTAAGGAATGCATGGCAGCCAACTATATTTTGCTGTAAAATGAAAATTACGAATCTCTAATCACAAGTGAGGAGTCTTTTTTTTTTTTTTACAATTCATTATTCATGATTTCATTCACTTTAAATTATTCATTTTCTCAAATGTTATTGCTACAGCCTTTTAAACTTTCCTATTCCTCCACTTTCAAGTGATAAATGCCTGAGAACTTAGTGGTCTCAGGTCTTTCAATACAATAAAGTGTTTTTTCAATATGTTGCTGACTTCTCACAATTATTCCAGTTTATGAATGCAGGTTGGCTATTCAAGATTAGGACTGCCACCTTCCATTTGGTCTAAGAGAAAACAGGTTTATAAAAAATGTCCTTTTTCTAGAATTGTCATTCCTAATAAACTTTGAACAAGTCCTCCTCTATGATCTGGCCCCTGCCTGCTTTACCAACCCCGTCTCCAGTCATTCTCCCCAGTCACTTTGACCTTCTTTCCTCCTTCCTTTGAATCCTTTGCATTTCCTGCGCCCACTTTCTGGATGTCTCCTGATACCCCTGCTCTCTCAACACCACCACATGCACCTGCATACACCTGGCTCCTTCCTAGGTTTTCAGTCTCACCTCAGATGACCCCTCCTCAGAAAAGCTTCCCTAAGTACCTCCGCCCTCTGCCAGTTACCCTTTATTGACACTACCCTACTTATTGTCTTCATATTACTTAACACAATTTGTAAATATCTTTTTTTTTTTTATTGTTTGTGTATTATCTTCCCCACCAGGATGTATGCTTTCCCAGATTCTTTGTCTATTGTATTCATGCCTATATACCTAGACTCTAGTATGGCAATAAGCACAGAGTAGGCACTCAATAAAGGTTTATAAAATACATGAATTTTTAATTCCAGGAGATAATAATTAAACTCTATTTTTTTTTTAAAGTTTATTCATTTTTGAGAGACAGACACAGAGCGTGAGTGGGGGAGGGGCAGAGAGAGAGAAGAAGACATAGAATCTGAAGCAGTTCCAGGCTCTGAGCTGTCAGCACAGAGCTGACACGGGGCTCGAACTCACAAACTGTGAGATCATGACCTAAGCCAAAGTCAGACGCTTAACCGACTGAGCCACCTGGCGGCACATAATTAAAGTCTATTTTATCCTGAAATCACCTCTTCAGTTAAGTACAATTTATTCCCAGTTTTCCTCACATCATTCTGTGAACTGACTGCATGAGCCATCATGCTCATTAATCTACCCAAGTAATCAGCAGGGCCACAGGCTATAACCTAGAACTTGGGACAGCTGTGAGTAGATGACTGCATCACCGACTCTCATTGGGAAGGATCCTGAGAACCTAATACAGGTACAAAAAAGAAACTGAGGTTCAGAGAAGTTGAGTAAAAACCCATCTGCCTGTCTTTCAGCATCTTGTACTCCAAGGAGGATGTCCCGAGGCAACTGTAGGCTCTGCGGAAAGAAGAGATCCTAGAAGCCGCCTGGAGTACTATCAACTTGGATTGATTCCTTAGAAATGCCACAAACCTATGTGCAGCTTCTTTCAGACTGAACCCCCGCCCCCTTGGGTAGAGAAAAAGGACACACTTTGCTGAGGACCACCCTTCCTCAACTGTCATGGTCCACCATCACTGCTTTCCTGGTTGGCGTCTCCTCTAAACAGATCATTAGGCCGACCATTTGGTGCAAAGGACTGATGCTACATGCAAAAGGAAAGGAACTAAATAGGTCAGGTTAATAGAGACCAAAGTCTGAGAGTTACTGCAACATATGTTCACAATAAAAATCAAAGCCTGACTGGTACCTTTGAGCATTAGATGCTTTCTCAAATTAAGTGATGCTTCTGGCTAGCACACTGTGTGTTACTACAATAAGGAAACCTTAGATTCAGATATTAAATATGAATTAATGATGATGGCCTTTTAAGTAATTCAAAAAGGTATTCAAATGGAAACTGAGTGCATAATTACTAGACATTCTTGGCAAATGGAAATGAAAAAAAGTAAAAGATCTTCAGATAAGTAGTCCAATTAAGCACCTTGGGATTATGGAGAGATAATTTTACAAGTTTTCAAGACAGGGTTATTGTGGGTTTTTTTTTTTTTTTTTTGGAGTACTAAGTTTTTTATAACACTTCTTTGAAATATTATTATTGGCATTTGTAGGAGACCTGAAGCCGGGGAGAGGAAAGGTAACCGGTCTTGTTATAAAATCCATGCCTAAAATGATAAAGGCTGAGAAAAGGGGGCTTAAGTAAATATTTGCTAAATAACTGATGAGCCAGATAAACACTAGGGGGAACAGAAAAGCTTAAGTTTCAACTCCCAGTCCCACATATAACCTTTAGATTAGGCCGGTCTTCTTTTAGACAGGCTTGTACTTCTCATTACTTATGAAAACAAGATTTTGGAATGTCTACTGAAGTCATTCAAATTGCCCTTTTGTACCTTAGGCGGCTAACGTGGCAATATAATTTACAGAGGATACATTATGTTAGACTTTACAAAGGTTCTGTGATGTTCTCAGATGCCCACCAAGGAGTCCAGCAAATTGACACCTCTAAAGTCATTTTCCTGGCATCCTGAGATGAATTTAGTGCCAGGTCTTCAAATGTGAATAGCTCATATGTCATCCCATTATGCCACCTGGCCTCGGACCAGCACACCTTTAAAATAGATTTATTTAGGCTATAAACTTAGAGGACAGTGCCTCTGTCTTCAAATATATTACATTTAAACAGCTGGGAAAATAAAATCCTAACTTTCCAAGGCTGAAATCTCTGAGGCCAATCTGAAGTATGAAGAGCACTATCAAATCCTGTTACAGACACAAATTTAGATGATGTTTTATAACATATTAAAGAAAAAAACTCACAGAAAGCAAATTTTATGATGGGAAAACTTTTGAGGGTTCACCGTATTTGTATTAAATATTATTCAATACAGTAAGGGATAGAAGTTTCACAACTTTATAATTAGAGAGCAGTTCCAGATAAGGGAGCATATTCCACTCGTATGTCATGGTATACAATTCACTTTATGTCAAGAGACTCACTAATTCCTATTGCCCTGGAAGACACTTGTTATCTAATGAATCTTTGTAGATTATTAACTAACCCATAAGAAATTAGGCTGTGTCTCAAGAAAAATCACCTAGTGATACTGGGAATCCAAATATGCATTCCTACATAACATCATGCTCTGCCAAGTGCTATCAGTTGTATAAACAAAGAGAGTGGCCACATATTTTGTGCCTCCATGGATTTTATGTTTTAACTTAGAATGCACATATAGCAACTAAAGAACCAGACCGTGTAACATGAAGTGCTAGCGGGCAGAACTGAAAGTTATAAATATTAGCTTTGAGCAGATTTTTTTAAAGAGATTGCTAAATAATTATTCTACAGGAGTTAGAATAATTAGCAAAGGGTAGAATATTCAGAGAAGACTTCCTGCAGGAAAAATAGACATGAGATAAGCACTCAAATTCAACACGAACAGAACCAAACTTATCATTCTTCTCCCTCAAGCTTTGTTCTCTTCCAAAGATGCCCTTTTGATGAATGGCCCACTGGCCAACTGGAACAAGCAATCCAGGAGCCCTCCTTAATACCTCTCTTTTACACTCAACACTGATCTCCAATCAGCTACCTGTTTCTGTTAATTTTATTTCCTGAAAAATTTCTTATATCTATCTGCTCTTCTTGATCTCTGTTGCTACGTCCTAAGACAGCCTCAATCATCCCCTGCCTTCATAGTATTTACCTTGTTTCGTAACTGAGTATCTATACAGTTATTCAATTGATAATATAGGCTTCATGATGGTAGAGATCATGTCTCTTCTGCTCACCATCAATTTTCCACTGCCTTCAACAGTACCTGGAACATAAGGAAGTAAAGAAATTGGCCTAATGGAGCTAAGGTTCAAGATAAAGAAGAAGGAACAACTAGGTCAGATTATGAAGGGCTCAATCCTAAAACAAAAAGCCTGGTACTGTTCTCATAAGGAAGAGGGCTGATATTGTGTCCACATGAAGAAATAACAAGACGAGGAGTAAATACTGATTTGTTAGATAAGGTGTTTAAATTTTCTATTTTTTTTTAAATTTTCTATTTAAAAAAAATGGGTTAGCAAGACAAATAAAACTTTATTTCCCTTAACAATTAGGAATAATTGATACTCATAAAATATATAAAAGAAGAAATGCTACAAAATCTGTAAGAGCTTAGTAGAAGTATGTCAGCTCTCACCTCTGGCCTCATCTTCCTCCATCTCAGCAGCACGTGACAATGCTGACCTTGGAAACCCTCCCCTCTCTTGGCTTCCACGTGGCTACTTTCTCACAGTTTTCCTGTTACTCATTCCTTGGCTGCTTCTCCTCAATTTCCGATGTTGGTTCTTGCCCTTCTTCCTGACCTCTAGATGCTGGAAGGCCTCAAGGTTGAGATGAGGCTCCCCTTCTCTTTTCTCTTTCCACATAATTAGAAGCCCATTCAGCTTCAAATACCATACAGAGGCTGCTATCCCCCCGACTGTCTCTCTGCAGCTCTGTCTTCTCCCCTGAGTTCCAGACACCTTGACATTCACAAGTGGGTGTCTGGAAGGCCTCCTGAGTGGAACAGATCCAAACAGATCTTTTATTCTGTACTCCCCACTTAATCCACATGCACACACACACTGTTCTTCCCTCAAACTTCCTCATCTTACCAATACCATTACTGTCTGCCTTGCTACAAAAACCAACATTCCAGGTGTCCTCTCTGCTTCCTCCCTCATGTCACTGCTTACTCGTAATCCATCACCATGTATTCTATGGCCTCTAAAATATGCCATAGAGCTCTCTAATTCTATCTCTATGGCTGCAACCCCAGTCATCGTTGTCTATTGCCTACATTTCTACAATAGTCTCTCTGGCTCTCCCCGTTTCCACTCCAGCTGTTTTCCAAATCACTCCCTAACAGTAGCCATAGTAATTCTTAAATACACAGACCAGATCACATAATTTCCCTCCTTAAACACCATTTGATGACTTCCCACTACTCACAGGATGACATCTAAATTCCTTACTGTGGAATGTAAGGAATACATGACTTGGCTCTCCCTGCCACTCTTCCTCATTAAGATCAAGCCAGGGAGGCTATGTGTCTTTTGAATACACCAAGCCCTTTCTTCACTCCAGACCTTTAAATTCTTTTATTTCCAGTTTTATTAAGCTATAACTGACAAATAAAATTGTAATTAAAGTGTGCAGTGTGATGACTTGCTATACATATATATTATGAAAGGAATCCCCCATTGAGTTAATTAACATGCCCATCACTTCACATATTTACCTTTGTGTGTATGCATGTGTGTGTGAAAGACAGAGAGAAGGAGAGAGGGAGGGAGAGAGAGAGAGAGAATGAATGTTTAAGTTCCACTCTCTCAGCAAATCCAGGACTTAAATTCTATTCCATGAGCTTAGAGCAATATGCCCCTGTTTCCTGATTTTCTCATCCCTCTGCTCACAAGCCTTCCCCAATAACCCTGTCTACAGTAGCCTCTACCCCCACTCTCTCAACTCCCTGTTTGTTTCAGTGCACAAAATACAACCGAAACTCTCATTTTTAGTTGTGCAATGGTTTATTGTCCAGCTTCTCCACTAGAATATAAGCTCTATGGGGTAGGAATGCTATCTCTGCTCTTAATCAACATATTCCAGTGCCCAGTAGAGTGCCTGGAACATAGTGGTATTTTTTTAAATGTCTGTTAAATGAACAAAAAATAGTCCTATTTCATGAACAAAACTCATTTCCCACTTTTAAGAACTTCCATGCATCCATTATGCTCCTAATAGGGGTCCCTAGACGGAAAGATGAATTGTTTACAGATGGTGCTATTTAGCTTCATACCAGATTTATAGTTAAGAGACCACAATATAATCTGTAGAGTTTACAAGTCTAAAGGGGAAGAAAAAGAAGACAGTTAATATAGTGAAATAGAGGAGAACTGAGCAAAGTTTAGAAATGGGAAGGTGGCAGAAGAAAAGAAAGGGTAGACATTTAACTGAGATAAATATGAGGCTACAAGATCCCTAAGGAAATAGGAAAGGAGAAGAGGACACAATTCATCCATCAGCCATCTTTCAGATGCCCACTGATATGACAGACGCTGAGTATACTATAGTGAGTAACACAGACATGGTCCCTCGCCTCTTGAAACTTACAGTTTAGTGAGAGAAATATTAAACAAACCCACAATTAAGGTCTAATTATGAACTGTGCTTCATGCTATGAAGAAAAAATCTGAGTGGCCATGAGTAAGAATGATAAGGGTCACAGAAGACCTCTCATGGGAAAGTGATCTATAATTTGGGACCTAAGGATAAATTAGCTGGTGAGCACGTAGATCTGTGGCAGGGGGTAATTTTGGGAGGTGGATAAAGGACAGTATTCAAGGCAAAGGGAAAAGCATATGCAAAGACCAGAGGCAGAAAAAATATCGATGAGTGGAACTGAAGGGACACTTGTGGGCCAAAGGGAATTCTGGGGAAACTGGTGGCAGAGAAATGGATGGGAAGGAAGAAGCAGAGTCCTGTAGGGCAAGGTGACAAGTCTGAGTTTCATCCTGAGACCAAATGTGTCATCTTCGAAGAACAGAATGACAAAAGATGAATAAAATTATAACCATCTAAAATAAACCAATGGGATGTACAAGTCATGGAATGATGACTTCTGTACAGTTCAGGGGAGGAGAAGAGGTTGGAGCTTGAGCAACATCACAAGGATTAACTTCTGTTGGGAATGAGATAGCAAATCAATCAAAACCAAGTAAACAGAACTCTAATTAGCAGAGAAAGGCCCGGGTGAAATCATATAGCATGAGAGGAAACAAAAGCAGTTGGGCCAGCTTTATGATTAATTTTAGTAACAATTTCCAGTCCCAGAGTAGATCCGAGAAAAGCCAAAGATTTACTCAGGACTGGAGACTGACAAGGGATCTAGGACGAAAATCTACAAAGTTCTACAAGGCAGAGAAAAAAGGGCTAGTAGAAAGGTGGATAGAGGTGGAGTGGGTATCCTGGAAGGTGGAGGTTGGAAGGAGGACTGAGTGAGAGGAAACTGGGAAAGAGGATATAATGTTCAGGAAAATGAGTCATTTAAAATCCATTTCACAAGATTATGTTGAGCATCTTCTGCATTCCAATTATATTAGATTCCAGGGATGAATTCTAGGAAAATGAATGACCGTCTCTGCCCTCAGAGATGTCACAGTCTCATAAGCGAATGTCAACAGAGAGTAGATATCTAATCATGACTGATGGTATAACACAAATATAAGAATAGACTCAAAACAAAAATGTGATGAAAATAATATGAAAATTGTTTTTATGATACAAAATGCGCTAATCATCACTATAGATAGTTAGGAGATTTATTTATTTGGTAAACTTCTCAAGAATTATTTTGGATTCTTTTCTAAACATTGAAATACATTTTTTTCATCAGAAAGCTTTGAAAAATATAGTGCCCAAATAATATTAATAGTAATAAACTTAACTATAATATTATAGAACTAAACAATTATTTTAACTAGTCACATAAGGAATCTGTCCCAAATAATAAACTGTGCTCTCCCTCCATTTACTTATGAAGAAAAAGAGAAAGAGGCTTTAATTATAAGAAAGATACAGGTACAATGTTAATTGGGGTCTCATTTATGATATGATATAGGATGTGCTTTTCAATGGAAATAATGAGGTACGAAGTGTATAATTCATGAATTTATAAATGTATAAGTTATCATAGTCTCGTGTTTTGAAAGTGTTTTAATCTCTTAAAAATATATAAAACACGTAGTATCAGGTAAATCATTTGCATAATACACAGTCACATACACTGATAAATGTCCCCCTTGACAAAGTTAACTTTATTTTTTCACTGAAACTCTCCAGGTTTCTATACCTGACCCCTTAATATTTGCCCTTGCACTTGCTCATAACTAGAAAGCCGTAAGCTGGAGACTCGCACCCCTTGCCATGCTACTCGTCAGTACAATGTACTTGCTTCTTGTTTTATGGTTGCCATCACTTCCAAGCTTATTTGTAACAAATGCCAAAAGTATCTCAGAGCAACCAACATGCAAACGCCTGTACTAAATAAAAACCATCCTATCAGTATTAGCATAAATCATGTCATCTGAAAGTTAGAGAGTGACATCACTATTTTTTGCTAACATTTTCCACATGACATTGGAACATGGCTCCGAAAGCAGACTTGAAAGAAATACAAAAATCCTGAATAACCAAAGTATCTGTTTTCAAATAAAAATTAAAGATTTTAAGAACTAAATGCTATTTTTTAAAGAACATAAAGTTTAGACATACCGTACAGAGGAATAAAACTAAAGCTGCTTTACTTTTTAGAATTAGAAAGTTATATACTCTAAAAACCAGCAGAAACAAAATTGTTTCTCATTTTAATTTTTAATTGTTTAAGAAATATCCACATTATACATAAATCTGAAGGGACTGACTGTTCCAACAATTTACTTGAATAAACACATTAAAAATGGGGCTTCTTTAAAGTTTAGTATAAAAAGATTCTTGGGGTGCCTGGGTGGCTCAGTCAGTTAAGCTTCCAACTTCGGCTCAGGTAATGAGCTGGTTTGTGGGTTCGTAGGTTCAAGCCCCGCGTCGGACTCTGTGCTGACAGCTAGCTCAGAGCCTGGAGCCTGCTTCAGATTCTGTGTTTCCCTCTCTCTCTGACCCTCCCCTGCTTACATTGTCTCTTTCTCTCTCTCTCAGAAATTTAAAAAAAAAAGTTAAAAAATAATAATAAAAAAAAAACATAAAAAGATTCTTTAAAAGGTTGGCAGCATGGACCTGACTTCATTCAGCGTGACAGCTCAAAGTGGGAGAACATCCTCTCTACTTGCGAGGGCTGCTCAGTGTCAGCAGAGCTGTTCCTATTTTAGACCGGGTGTATTGGCCAGAATTAAAAATGACTAAGACATAGGAATGGGCCAAACTGTATGGACTGGCCAATCTATCTTGCATATGTTTTAACATTTTTAAATGAAACATTATGCATATGTATAACATTTTTAACTGAAAATAATGTGATATAAAATAACTTTTAACGACTTTCTCATGTAAGCCACTGATTGGTGAATTGCTTTTAAGCACTTGAAATACTTTACCCAGCCACCCTAAAATCTAAAGGAAAATGAAAAAAATAATAAATACAACTTTAATAATATTCATCAATTTACAATGGAAGCAGAGATATGTATACTTAAAAATTTTTTTTTAATATTTCTTTATTTTTTTTTGAAAGAGAGAGAGAGGGCAAGCCGGGGAAGGGCAGAGAGAGAGGGAGACACAAAATCCTAAACAAGTTCCAGGCTCTGAGATGTCAGCACAGGAGCTTGATGTGGGGCTCAAACCCACAAACCATGAGATCTTGACCTGAGCCAAAGCTGGATGCTTAACTAACTGAGCCATCCAGGCATCCCAAAATTTTTTTCTTATTGTTGAAGATGCAATTCCCTGGACAGATAGTGGGTATTGGGTGTAAAAGTTGAAGGGAAGAAAAGAGAAAGTACGTCTGTTACAACTTTGAGGTGAATCAGTAAAACCTTACTGCGGAAGACAGAGCCACTGAGATAGCAAAAGCTGAAGTGGGGTAAAAGCCAAGGGGACTATTAACCAGTTTGTGGTGAATCTGTAGAAATCCCTTCATATTAGCAACTGCTGGAATAAATGCCAATTTTTATCCCCATATTTGAAGACAAAACAGCCCCAAATATGAATAGAATATGTAAGAAAAGTTCTTTTTTAAATAATGCAAGCCTCAGAGATAAATATCTTCCTGAGGGATGCTCCAGAGTATTGAGATCCTCTTTCTTTTGGCCAACCTATGTTATTTTTAAAGATGCCACAAATTACACAGAGTTAGGGTTTCTGTTGTAATATTTCTTCTCAGAAAAGACAGTTCACATTTATAGCTGGGTGAGGGTACAATGGGCATTTTACAGATTTGTCCATATGACATGACTAAAGGCAGAGGTATAGTGATGTGCTTTAAAAGTTATTTAAGGGGCGCCTGAGTGGCTCAGTCGGTTGGGCGTCCGACTTTGGCTCAGGTCATGATCTCACGGTTCGTGGGTTCGAGCCCCGCATCAGGCTCTGTGCTGACAACCAGCTCAGAGCCTGGAGCTTGTTTCAGATTCTGTGTCTCCCTCTCTCTCTGACCCTCCCCTGCTCACGCTGTCTCTCTCTCTCTCTCCCTCAGAAATAAATAAAACACTAAAAAAATAAAATAAAAGTTATTTGATTTATCCTCCTGCTTTCAGGCAGGGTTTTTCCCAAATTATCTTTAGACTGTCGAGTATCCACATTAGTTTAAACATCTGCAAGGAAGGAAATTCCTCAAACTCCCCTGGTATTTTATTCTTGTATTAACAATCCTACTTCCAAGAACGGGGCTTTGGTCATCACATTGTAATTAGTTACCGGCCAGCTTGTCTATCAACAAGTATTTGCTAAGTACACACAGGGAGAATGGTATTCTGTTAGGTCTTTGATGGTAGACCTTCCCCTATAGTTACTCCTAATTGCTTCGCCTGTCAAATACAACTTTAATCCTGGATTCAAATATTCTTCCACTAAATTTCCATTCATCCCATTATGGACTCCTTATTACAATGGATAAGAAGGAGCATCCTACTAAAAACTGAATGTTTTCTTTCCGTATACAATACAGCTTGGTGTTCAAAACAACTTTGAAAGGTTTTGATGTTTCAAAACAAGGAGGTGTTATCTCAGATTTTCAAATGAGGAAACTATGGCTCCAAATGAATAAGTATCTGCACAATTACTAAATGGCTGACTTGTCCTTCCCAGAGTGGCTCTTGCAAATCATTTTAGTTTACTGTCTCACCATTCACCCCTTCCAGATCTCTCTCAGATCATTATAAAACTTTACTCAGCAGCTGGGCTTCATTAAAGTTTACCTATATTCCAGATTATTCCTCTGCCTCCTCAAAGTTTCCCATTTAACATGGGAGAGCATTTTAGCACTCTCATCTTGCCACCCCCTCCTGACCCTCAAATACCTCTAAACATCCTTTAAAACTTTTTTAACATTTATTTAGTTTTGAGAGACAGAGAGAGATGGAGCATGAGCAGGCGAGGGGCAGAAAGAGAGGGAGATACAGAATCCAAAGCAGGCTCCAGGCTCCGAGCTGTCAGCAAAGAGCCTGATGCGGGGCTCAAACCCACAAACATTGAGATCATGACCTGAACCAAGATCAGATGCTTAACTGACCAAGTCCCTAAACATAGTTTTTGAACAGAGGAAAAGAAAAAGAAATACAAACTACCTCTTCCATCTTGCACCTTCCAGTTATGGAAGGATCTTTGCTTAAGCTTCTTCTATCCTTTAGAGTACTGGCATCACTTCTGGAATTGCTTAAAATTCACTCCTCTCCACAGAATCAGATTTGTGGCTCGCAGTTAAATCCCAAATCCACTGTTTCTCTCCCTATGCATATACGCACACCCTTGGAGGTTTCATCCAGTTGCAAAGCTTTAATGATGAACTCTAAGCTCAGGATACTAAAATCTACTTTGTAGGCCTCCATCTTTCCCCTAATCTAGAATTCCTCACATCCAGCTGTTGACACACATCCCTTCTTGGATGTGTCTCAAGCATATTTGGAATGAAGCACATTATCCGTAACAAACAAAATGCACTTGCTAACTTAATCATTTCTATCAATGGCAACTGAAAAAACATGATGGACTATCTGTATTCTTCTGTGTTTGTCATACGTCCCTTATCCTGTATACCACTGTCACATTAGTACTTCTAGAACACTGCTTTTTACAAGCCACGTACAGTTTATGAACCTATAATAGCTCCCATTACATCTGCATTATGTAATCTCTCTTATCTAGCTTTTCAAGTTCTTATATTAATTAGTGTTTACAGATCTACTCAACTGAATTTCTAATATGAAACTTAGCCAGTTTACTTATAGACCCACATCTGCTTGCTTTACTAACTCTATGCATAATATCTGCCACCACCCTTTTTAAAAGTCCAAAACTTATACCTACTCCAAGACTTATCCTTTTAATAAAAAGCTCCACTGGCTCATTTTAAAAACGTAAGGTATACTAGTGTCAATTTCCTATTTTTGATACTGTACTACAGTTCTATAAAATGTCACTACTAGGGAAAGCTGAATGAAGGGAACATGGAATTCTAGGCAGGATTTCTACATCTTCCTATGAATCCATTATTCAAAATATTATAGGTATTTTACATTATTTCAAAATGAGAAGTTTAAAAAATATATAGTGGGAATCAACCATATACGTACATATGTGCCAACGTAAGTGGGGTGCTGAGGTCACAAAGAAGAATAACATACTGAGACTTCCATGCATGTATACCTTCTATCTGGGAGTGTTATGGACTGAATTGTGACATCCCCAAAATTCACAGATTGAAGTCCTAGCCCCACATGTGACTGTATTTGAAGATTGGGCCTTTATGCTTTGTGGAACATCATTTCAGAAATTAGTGGTAATTCTACTACCAGTTAAAGACAGACTCTCTAAGCCAAGAAAAACTATAGAAGCCTGCAAAGCATGGCGTATTTGATTCAGTATCAGTAAAGGATCTTAAGGATAAAAGTGTAGGAGATAACAGCTAGAAGGATAATGTTGGTCTATTTCATAAAGAATGCTGTATTTCAGGCTTACGCCTTTTGATTTAATATGGTAGGTACCAGGGAGCTGTAGAATATTTTCAAGCAGGTAGGTAACATACCCAGATCTCTATTTTTGCAAAGAAACTCATACTCATGGAAAACTATAAATTCATTACAGATGCACACAGATTTAGCTACAAAAAATATTTACTAAATAATTATTTATCATCCTAAAATCAAAAATTATATATTTGACAAAAGGGGGCTGATTAAGTGTGTAGCTATTAAAATAATGTATAATATTTAATAAAGCAATAATGATATAATGAAAGTTTTTAAAGTGGGTTATAAAGCAGTAGGTACAGTATGACCCAATTTTATAAAACAAAAATACATATATGCAAAGAAAAAAGATTGGAAGGATATGTATACACTGACACACACATAGAATACACTGATGTACATACACTACATAAATTTAAATAAAGTAGAATTTATATCTATTTATTTCAGGGTGGTTAGATTATTAGTGATTTTTAATCTTATTATCCCCTAAATTTCTACAAAACATTTTTTATCTGTGTATTAAATGTGTTATTTTTAATAATTTTATTACAATACAATTCACATATATAATTTACATTTTTAAAATATATATTCAGTGGTTTTTAGCACATTCACAGAGTTGTGCAGCCATCAGTACAACCTAATTTTACAATATTTTTCTCACTCCAAAGGAAATCCCATACCTTTTAGCTCTCACTATCCATTTCTCCACCCTTACCTCACCCCCAGCCCTAGGCATCCACTAATATACTTTCTGCCTCTATGAATTTACCAATTCTGGACATTTTATGTGACTAGAACCATATAATATATAGCCTTTTGAACTGGGTTTCTTTCACTTAGCATAATGTTTTCAAGGTCCATTCATGTTGTAGTTCTTTATATTGCTACTAAAGAATATTCTACTGAATGTATATGCCACATTTATTTATCTATTCATCAACTTACAAATATTTGGATTGTTTCCATTTTTTGGCTATCATGCTGCTATGAACAATCACAAGTTGTTTGTTTTTTTATGGTAGTACTAAAAATAAGGGAGGAATGTTAATACAGGAAGACTATTGGGAGGTCATTTTAAGAGCCTGACTAGAACACAGGGGCATTAAGTTAGGTAATAGCAGTGTGGACAGTGAAAAGAGATATATGTAGGGCATGTCAGCATCAAGTTTTGGTGACTGACTGAATATGGGCAGTAAAGGCAACAGGGAGTCAAAGCTGTTCTGAGGCCCCTGGCCCAGACCTCGGGTAACATCATCCACTGAGACGAGATCTGCAGAAGGAAGTGAGTTCAGGTGAGTTCAGGCGTGTGCAGGCGGAGAGGCCTGTGGGGTATTGATGGAGACATGTGAAACCTGGAAGGGAGGCCAGACAGAAAGGTCCAAACTTAGAAATCATGGAATACTGTGAATGAGACCATCCAGGATAGCATGAAGATGGAATACCAATAGTCAAGAAACAGGAAAAGGAACAAGAAGCCACAAAGCAGACTGGAAAAGACAGGCCTGAGGGGACAAGGACAGATTCCAATAGTGAACGAAAAGCCAAGGAATGAGAATGTTCTAAGGAAATGGTCTCAGTGTAAAAAGGTACAGAGCAGCCAAATGAGTTGTAGGCAAAGTGTTCACCAGATTTAGCAACTATGAAGTCACTCAAGAAAGGGTGAAAAAATTACTCAGAGATCAATAATAGGCATAATTTGGCTTACTTTCAGGGACGAGATGCAGAAAAGGAGATGGGATGGAGGCAGAGTCCGTGAACTAGCTGCATACATTTATTCAAGGAGTCCTGGGACTTGGGCTCATTTATCAGATCAGAAATACAAATAACCCCATAAATGCATGGTCATTGCCTTTGAACAACTTATTTCCTTATGGGAATAAAAAACCATTAATTTTCCTGATTTATGAT
Source organism: Hyaena hyaena (assembly GCF_003009895.1). Classification (NCBI taxonomy): domain Eukaryota; kingdom Metazoa; phylum Chordata; class Mammalia; order Carnivora; family Hyaenidae; genus Hyaena; species Hyaena hyaena. Next base: position 113,243 of record NW_024081019.1, read on the forward strand.
GTTAGTCCTTGTTTTTTCCTTACCACCATTTCTGATACAATTATAGTTATTTTCTTCAGGCTACTTTCTATCATGCTCCCTTCTTATGAGTTACATTTGAGATCCTATCTACTTCTGTCTCTGCCCTTCCCCCAGTTACTCTCTATCTCTCTCTCAAAACTAAAATAAACTTTAAAAAAATCATAAGAGAAAATACATTTACAGCACTGTACTGTATATAAAAAACAAATTCCACGTGAATGTGGATCCGTGCAGTTCAAACCTGTGTTGTTCAAGGGTCAACTGTATTCCACCATTTTGGAACTCACTCCTTTTTTTTAAAAAAATGAATAAATAGGTTCAGAAGCCATTTAATGAGTTTTCTTAAAGCCTCTCCTATGTTGAATTTGTCTAACTTTCTTAAATGAAAAACTTCAAACTTCTAAAAGTTCAAATAAAATGTAAAACCAATAGCTAAATCACATTGACAATATGAAAGTAAACACCAAATGTCTTACCAAGTATTAAAGTGAGGCCTCAGAAGCTTAAATTAAAATACTACTCAAATGGGTCATTTGGAAGAAGCCTCAAAATAACATCATACCCTTAAGGCAAAAAGGTCATTAACTCAAGTTTAAAATACTAAAAGGTGGGAGTTTTAAATATACTTCCCCAAAGGTTAGAAAGGTACCTTATTCAAATTTTTATTCTCCATTTTCTTCTACCCACTTAATAGAGTAATAGACGTACAAGACACCAATTTTGTGGTGGTTCATACCACATCTCAAAATAAGCTTTCTGACCCATCTTATTTGTTGATGAGATGAGAAGATGTTGATAAGATGAGAAAAGCCTCATCTTATTTGTCAAACTGTCTGTTTCCTTCCCCCACCCCAGATCAGCTTCCCTGAGTATGAGAATCCGGCAGTGCCAAACCAAATACAGCAGAAGCTATGGCCCATTATAACTTCTGACTCATTTGATCACATTAAGAGAATATTCCCTTGAGGCACCTGACGAGGCTGGATTGTCCTTAAGCCTTTTTTTCTTGCCCCGCTTACTCTACCTGCCCTGCTGTGGGGCCCACACCATTTGCTCTCCAAGCTTCCAGCTGATGGGTCATCATTAACTCATTCTGCTGCTTGGGGGGGCAAAGCATCAACTAGACACATGAAGGTTAAAAACCCATACAGAAATGATGAAAAAAAGCTCCAGGATTCATGAGGTTAAAATAATTTGCCTACAAACCATGAGAGACTCTTGAATGCTGACAAAAACTGAGGACTGATGGATGTGGGGGGGAGGGGGAGATGGGCATGGAGGAGGACACTTGTGGGGATGACCACTGAGTATTATGTGGAAACTAATTTGACAATAAACTATTTGTTAAAAAATAAATAAATAAAATAAAATCGATGCTTGAGGTAAAAAAATAATAATAATAAAAAATAAAAAAATAAAATAAAATAATTTGCCTACAAATACTATAAATTAGGACCACCCACATATGCATTAAGTTTTGCATAAATGTGCTTGAGAAAGTCAAGTCTTAGCTATAATTAGAGCCCCTGAAATATCAAACTAGACAGTGAGGTCATAAAAGGAAGCCTCTGGCAATCTAAGGCGAATCTCTCCACTTCAAGCACCTGCAGGGACAAGCAGGTAACAAACATGTATAAGAAAGCCAGCTCGGCCACTACAGGCATTCACATCCAGATTTTTTTTTATTTTTATTTTTTATTTTTAGGAGAGAGAGAGAGAGACAGTGTGAGCAGGGGAGGGTCAGAGAGAGAGGGAGTCACACACTGAAACAGGCTCCAGGCTCTGAGCTGGCAGTCAGCACAGAGCCCGACGCGGGGCCCGAACCCACGAACCGCGAGATCATGACCCAAGCGAAAGTCGGACGCTTAACCGACTAAGTCACCCAGGCACCCCTCGCATCCAGATTTTTAATAACATTGCCCTGGTCCCCTGTGACTCTTGCCCTAAGGGGTTGCACACAGCTGAGATTAGAAAGAAGACATTTAATGAAAGTGCAATATTCCCCAGCAGAAAAAAATGTGAATACCAGAAATATAGGCAGGAGACACGTAAGTTTGATGGCTCTCCAATAAAAATTTAAATTTAAATTTAAAAACCCACATTTACCCATAAAGGAGTAGGATAAATATTGATAGAGAATCTGAAGGTTGATAAAGGCAAACAGAGGAAATGTGAGGCAAAAAGTCCATAAGGTAGTTCCCAGTGGGAAAGATTTTCAAACTCTGGATGCCAGGGAGGATGTTGTCATCGTGGCCTTTACTGGAGCAAGGGCACATCCAAGGTGCCGGGCTCATAAAGTCATGAGGCTAGAAAAGACCAAGGATTTTTTATTCTGAGATGTTTATCCATCTGCAATTTAATAGGGAACATGGTAAAATTACACATACTCCTGCCTTTTAATACCAACTGCTAAGTCGCTTCATCTTCCTAGGCCTCGGTTACCTCAGCTGTTAAGTGAGGGAGGTGAACCAGATGATTTCTGAGTTCCTATCCAGCTTTTAAGAAAAGCTCATGTCTGCGAAAAATGCTCATGCACTTGTGTGTTCAGGAACCCACTCCTTACTAATGTGCCACGTTACCTTCGTGTATTCTGAAATGACTACAGCTAAACTAACACTGTAAATTGCATAATTACTGGCTTGAAGCAGAAAATAACACAGCATTTCTAATTATCTCTGCGATAATGGTATCATGTCACCTATGGAGATGATAAAAATAAACCACAAGCAAAGACAAATCTTTAACATATTCCTCACAGCTGAGACACCATGTGAAACTATTTCTGCCCTCTTTCCCCCACACTGCTAGACTAATTTAAGTTAAAAGAAGGGCAGATCAAGAACAGCTTACACGGAGAAAGCTTGGGCTAGAAATGTATTTGTACCATTATGGTCTGTGTGGTCTAGAGGGAAGCACGGTAGTCTAGATTAGATTCTAGACATAACCCTTCTGGTCACCGTGTAATTCTGGGCAAGATATTCAGCTTTTCTTAACTCCATTTTCTGTTTACAGAAAGCAATAATTCTACATATTTCTTCCACCTGAGAAATGTGCTAAGTACAGAAAAAAGTGTGTGAAAAATTTGAGTTCTAGGGAGGAATGGTATTATAGGCAATAACGGAGCATGTTAATAACAAAAAGTACTGATTTAACAATTTTTTAAAATTCACTACCATGACTGGATCAAAGGCAATAGGGATAGAGAGTCACTCAACCAGAGTAAAAAACGGGGTCATGAGTAAGTAGAAGCAGTGAAGACTATGACAGTGCAGCACAGCAGAAAGCCAAACCCTCCCCAGTGGATTGAACGTGGCTAGAGTAGGCATGAGAGGCACAGACCTGGCTTACAGGCTCCTGCTTTGTGAACAAAAACATCTCCATCTTCCTGTATTTCTTCATTTCTCCCTCCCTCCCTCCCTTCTCCTCCTCTTTCCTTCGACCCTTCCTTCCACACATTTAAAAATTTTTCATCGAGGGCTTATATGGACACAGCTCTCAAGCTGTTTCCAAACCTAGTTATTTAAACAAATGACTAAAGTTCCATAATCAATAAATGTGACTAAGGGACCATGTGTTCTCTCCCGGTGTCCAGGTCTTTGCTAACAGCATTGTCATTGGCATCCTAATGGCTGTTTCTAAAGAGGCTCTGACAGGGAGACAGGAAGGTGGGGAACAGAAGGCAGGGCTGCCAAGGCTCCCAGAGATGTGCCAGCCAATCAGGGGGCCGATCCCATCTCTTCAGTTTTTCACATATTTGTCCCTCTCCCTCAAGCCCCCTTTGTTTTTCCAATCAGTAAGGAAGGAGAGAGAGCCATGTACTACGTGCTGATCATAGTAAATGTTTTTCATTTACTATCTCATTAAGCTTAAATGTTTATTTCTTACGAAAATAATCCTGTAATAGTGGACAGAAGACAGATGAGTAGAGGCCAAAGGACCAGTTTGGAGGATGTTAACAAGGGCAAGGTGGAGGGGGCCTAGATTAAGACAAACTGTATTAGAACTGTTTCTAGGTGGAAAGACATTTCTATTCTCAAATGTCATATTAAAAATATTCTTTTGGAATAAAAGTTAGGTTCTGTCCATGTGTAAGTAAAGTAAAAAATATTTCAAATCAGGAGCACCTGGGTGGCTCAATGGTTAAGTGTCTGACTTTGGCTCATGATCTTGTGGTTTGTAGGTTTGAGGCCCGCGTTGGGCTCTGTGCTGACAGCTCAGAGCCTGGAGCCTGATTTAGATTCTGTATCTCTCTCTCTCTGCCCCTCCCCTGCTCGGGCTCTCTTGTCCCTCTCTCTCAAAAATAAAATAAACATTAAAAAACTTTTTTAAATATTTCAAATCATAGGATTAGAAACCCATGACCTCAAACCGGGTATTTTCCCCACCCCCAATTTACAGGCTGAATTACACATATATCACAATGGTAATAATTAAGGGGCACCTGGCTGGCTCCTTCGGACCATGGAACTCCTGATGTTGAGGTTGTGAGTTTGAGCCCCATGTTGGGTGTAGAAGTTACTTAAATAAATAAAACTTAAAAGAAAGGTAATAATTAAATATTACAATGGTAATAATTATAGCTTTTTTTTTTAAGTATGTCTCTATTCCAGGCATTGTGCTAGGTACTTTACAAACGCCCCAGTGACAAGGGAGGCGTTATTATACCCATTGTCACAAGGAAAAAATTAAGACTCTGGAAAGTTAAGTAACATGTCCAGGGTCGTGTAAGTAGGAAGGGATAAAGGCAGACCCAAACACTGGTGTGTCTGCCTCCGGAGTCTGTGCTTATTAGATTACGCTATCCTGTCTCTATGTTTATCTTCTTAGGTTTTCGTTTGCATTCCTTTTTACTTCTAGGAATGCTGATTGAGGGGAAAAGGAAGCAAGGGGAAGAGCATCAGCATGGGGGTGGGAAGGAGCACATAATACATGTAAGAAGGAAGAAGAGAAAACCACACCACTTCTCTCTGATACTACGGTCCTTGCTTTAGAAGGAAATAGATAGTACAGCTGCTGCATTTAATTAATTTATGTACGTGATGTTCCTTGCCGTGGCCATAAAGACAGACACTATGAGGGAAGCAGGACTCGGGAGCCGCTGCCTGTGAGGGACACAAGTGCAACACCATTGATTGCTTAGCCCCTCTGACCACGGGCAGGGCTGAGTGGATGCCCACGGCCATCACTGACTGCTCCCGTTGGGGCAAGCTGAGTCTCTCTCCACCGTGGCTTGTAGGCGCCATGACTCTGCAGCCTGTTCACATCTCCTGATCCCAGTCTTTCTCTTTGTCTCTTCCCCTTTATTCTGATGACCACAATCCAAGCAAACACCAGAAGGGATGGGGCTCATCTGGATTACATTAGCTGCTTGTATTATGCTATTTACATTTATGAAATATGGTATCGCGAGACCGCATTTAGTAAAACTTCTCCTTAAAAATAGTTTTATTCTCTAATCCACTTTTTATTGGTTAGAAGCAAAACAAAATGGCCCATATATTTAAAAGCAGAGGGAAGAAAAAAGACATACCATTCTAGAAATGTCTAGCAAGCAAATACCCCAAGAATATTTATCCAAGTGGTTACCCTGGGATATCTGAGGGGAAATGTGAAAGCAATTTTCTTGGCTATCATCACTTTAATATGAAATGTAAACCCCAAATACAACCTCAGGCGCATTCCTTTAATTTGAGAAAAGTAGTCGTGTTTAGGGAGCACAGATGAAGCTCTTACCTGGCATGACCATGGTCTGTGGGGCTGCCGCATCCGTACTTAAGCAGAGCCGTCCACCTTTGGCTAATCTATCGCAGAGCAAGGTGATATGTTTCTTGAGTCGGCTTGTGTCTTTGGGTATGTTCAGCTGGCTGCTGAGGTTCAAAGCCTGCTCCTTTGAACTCTTTGAGAGGCAAGTCTTCAAGAGGTGGGAAATGGCAGCATCCACTGTTTCTTCCCAGCCCTAGATGCAAAAGCCAATGTTGCATTTAGGCAAAGATGACAAATGAGCAAAGTAGGCACTTACTGTTCACCAAGTAGGAAGACTGAGTGTTTACGTCCAAGTGTTAGGGACCTGTTGGAAGTTTGGTTTCTGGAATATTTCATACCAGATTGGTTTTGAATTCTAGCTCCATCAGCTGTTTGATCTTGAGCAAGTTACTTAATTCCTCTTAGCCTCATCCTTATCTACAAATGAGGATACTAATATTAGTCTGCAGTGCCAAAGGCTGGGGTGATTAAATGAGAAGCTATATGAAAAGCATTTAGCCCTGTGCCAGACGTAAGTAATAAATAACAATAATAATAATCCCAGGTTTAGGCATGTTTGATGATCTGGATCCTGAAGCTGCCAAGATTATAGTTCATTTTGCCTTATCTTTCTGCTGAAGGAGTACTGGCCAGGACAGGGAGGTCCTGTGAACATCTTGGGGTAAACTGGAAGAAAGAGAAAATCCTGGTGTCTCTCACAGCTATTGGTCCCACAGCCTTGGAGTTCTAGGCAGAAACCAGAGGAGTTTATTTCAAGAGGAATTTTGTGAGATGCAAGCCTCTCCAGTCCCACTTTTGCTGGAACTGGTATGGCTATGCTACAGTGAAAACCTCAAGAAGTGCAGTGTCCCCTTAGCACCATGAAGGCTGTAATTCTAGGAATAACGATGTTGGGCAGGGACCTCTTCATGATTATAGAGGGTACCAGCTCCGGCACGACTGGCACAAGGAAAAATCACCCTCAGGTGGGTTCAGATAACAACAGGGCAGGAAGGAGGGTTCAGCTATAAGCTCCCATTGGGCATCCCGAGGGAGTCCTAGAAGCAACTAGGTACAACTTTTACAAAGGTCTGGAGGTCCTAAACAGCACAATAAGACAGCACGAGTGAAATCTGGGTATTATTACCAATGTGACTTCATTTGTGCCCAGAGGTTGGTAAAGCCTAGAGCTCCACAGGACTGACAATCAAAATGGAAATACAGAGGAAGACACTTAGTGAATCTATTCACTTAGAATGCTACAGAATAGTCTAAGCCCCTTATATAAGAGGTGAGAAATCTGAGACTCAGAAGGAACCCCCAGGAGGTCTACTGTTAGTACTGCTCCACCACCCTCAGCCTTATTGGCTAAGCTACCTTTGAAATATGCAAATTGGATTAGGTTACTCCTTACCCTGTGCTGTGGTGGCTGGCTGCATATTTGGTTTCCCACCAGAGTGCCTGGAGTTCTCTGTACCCCTGGCACTATGTTTAATAAACAGAAGGTGATCAAGATATATGTTAGCTGGACAGAGATATAGTGAGATAGAGAACTAGGATATTAGGGCTGGGAGGACTTTGGAGGTCTTTGGTCCAGTCTTGTGGGATTTTCCTAGGACCCTATATACAATAGCAACCATCTGTCTAGGCATGGTTGTCTTCACAGTCCAAAATTACAACTTTTGGAGGCAGTTCACTACTTCCAGGGACATGTGTAACCAGCAGACAGCTATTCTTAAGCTGAGCCAAAATCTGCCCCACTGGCCCTTAGTCTACCCTCCAGAGCCATGCACGATAAATCTAACCTCTCTTCTACATGACAGCCCTTTATATCTGTGAAGACAGCAGTTTTGTACCCTCTCCTCCAGAATAAACAGCCTCGGTTCCTCCAGCTCTTCCTAATATAAACATGGTTTCAAGTTTTCTCTCTATCCTGACCACTTGTCTTTGAATGAGCTCCAATTTTAAACACTTAAAATTTTATACAGCTAACTAGAGAACCCCAAACTGACCCCAAGACACCAGACTAGGGATGGGACTACAGGTTAGGAAAAAGCCATTCCTCCCATTTACAGGGAATTCTACCGGTCAGCCTGGCCTCTGGTTGCCTCTGCTCTCTTGGCAGCTGCATCAACTCTGGATTCACATGAGTGACCAGATGACTAAACTCCATACCTTTTCCATACTTGCCACACATCTTCCTCCGGGGCTCTTGCAGTTGGTTCTTTAGCCCTAAGGGTGGACTTTATACATGTCCACTGGAGAACTTCCCACTAATTGCCAAAATCAAGGTATTTTTACTTTAGTGACTCATTATAGTTACTACTAGGCAAATTAGGGTACAAATTAATTACTTTACAATGATCTTGAAAATTTCAAGAGATGTCAAAGACCGTAAAAATAGCTTCCTACTCCAAACCACTAAAGAATAATAAACCATTAGTTACCACAAAGACATCTCTATACAACTACCAAAATCTAGACAAATATCTAAAATGGAATCTGTATTTCAATGATAATGGGAAGAGGTAAATTAAGAAAAAATAGCAAACCAGGTATCATCTAAGAGGATATATTTTTCAAGCTGTTTTCAGAGTCACTAACAAAGACTTCTGGAGTGTAAGAAGGAAAGATCTTTTGTATATAATTTGGCATTTGTGTGCTCTGTGGCCATTTCAGCATTGAAACAGTTCCTATGATTTTATATACTATTTGTCTAAGCAAACTACTATTTTCATAAGTAGATTACAGTAGCATATTAGATCATTTAAGTAGATACGGCATTTAGTTAACATGGAGGTACTATGAATTTCCTTTTTACTGCCAACTTGCAGATCAAATAAAAAACCATGTCATGTTTAGGTATTTGGCATGGATATTTCTTTAATATAATGAGGCATGATGCCAATACTTCAGAAGGATTGGTACTAAACTATGGGATTATTATTTGGAAGGACTATATTGTTACATAAACTCAAATATGATAATAAAAGGAAAGTTTATGCACATATCTAATCTTTATTCTGTACAGCTGAGTATCAATCGTACTAATATTTTGCCTCTTCTAACTGTGAGAGTGAAAGAAAATCCTAATTTTGGGAAAACTGTGCTAAAAGTTATCTAGAAGAGGAGAAGCTACTAAGCAAGTGCTCTTCAGTGAGAACTGATTTGATTTTACTTCTCCAGTCCCATGTGTGGCTTTTAAAACATTGCAGGTGGGCAGTTTAGTTAATTAATTAATGTGTGAATAAACCAATAAATAAATTTAAATGCAATTGTTACTCTGTTTTATCTTCTCTATAACCCATGTTGGTTTAGAAGTTAATTTATTTACCAGGTTTTTGGTGCTTACTTTATCTAGTCTAGTATTGATAACTGGGGTTTTCCTTTGTTCCTAAGGACTAGGCTCAACCCATGTGGTAACTTCACTTTTGTCTTAGTCCTTTCTACCTGAGCCCCTACATTGGGAGCCTCCTTACAACGTTACTCCTTTACAGACCAGGTTGCCTTACTCCTGCTAAATGCCCTCCAAGGAACTGGACCCAGCAGGTGTGGCCCTGCTGTCTGACTACCCTAATGCCAAGTTGCCTGCTACACGCATCCGTCAACATGGCGTCCCAGTGCTCAGCTCTCATGTTTCACCTTCCTGTGTAGAAGCTGCTATTCCCCATGCTGGTTCCAGATACCTCTCTGTACCAGGATGACGCCTCACTTCTATGAGTCAGCTTTGTAAATTCAAGGCCTTGGCTTCCCCTCTCTGTTCCTCCTCCTTACTGAAGTCAGTCAAGTGAGCTATGCTTTTTGCTGTTCAGAGAGCAGGCAGCCACTGCTGAGTTTCCGACTTCTGCTCTACCTGCTCTGCTAGTCTGCACTGGTCACTGTGCCTAAACACCAGCACAAGCAAGTGGTTTATGAGAAACAGCGAGAAGGTGAAAGCTTGACCACATTTGTAAAGTTAATTTCCTAGGGTGTCAACCAAAGTAACCAAAGGAAAAAAAATTAAACCTGAAGAGTATTCTCCTACCACCTGTGCTTTACGACAACCGGGTTGAAGACAGCTGCCTCTAGGTTTCTAGGTCTGACTTCACCTCATTCACCTCAACTGTCCCTTCACTGTAAGACCTTAGATAAATCACTTAATCTCTGGGGGCTACATCTGAGGTCACCATAAAACAGGAATAACACTATTTGCTATCCCAGTCTTACATGAATGGTAAGGCACCCTGAAATAGTAAGCAGAAGATACCATAAAAAAAGTACATATATTCAATTCTACTTTGAAAAATCAGAACATAAAAATACACCATTGAAATCCAATGTGTAAAGTAACATCTTTAAACTTTCATGCAAATTAATAAAACTTCTGCAAATTTACGTTTATAATAGAAACACTACCACATCCTTAGCTATAGTAGTATAGGGGGAAATACCACAAAACTCCATTACCAAATGTGCACACAGTTCTAAGGGAGAGAACAAAGGTAAAAAAGGAGATCTGTCTAAAGAAGCAAATGGAGATCATGTAGCCATAGCCTAGATTTCAGCTGAGGAGAGAAAACTCTCAGAAATAGCTTGTCTTACACTATACATTTGAAGATAATATAACCTTTACCTCATTCATTTATCTGAAAAAGAGAACTATATCAAAGAGAAGTGAATTTCCTCTTGAATAGATGTAAAGGGTGCACAAGGAAAAGTCTTTGGTATTTATGATTTCTCTCTGGAGCTTTATGGTCATTACTTTGTGTTATATTGTAGCATTTCAGGCTTAGCCAAGATAAGCTAAAAATAATCACAGGAAGGGTCACTGCAAACTGAGGTACAAACAAAGTTTAGTGCTATACTTGTAAATTATACATTCTGGAAGATGAGGGAATTTTTCAGGATTTGTCTAGATTCAGTTTATTTCCAAAGAATAGACTGTATTCAGTGAATCTTTCTCTTATGGAGAGACCTCAAAATGTTGAGCTACTTACCCTGAAAAGTAAAACACCTCTTTCAACCTAAAACACAGTAAAATAAAAGGGGATTAAGAGTATGCTTATTGTGATGAGCACTGAGCAATGTCTAGAATTGCTGGATCACACTATACTGTATGCCTGAAACTAACGTAACACTGTATGTTAACTATACTGGAATTGAAATTTTTAAAAACAGTGGAAAATTACCAAATAATAAACACAAATCTTTAAGAGTTAAAAAAAGAAAAAGACAACAAGCTAGATGGCCTCTAAGGCATCTTAATAAGTTTCATATTACTATATTCAACAGTTTTTCTAAAAATAAAGCTTTGAAAAATATCTGCTTTAAATTTTTCAACCCATCACTAGTAAAATGAAACGTCCCCCAATATCATTCTTTTAAAATTTTAACCTGAAGTGACCTATTGGACTCATGAGAGTTCTCTATGGCATGATTCAAAAGCTGTAAAAGTCTAGTTCACATTTCAACCAAAAGGAGAACAGGGTACCGGGCTTATCACCACTGCTTTGTGAAAAATGAAGCACATTGCTTCCTAATGGATGACAATCTAAAAATTCTGAAGAACAGAAGACAAGTAACCTTCATCGAGTTTAGCTGCCATGCAAGAAGAAAGCAAAAGATTGCTTCAAACCAACATACTATAATTGTTTATTTAAGCTTATGTTTTGCATTTGATTGGTATTCCCATTCTGACTCTAATGCTATATATGGTAGATTAGAATTATTATAAAACTTGATCCCAGATAGCCAATATTCAGTTTTAAAACAAAACATCAGTGATGTCCCAAGTAGCCAACTACCTTCACTAAGCACTAATGTTTGCTTCAGGAAAAGCTCCTGATCAACATGCACTATTCAGAAGCAATTTACAAAACAAACAAACAAAAATTAAGACTGGGAAGTCAAACTGATTGATAATGAAGATTCCAGAAGAAAGCTGCTCTGGCAGTGGTGGATTAGATCATTTAGATCAATTATCCTACTGAAAATAACTAGAAACAAATATATAAAAATCATGTCTTTTAAGGCACAGGAAAGCTAACAAGATAGTGATAGGAGGCAATGGAGGCCCAAGAAGGTAAGTCCTGACTTTGAGGCTGCTTTTCCCACTGAAGTCATTAACCTAACATGCATCACAGATCCTTCACTTACATACCACCTCACCTTAATGACTTATGCTTGCTTAAAATTTCCATGTAAGAGGCAGCATGGATCATGAAAACTGCATTGGATTAGAAGTCAGAAGACCTAACCCAAACTGTGGCACCTTTCCTTACAAGATGTTTCTTTCTGGGGAAATTATTTTAGTTCTCTAGGTTTTGGATTCCTTATCAGTTAAAAACCAGAAAATGATTTTTCCTTGCCAGATGCTTATAGATTTGAGACATATTTAATAATTATATTTACTTAATTCCATATTATCATTCTTACTTGTAACAGTTCTCTCTAAAAGGTTACCTTTTCTGGGCTGGTTCCTGCAAATAGCTCCAGAAATAGTAGCAACAACAGCACCAGAGGAAAAATCTCTTATGTGCTAGAAAATGTGTTGAACATCCAAAGCAAGGGAATCAAGAGCAAAAATAAACGATTGGGACCTCATCAAGATTAAAAGCTTCTGCACAGCAAAGGAAACAACCCACAAAACTAAAAGGCAACCAACGGAAAGGGAAAAGATAGTTACAAATAACATATCAAATAAAGGGTTAATATCCAAAATCTATAAGGAACTCACCAAACTCCACACCCGAAAAACAAACAACCCAGTGAAGAAATGGGCAGAAGATATGAACAGACACTTCTCCAAAGAGGACATCCAGATGGCCAACAGACACATGAAACGATGCTCAGCGTCCCTACTCATCAGGGAAATACAAATCAAAACCACACTGAGATACCACCTCACGCCAGTCAGAGTGGCTAAAATGAGCAAATCAGAGAACTCTAGATGCTGGCGAGGATGTGGAGAAACGGGCACCCTCCTACACTGTTGGTGGGAATGTAAACTGATACAGCCCCTCTGGAAAACAGTGTGGAGGTTCCTCAGGAAACTAACAATAGAACTCCCCTAAGACCCAGCAATAGCACTGCTAGGAATTTACCCAAGGGATACAGAAATGCTGATACACAGGAGCACATGTACCCCCATGTTCATAGCAGCACTCTTCAGCAATAGCTAAAACATGGAAAGAGCCTAAGTGTGTCCATCAACGGACGAATGGATCAAGAAGATGTGGTTTATCTATACCATGGAATACTACATGGCAATGAGAAACAATGACATCTGGCCATGTGTAGCAACATGGATGGACCTTGAAGGGGTTATGCTGAGCGAAATAAGTCAGGCAGAGAAGGACAAATACCATATGTTTGCACGTATAGGAGGATTAGGAGGAACTTAACGGAGGAACAAGGGGGAGAAGAAAGGGGGAAATGGTGGGGGAAAGGGAGAGAGGCAAACCATGAGAGACTCTTGAATGCTGAGAAACAAACTGAGGACTGATGGATGTGGGGGGAGGGGGGAGGGGCATGGAGGAGGACACTTGTAGGGATGAGCACTGGGTGTTATGTGGAAACTAATTTGACAATAAACTATTCGTAAAAAAATAAATTAAAAAAATGTGTTGAAAATTTTACAAATATATTTTGGTTAATTCTTACTATTATCCTATGAAGGCAGGCATTACAATTTCCAACTAAGGCTCTAGCTAATAAGGTATTTCACTGCAAATGACACAGTTATTGAAAGGAAGAGTTGTGACACAATCCAATACAGCATGGCTCTAACCCCCTGCCTTCTATTTCTCCATGCTCTAGAGCTTTACATGGCTCCATGTCAAAAATGAGAGACTTGTGGGGCACCTGGGTGGCTCAGTTGGTTAAGTGTCTGACTCTTGATTTTGGCTCAGGTCATTATCTCACAGTTCATGAGTTCCAGCCCTGTGTCCAGCTCTCCAGTCCAAGATGGAGCCTGCTTGGGATTCTCTCTCTCTCCCTCTCTCTGCCCCTCTCCTGCTCTTGCTCTCTTTTTCTCTCTCGAAATAAATAAATATTTTTTAAAAATGGGAGCCTTGCAAAGGGTGGATATGGGAAGGAGAAAGTCAAGAATGCAGATTTCAGAGTAGAATTAAATTTGTTAACCTTTTCCTAACATTACATTGAAAATTAATGTCTGTCATAGTAGCCAGTAAAGACACAAGTGGTATTTTCAGAGATCAGCCTGAGATCACATCGTAAACCACCACAATTACTTAACATATGGTAGTTACTTAGATGGGTTGGTACATATGTTTGTGTATTTGCTTGCTGTTCTTATGTAAATAAATGTTACTTTTATCCTAAAAAATTAATAAAATTGAAAAATAAATCTTGACTACTTATGCTACAGAGCACATCTTTCTCATTTCATTGTGTGTCTTTCAATCTATTGTTGTCAGATCATCTTAGGCTCCTTTTACTAAACTGGGTTTTAGAAAATATCATATGAGATCTTCTCCCAGAAAATTTATGGTAACAATTAACACATTCACAGAACCAAAATTGAAATCAGCCTCTGGATTCAAGTGAATGAATAAACTGCATATAATTAAATAATATTTGACTGCATGTGATCTATGCCAGTTTGGATGGGTCAAACTTATAGAAGAGTCCACCAAAGCTTTAGCACCTGCATAAACTACTGAAACTGACACGTACGAATAATCTCAGGATACCATGTCCCCTGAAAATGTAACAATGGTCAGACTTGACTCTGATGAGTCTGAATTATAGTCATTTCAGGAACTCACTATTAAGAATACCACTATCCAGCAGCCACTCTTATTGTAAAATCATAAGACACATGGGGTCATAGACTCCCTAAGTACCCACATATCTGATGGAGTCTGGGGAAAATTTAACAAAGCTAGGATAAAAGAAGAACATATGAACAAAGTAAAAGCATCAGCTTCTTCCCTGATGATGCTGTGTTCTTAACAATCTCAAAGAACAAGGAAGGACCAAATTCAGGAGAAAATGTCCAAAAATACATGAACATGAAACATTCTTTTTGTTTTTTTCTCCTCCATTTAATTAGTTTAGATTTTTCAAAACCACCCAGTAGCTTCACTATTTTCAGTTGTGGCTTCTTTCTTGGTCAAGCCACCAATGGATCTGAAACAGCTACAAGAAGGTCCACATACTAGATTTCTAATTTCTTTCAAACAGAATTCTGGAGAAATCTGAAGAAAAGGTCTAAAACAGTATCTGAAGTTAATGAGTGGCACAAGATTCAGTGTTAGTGTCATTTTTCACAATGATCACAGAAATACAGCAGCACAAATCTCAAAGTTCAATAGTAATTATTTATGAGATGATATGTTTATCCCTATATTGATCCTAATTTTAAATGTCTTTGTCCATTTACTAAAACATTGAGTCCATAGAGTCATTTATTTATCTTAAAAATATTTATTCAGAGCCAACTGATACAAGACTTTACACTAAATGTTGTGAAGTTAAATAAAAGGTAAATCAGATATGGATCCTACCTTCAAGTAATTTTCACTCAAGTAATAACATAAGAATGTATACAAAAATATAATGATCCAGAAAACAAAATTTAGAGCAAAGTACAGGTAAAGTGCTTTTGGAATGATTTTGTTTTAACTCCCTTCCTAGAATAACATCAAGAATTATCTATCAATAAGTTATTCAAGATATAAGGTCTTTACCCTTGCCTATATAATAAGGTAACTTCCCATCAGTTTTGTGGAAAAGCATCATATATTTATGTATATATATTTATATATATATATATATATAGATATATAGTTTAAGCTCATTCCAGTGCTATGTGAAATAAACAATAAGTCAAATTTGTCAGCATTTCCTAGTATAGAATCCAACAGAGATAGATATAAACACAAAATATAAGTTACACTTAACCTTAATAACGTTGGAGAAGAGTGAGACTAAAGTATGATCATATCTTCTGTTCATTTTTTAATTGGATTATTCATTTTTGGTGTTGATTTTTATAAGTTCTTTATATATTTTGGACACTAACCCTTTATCAGATAGATCATTCACAAATATCTTCTTCCATTCAAAGACATGGAAGACATTTTTCAGAGAAGACTTACAGATGGCCAATAGATGCACAAAAGGATGCTCAATATCACTGATCATTAGGGCAATAGAAATCAAAGTTACAATGAGATATTATCTTATATCTGTCAGAATGGCTAAAATTTACAACACAAGAAACAACAGGTATTGGCAAGGATGTGGAGAAATGAGAACCATCTTGCTTGTACTGTTGGTGGGAATGCAAACTGGTACAGCCACTCCGGAAAATAGCATGGAGGTTCCTCGAAAAGTTAAAAACATAACTACCCTATGACCCAGAAACTGCAGTACTAGGTATTTGCCCAAAGAATACAAAAGTACTAATTCAAAGGAATACATGTACCTTGATATTTATAGCAGCATTACCTACAATAGCCAAACTGTGGAAGCAGCCCAAGTGTCTACTGACTGATGAATGAATAAAGAAGATGTAGTATATATATATATACACACACACATGCACACACACACACATATATATATGCAATAGAATATTATTCATCCATAAAAAAAAATGAAATCTTGCCATTTGCAACAACGTGGATGGAGTTAGGGAACATTATGCTAAGCGAAATAAGTCATGTGGAATTTAAGAAACAAAACCAATGAACAAAGGGGGAAAAAAAGAAAAAGGCAGACCAAGAAACAAACTCTTTCCTTTTAATTTTTTAATGTTAATTTATTTTAAAAAAATTTTTTATGTTTTATTTATTTCTGAGAGAGAGAGACAGTATGAGCAGGGGAGGTCAGAGAGAAAGGGAGATACAGAATCCGAAACAGGTTCCAGGCTCTGAGCTAGTCATCAGCACAGAGCCTGAAGTGGGGCTCAAACCCACAAACTGTGAGATTATGACCTGAGCCGAAGTCGGACACTCAAATGACTGAGCCACCCAGGCGCCCCTAACGTTTGCTTATTTTTGAGACAGATAGAGACAGAGCACAAGCTGGGGAGGGGTAGAGAGAGAAGGAGACACAGAATCTGAAACAGGCTCCAGGCTCTGAGCTGTCAGCACAAAGTCCAATGCGGGGCTCAAACCCATGGACCGCAAGATCATGACCTGAGCTGAAGTCGAATGCTTAACTGACTGTGCCACCCAGGCACCCCAAGAAACAAACTCTTAAGTATAGCGAACAAACTGATGGTGACCAGAGGGGAGGTAGGTAGGGAGGTGGGTAAAATAGGTGATGGTAATTAAGGAGTGCACTTGTTGTGATGAGCACTGGGTGTCATATGGAAGTGTTGTATCACAATAGTGTATACCTGAAACTAATATTATACTGTGTTAACTAACATGACTTTAATTAAAAATAAATAAATAAATAAAAGCTTCAGTAAGATCACCTGGTCAAAGTTTCCCCACTGGGGTGCCTGGGTGGCTCAAGTGATTGAATGTTCGATTCTTGCTTTCGGCTCAGGTCATGATCCCAGTGTCATGGAATTGAGCCCCACATGGGGCTATGCACTAAGCACAAGAGTCTGCTTAAGATTCTCTCTCTTTCCCTCTCCCCTGCTTGCAATCTCTCTAATAATAATAATAATAATAATAATAATAATAATAATTTAAAACTTCTACTTATAAAAAAAAAAGTTTCCCCCTTAAACCAGGTTGTTTATTTTTGTGAGCCTCCTAGTTGAGATTCAAATCCTGGCTGTTATTTTCTGTCTGTGTGACTATGGGCATATTTCCTCATCTGTACACTGGAATTAATAGTCCTGAGACAAGGATGTGAGTGTAAATGGTTTACCTGAGAGCTGACCCAAGAAGTGCCAGGGGGTAGTGAGGAAGTGAGATCGGGAAGGGAGAGAAGCCAATAAACTGCTGTGCATTTGAGCAACTACCAGTAAAGGCAACTGGTGTAATCTTGTCAGACTACTGAGTGCCACCTTGTGGGACTACTCTGAGAGGTGGTGTAGAACATACCTTGGATTTTCCCAGCCAGGGGGACGAGAGGGCTGGAGTATTAATATCCCCATTTCTATTAGTCCTTGATTGAACACAGAGGCCATAGAGCCTCAGCCAAACAGGAAGAGCCCACAGGCAAAAAAAACTGCAGATGTTCAGAAGGCAGAAGCTTTCAGGAATGGTGGGAGGCGAAGAGAAATGGGCAGATAACACACAGCATCTGCTACAACCCCCTACTTCAAAGACACACAGGATTAAATGGGGTAGCATATGTAGTGTCCTTGGGTCAATACATAATACATAATAATGCTCAATAAAGGTTAATGTTATTATTTTGAATTGTGGAAGGTAGACCTGTGTGTGTGTGTGTGTGTGTGTGTGTGTGTGTGTGTGTGTCTGCTCGCGCGCACGCACGGGTGTGATTTCTCTCCTTTTTGCTCTACAAAACAGGGAAATCCTGTAATTAGTGAAGCCTATAGGACTTGGTTCTGAAATTGCTAAAAACTATATTGAAATATTTATAACCTTGAATTTAGAACAAATGGGTTAGAAAGCAACTAACCACTGTCATTAAACCACAGAAATTAGATTTTCTTTCCAGGAGAGTAGAAAGTCTTGCTACTCTAAATGCAGAAAGTGAAGCATATTCCTGCTAACAATATTAGTGATTTCATCTGCATATTCTTATTCACTGTAGTGGGAGAGAAGATCTGGGTTCCTGCAGTTCTTATAAATGACACATCAGGGAAATTTACACTCATATTTTATAACCATGTTACACAACCCCTCAGATTAAAAGTGATAGAAATAGGTACTGAATCATCTACTTTTCACAGCTTATTCGTGGCTTTCTCTTCAAAAGGTAGCAACTGTTAAGATTTTTTCCGATTTATGTGAAATCTGCTTCTGGTCAGGGATGCCTGCTTCAAGATGGAAAACCAAGGTCTTGCCTTTTTCAAATAACTTCCTGTCCTCAACTCAAACTACTCACAAATTCCCTCTTAATAAATAATGACTAAAATTATAATTCTTTTACTCTGTTCTTACAATTACATTCCATCAATTCTAGAAGTTTTTTCCCACACATGTTAACATCTCTGACATAGGGAAGTATCTTATCTAACAACTGCCAGCTTCTAGGCTTCAGTCATGCTATGCTACTGCTGTCAGTGCCTGTGTATGCACACACAGCCTTTGTTCCAACTGTTCTTTTATTATCATTTCAACTAACATAAATACAATGCTCAGACTCTCATATAGAACTGATTGCCATTAAAAAAAGAGAGAGAGAGAGAGCAAGAGCAGGGGAGGGGCAGAGGGAGAGGGAGGGGGAGAATCCCAAGCATTGAGCCCAATGGTGGGGCTCGATCTCACTACCATGAGATCATGAGCTGAGCCAAAATCAAGAGTCAGATGCTTAATCGAATGAACCATCCCAGTACCCCTGTCTTTTAAAATATTACACTGAATCACTGAATAAAAGAGTTGGAATAGGGAAGTTGGAAGTATAAATTTGAAATCAGTGAAGCATATATTCATGACAGAAGAATGACAACAATTCATATATATTTTTTTTTTGCAAAAGCAAAAAGCTAAGTGCTTTGCAGGATGTAAGACAAGAAGCTACAGATAGAAGAAATGTGTTATGTCTTGTTACCAAGATACATGCACCCACATTAGAAACCTATGCTGAGCAATTTAACTGAAATAGGAGAAATTACCAAATCCCTGGAATAGATGTGGTTTGATTAATTAATGTATCATACAGAACTACTATTTAAGCGATAAACATCAATTTGCCTAAAATTTCCTGCTAACTCTGGATGGAAGATGCTTCACTTCCAGTAACACAGGATTCAACTGGGGGGATGGGGGTTGGGGAATAAAGCTTTGAGCTTAGTCGAAAAGGAAAGTGTTTAAAATGGATATCGGGGGGGGGGGGGAGGCGCCTGGGTGGCTTAGTCGGTTAAGTGTCCGACTTTCGCTTAGGTCATGATCTCGTGGTTCCTGGGTTTGAGCCACGCGTCGGGCTCTGTGCTGACTGCCAGCTCAGAGCCTGGAGCCTGTTTCAGTCTGTGACTCCCTCTCTCTCTGACCCTTCCCTGCTCATGCTGTCTTTCTCTCTCCTAGAAATAAATTAATTAAAATAAAATAAAATTTAAAAAAATAATAAAACAGATATCAGGGGGAACCTGGGTGACTCAGTCATCTTGGAGCCTGCTTGGGATTCTCTCTCTATCTCTCCTTCTCTGCCCCTCCTACATTCGTGTGTGTGCAAATACACTCTTTCTGTCTAAAATTAAAAATTAAAAAATAAAATGGATATCAGAGGCTCAGAAGAAAATCAGGAAGGCAACAGTGGCTGCTCTTAAATGTTGCATCAACAGAGCTCTTTGTGGCACACAGGTCACACACATGGCACACAGGACAATGCTGTGTGGAAAAACATGGGTAGCAATGACATGGATAGCTGAAAGATGAGTTAAGAGAATCAAATTTCAAAGGTGGAGAAATTTCAGGAACACCTTAACCAATTTATGTTGTTTGTATCTTCTTCTTCAGACATGAGAGCAATATATGATAAACTATGTCTAAATCAGTCTAAAGGAGTTCCTTCAATACTTAGTAAAAACCTTAAGTGACCCCTAAGTGTTCTGGAAAAAAAAGGCTAAAAGAAGAAAAAAACCACTATGTCATAGTTTAATTGACAGGTCTTTTTTTCCTAAGTGGCCCATGAAATAATGCTGTAACTTACAGCACCTTATTTTGAAAGCCACTGGTACTATTAATGGCTAATAACTCTTGGACGATTGTCATATGCCTAATCCCACATTTGGCATTTCATGTACATTATCTCAATCAGTCCTCACAGGACTCTTGAGAGGTATACAAAGGGTATCCTCATAATGCTTGCACACCTTTGACAAAGGTTCCCAAATGGGGTCACATATGTAATGTAATTTTTTAAAACATGGTTTTGCACCTCTGAACTTGTCGTAGTCGCAGTCGTAGCAGCAGTAGAAGTAGGGGTAGTACTAACAGTAGTAGCATTTTGGTCTTCCAGATGAAATATACAACTAAACATCAAAGCCCTGAAGCTGAAAATGAAGACACCCAAGGGAGGCTCAATATGTGGTCTACTTCACTGAGACCAAACAAGCAAGGTAATTTTCAGTTACTTTGTGTAAAAAAAAAAAATAGAATTTGGATATGTCTTCTTGAGGAAGAAAAACCTTGTTATATGTATTTTTTCATTCAATGTTTATTGTGTTTCAGTAAATCATTTGTAGTAGGCCACAGCCAAGCTTAATGAAGGCCAGATTACACAATAAAAAGAATAGAGTACAGGAAAGGATATACCTGCAGTGAAAAAAGAAATTCCATGTGAACAACTCCTCAGACACTGACGTGGCCCTTCTCCCAAACTAACTGTGTGAAAGACAGTGAGCCTCTGGTTCTAAACACCTCTGAACTGGCAGATTCCTCACTCTGCGCAAACTGTGTTTTCCATCAAACTCTGGGCATGCCTTCCTGAGAAAGGCACTGGAGAGCCAAGTTCACTCCTTTTCTTAATCTCATGTTCTTCCTCTGTACAATTAGTTTACTGGTTCAGTAGGATTATAAAGTGAAAGCAAGCTGAAATAAAATCCAAATAGCCATTCTCAAATCTCTTCAAAGTAGAGCCACTCTTTGGGGTCATATCTAGCTCACCACTATACAGATAAGGAAACCAATGCTTAGAGAGTTCCATAATTTGCTTAAGGACGTAGAGCTAGTTAAGTATTTGCTCCAAAAAAAAAAAAGCTCTGAACCCGACTGTGACATAATATTCTATTCAACTGACAGACCACAGTTTGTATTGTCCGTCTATTAGCATTTAGGTGGCTTTCAGCATTTCATAATTATAAAAATAAACCAAATGGATTTTAGTTTACTGCTTTCGGTCCATTAACTTAGATTAGTGGTACCAAGTGTTAGATTCATTTTATGACCTACCTTTTACTAGAGGACCCTCTGGAAAACCTATAGTAGAAATAGATGGGTATGTCAAGTTTATTACACATCTGTCAGCACTATTTATTACTAAATTTGGCTAAATCAATATGAGGTATACCTAATGTCTTCATTTGCATATATTCATCACTGGTAAGATTAAAAAAATTTGTGTTTACTGGTTTAAATTATAGGATGTATGAATGAATATATGTATAAATAAATACATATGTAGTGGTCTGGCTATCAATTTATCTACATCTTTTACCATCCATACAGGAGTGTTCAAGTTTCACTCTTGCAAAACCCCAAAATATTTGAAGTTGCTTGCAAAAAAGGGGGTGGTGCAAAATAGAAGAAGAATACTTCCTTTTCTTTTTTTTTTTAAAATTTTTTAAATGTTTTATTTATTTCTAGGAGAGAGAGAGAGACAGCGTGAGCAGGGGAGGGTCAGAGAGAGAAGGAGTCACAGACTGAAACAGGCTCCAGGCTCCGAGCTGGCAGCCAGCACAGGGCCCGACGCGGGGCTCGAACCCACGAACCGCGAGATCATGACCTAAGCGAAAGTCGGAGGCTTAACCGACTAAGCCACCCAGGCGCCCCAGAATACTTCCTTTTCTAATAAAAGTATATAGTTGTTGTAGAAGAATCTGTAAATGTGTGGAACAGTATGACAATAAATGGGCTATCAAGCAATCCCTAAATATTTATATCCAGCTATATGCGTAATTTAAGCTTTAATTCTGTGGGGATGTAGAAGAATCTGTCCCTACATTTATTAGAATACATGTAAAACACATTGACAATTTCAGAATACATAATGAGAGCTAAATTATGTCATACCCCCAAGTGAAATTCACAAGAGAATGTACGCCAGAATAAATAAGGAAGGAATGAGAATTGATCTGCTTCTTAATGAGGGTGGATAGAGGGGTAAACAGAGAACACTGTGTTAGGTGAAGAAAAAAGCACTTTTAGCCCTGACATGCTGGAAAGAAGTTTTGTACCCATGGTAAGTCAGATTTCCCAGAATGAAGCAGGAAAGCTGGGGAGTCACAGAAACTGAATTTTAGAAAGAATATAGGATGGTGCCAAGTGACTGAAAGTCCCGAATGTCTGGCACTGGAGTCCAAACTGACCTAGGAGCAGAGAGCCACATAAAGTATGTAAGCAGATGTGTGACGACAGAGCACAGGGCTGAGTCTAGCAGTGATGTGCAGGGCGTACCAAAGCAGAGACAGGAGGAGAAAAGCTACTACAAATGCCACCACAGAAAGCCAGGTAGAGTAACAAGGACGCAAGCCAAAGGGGTTTCTGAGGAACATTTCCAAATGAACAGCAGCAGTCCAGAGTGACTGAGACTGAACCTGGCCCAGGTCTGTGTGTGGTTACAGTACACAGGGAGTGCTGATTTTAGAGGAAAGAGTCCACAATTTCCACATGTACATTTCTAAAAGAGTGTAATGTCCCAGACATGTCAAGATCATCTCTTTAAAATTAGTAGACACAAACTAAGTTGGGTAAAGGTATTTTAAGGAAATTACATTACTATAAATATACTTCTAGCCAAGAATCAAATCAATGGGTGTTATGAGAATGATGATAATTATTTTCCTCACTATGGGTGTGTGAATTTTACTTATTTAGTCATTTATATTTAAACCATACCTTGCTTCACAAACGTTTTGGGATGGCATATAGTGAGAGTGAGGCTTCAATTAATCAATTCTTTGTTCATTTATTTAGTCTCTCTACTCTTGAATGCATAAAATAATATTAAAGGTATCCATTAAATTTCGTATTTGATATACTTAGAGGAAGTTTAAAAAATTACACATCACCACTTGTATACTGTATTCTACTTGGCTCCTATTCTCATGTATTTCAATTTTTAAAACAGCAAGCAAGTCATCAGAAGGGCTCTGAGATATGCATTACTCCACACTGGTGAAGTAGAAAACTATACCACTGCATAACACCAGTTGCATGTAACTGGCAACAACACAGAGTATGCGGCCATTGTGAACATGAAACTAATCCTTTTATGTTCATCTTGTTGGCCAAGATCAAGAGAATTACCAAAATATTTACTTTCTCCACTATGTTCCCATAGACATTTATAATTGTGATGATACTTCAACAGTCTTAAAGGCAGACTTGATACTGACACCAGACTTCCCCCTTCTGTTTGCCTTTTAAGAAAAGGTCATTAATAACAGCAATGATTAGCCACCTCAGTCATCACTCAATCCAGACAGGAGGTACAATGGCCCTTACATCAAATCTGACCTGTGACGTAGAAGCCTTCAAGTCTTGTAAGTGAGGTTTGATAAGTCCCTCCACACAATAGGATTTCCTATTATAAACATCTGTTTTCTCACATGAACCATGTTGAACATGTTAAAAATAAGTTTCCCTTTCCATATCAGCTTGTAAAAGGAATAATCAATCAAAAAGTAAGGCTGAAGGTCCAAATCTCCTTCCCCCACTGATGTAAATTTCCATCTTAACTTTCTCAGGGGACCTGGAAGTTCCCTGCTAGGGAAGGTAACTGCAAACTTTTAAGAACACAATAAAGCTTTTCTTTTTCAAATAGTAGATAGTATCTACTAAAGATATTAAATGCACTTGGAAAGAAAAGAAAAAGTAAGGCAAAATACTACGCAATGTGCCAATATTCCTTCCGAATCTAAGACGTGTATAGTCAGGTCTCCAAACCAGTGCTCTGTTGCTTTTTTTCCATAGGGATTCCTCTGGAGTCGGTTGGAACATAAATGAACATTTAGAGCAGAAGCCTGGTAAAGCCCATTTGGAAATAACAATATTGTTCCTACTTGCCTTCTTGGCATCTTCTAGACTTCATCTTAAAGAATCTTAGCCATCGAAGCTGTTTGCTAAGAAAACGATAAGCAGATCTGTGCAGAGTTCAAGAAGGGCAAAGAGGATTGATAGATATACCAACTGCAAGTGATAGTGACTACTTCAAATGCTGTATTCAAAGGGATTCTGAGGTCATGTTCAGGCTCAACAAGAAGGAATTTGTGATGATTATACTGTCTACCAAGGTCATGTGAAGGGGGAGTAGCAGCACTTGTGCCAGCTTATTGCCTCCCTTTTATGTAGATGCATTGATCTCCCTAGAGAAAAGTCTGGTTATTGCACATGTGACCAGGCTGATGATGTCGGAATACCAGAAATAAGGGCTGAAGCAAACACCATGGCCTAACTTAATGTCAGTGTCCTACCCTACTTTCATTAATTGGCTAAAATGTGCTCAAGTTGTTTAACCCAATTAATAAAACCCTTTCTCCTTTAATGATGGAGAGTACTATGTAATAGAAAGTACTGCAATGAAGGAAACGTTCTTTTTCCTTTAAGTTTATTTATTTACTTTGAGAAAGAAAGACAGAATGGGGGAGGGGCAGAGAAAAAAGGAGAGAATCCCAAGCAGGCTCCACACTGTCAATGCAGAGCTCAATGTGGGGCTCAAACTCACACTGTGAGATCATGACCTGAGCCAAAATCAAGAGTAGAATGCTTAACTGATTGAGCCAACCAGGCACCCCTGGGAATGTTCTATATTTGAACTTTCCAATGTGGCCGCTGAGTGGTTGAAATATAGCTAGTGAAATTGAGGAAATGAAATTTTAATTTTATTTTACCGTATTCAAATATCAATTTAAATAGTCACATATGGCAAGTGGTTACCAGATCATACAGCCAGTTTATGGCTGCCTATGACAAGAATATGTTTGCTCATAGTGTTGAAGTAAATCCAAAGAGACTGGGATCCAAGTCTGTTTTGTTTACTGAAATATGCTAAGAACCTAGAACACTGCTTGAAATATAGTTGGTACTTAAGAAATAATCACTGAATGCAAAAATGACTGGACGAAAAGATTTTAAGCCAGTCCTGAGGTATGTGGAGTTTTGCAGTTTTTGGCTTTTGCATAACATGATGAGAGATGTGTATGTGCTATCACAATTAAACATTCCCTCAGGGGCGCCTGGGTGGATCAGTCGGTTAAGTGTCTGACTTTGGCTCAGGTCATGATCTCATGGTTTATGAGTTCAAGCCACGCATTGGGTTCTGTGCTGACAGCTTGGAGCCTGGCGCTTCCTTCAGATTCTGTGACTCCCTCTCTCTCTCTCTGCCCTTCCCATGCTCATGCTCTGTCTCTCTCTGTCTCTCAATAATAAAAATGTTAAAAATATTAAAAAATAAAATTAAAAAAAAATCACTCTCTTGGACTCAAACCATTACACAGCCCTCAGTGACCTAAGTAGAGATGGTATTTTCATAGAACTTCACATAGATAAAAGATGTATGTTTAAATTCTGCATTGCAAATACTCTGAAATCCTCAACCCCTAAACTGAAAAGTAAGAAAACAGTTTGTTTTAGAATTGCCCCATCAGGTACACTGATAGAACACATTATTTGGGGCAAAACTTCTCCCTCACGGGAAGATGGCAGGGACAATACTACATTTACTGTCAAATCTACTGATGCAACTGAGTTTAAGCTCTTTTTGGAGATGCCAAATAGAACAGTTAATGTTTTCCTTAAAATGAAGGGAAGTATCCCTACAAAAACACACTTGGCACATATGACTTTCAGCACCTTGAAAAAGTCATACATAATAGTCTGCAATACCAGCATTTATTTGCCCCCAAATAGTAATGAGAAACGACAAAAATAGAAAAGCATTTAAGAAACAGATCAAAGAAAACAATGATGAATTCTGATCCAAACGAGATGGCATTTTAAAAGAATACCGATAAAATAGTGTGAAGAACATTACTTTTCATTAGGAATAATAAATTCTAAATATATTTGCTTTGTGAACCTGATGCCAGTTAGAAAATATTCCAGAGTGAACTATGGCATTTAGCCTGCCTTTGTGACACATGGCATCTAAATAACAATAAAGCAAACCATTGTGCAGTGCTATGTGGAACATAAACAAAACATCTTCTGAGCACTTTCTTCCACCTCTCAATACTTGTGGGGACATCTGACCTTGAACTGAGAGTCTCTTCTGAAAATGCTGTCCACATGTCTGAAGTTCTCCCCCTCACACATGTACTCTGACATCCACTTCCAACCAAACCGTCTAAATTACATTCAGATTTTTGTGGTATCATAATAACTTCAATATGGGATATATTTTCAACATTCTGGTCAGAGACTCCTTTCTTCCCTGTCTTACCCTCCTTCCAAGTTATTTCAGGTTTGCATATTTCATTTTCACATCTCAGTGGGACACCCATCACATAACATTTATTTGTGAGGTCTAAAGGCATAATGTAGGGGATTGTGAACTAGCATGTCAAAACCACATACTGCATGCATACGTCTTAAAGAATGAAAAAGGATTCCTTTTTTCTCAAGATATATAAGCTGTCTCAACAGTGTAAGTCCAAAGTGAATACCACAACCTAATTAAAGATGAAGAGCATAACAAGCAGTATTAAAATGTCTTTTTGGGTTCATTCTTCTCCAAGTTATGTTTTTATCAAATGTCCTGTCTCATTAATGGCTTCAATAGACATAACGAGTATACACACCTTCTAATCTCGCCAAATTCAGAAGAAAGTTGAAAGAATTTTCCCCTACATATTTTGGGAGATGAGGCAACAGAGAACACAGTGGCAGGACAGAAAGGAGCTTTGAGAAGATGCCTAGTCCATTCACCTGCTTACAGGGATGAACATACTACCCCCAGCCAGAAGGAGGCTGTTTTTAAAGTTCTCTAGAGTCGGAAATTCCACAATCTCTCTGGAGACTCAATCCCTATATTTGAGAACCTTTATTTCGAAGAAATTCTTCCTCTGGGTCTAACCACACTTCATGGCCACCTTCAGGAGCATTTGAGCTGTGTGGTCACACAGGGCCCCATGCTCAGAAGGGCCTCATGTGTGATTTAATGTTTTGCCATCGTCATCTTGAATTTTTTTTTTTTTTTTGAGAGAGAGAAGGTGCTAGTGAGCAACAGGAAGAGAGAGAAAGAGAGAAAAGCGGAGCTCACCCGAAGTGGGGCTTGTGTTCACCCAAAGCAGGGCTGGAGCTCATCCGGTGTGGGACTCGACATCATGAACTGTGAGATCATGACCTGAACTGTGAGATCCTCACCTGAGCCAAAGTCAGATGCTTAACAACTGAGCCACCCAGGCACCCCTGAAATTCTTAATAATTTTATATCGCACTTGTGTTCTGTAAGTGATGTCTGATGGAACAGTGATGTGTGAGAAGGGAAGACACGTGCAGTACACATTCCTTTTCCCTTTCTGCCCCATAAGCTTAGAATTCTATGGCCCCAGAATGAGCGGGAGGCAGGGAGACTCAAAGCAAGTGTAAGGAGGGCATGTTATGTATAGACGGATTAAGTGGGGGCACTAACAACCCATTAAGGCATTTCATTTGCACCAAAACTTATTTTGAAAGAAAGGCAGCAAATAGATTCAAAGAAACAGGAATGACTAATGAAGTCCATTATACTCCTGTTACTTCCCTGTATTATCCCATTACTTACATTGAAAATGGTAACAGAAGGAAAGGGAAATATAGTAACACTTTTTTCCCTTTCTTTCCTTGCTCAGTCATCAGTAAGCTGAAGGTAGAGAGTGTTGGTAGATGTGTGCATATCAAGAAGGGAAGTAAAAGCAGTTAATTTTGTGCAGTGATTCACAGTTCTGTAGGAACAAAATACATATGCATGTGTGAGCTACAAAATATGAATTATATAATTTTGGTGATTCTGCATATGGGTTCAATGCTCTTATGTTTGTATTAATACTGGCATTGCACATTATAAAGATTCATGGTAAAATTCATGTTAACAACTTCAATTTTTTATTTTTCTTATTTAGAATAGCATAAAATAGCAAATAAAACCACCATGATGAGACTGCAGAAAGAAAAAAAGCTTTGTTTTAGAACCTGTTTCAACAATATGTTGGGTATTTTTCTACTTTTTTGAATAAGGGATCCACATTTTCATTTTGCTCTGGGCTCTGTAAAGTATACAGCTGGCCCTGCCCTGCTTCCTCATGCTCCAGATTATATCTACTACATCTGTTCTGCCAAGTTACCTCTTGTTAGCTTTCACCCTTTCTCCAGTCACTCATCTAACAAATATTGACTGTGCTATGGTCGGGCATTGTGCCAAATGCTGAGAATATAAAAATGAGTAAGTTATAATTTACTCTATTCCATTATCTCATTTAATTCTTATTCAGCTTGGGTAGGTCCTATTATTGTTTCCATCTTGGAACCACAGAAATAGAGAGTTAGAACAGCTAGAAAACCTGACCAGAAGGACTTTATCAGCGAGTGGTGGAACCAGGAACTGAGGCCACCCAAGTCTTTCTAACTACTAAATCTGAGTTCATAGCTATCATTCTTACTAATACAACCCTAACTGTATTCTTTGTTTTCTGTTATTACAATGTTCACATTTCTGGCTTCTCAAAGATCAATTTTAGCAGTAATTTCATTTTATGAATCTAAAAAAACGGTATACTCTAAATTTTTTCCAATTTATTTATTAGTATTTTGTTTAGGATATAAAATATAGCTTGATATTTTTTTTCATCTGACAATCCTTTGATCCAATTGTAGAAAATTACATTCAACAGACAAAGCCTGTGATTTTCAAAATCTTATTCATGACTTTGTTTGCTAAAATACAGCGTATTGGGAAAAAAAAAAAAACACAACAACCAACCAACCAACCAAACAAACAAAACGCATGTGCTTTGAAAGCAGCCAGACCTGGGCCCAAACCCTAGCTCTATACCCACTAGTTTCCAAAAGGTACCTAACTCTCAATGCTTAAATTTTCTCATATATTAAATGTAGATGAAAATAGTACCTTAACAACCTTCTAGGGCCATGTTTAAGATTAAATAAGACAATCTTTGTGGAACACTTAAAATATCACCTGGTGCCTACCTAGTAAGTACTCAGAAATGTTAGTTTTAGCCCTATTATTTTTAGTTCTGTGTTCTCGTGGCTATGTTTGAAATGACTTGTTTCATGATATGGCTTACTCCAATACAAAAAGTAAGTCCAAGAGTCTCTAATTTCCAAGGAGTATATTATTTCTTTGTAAATAAAAGCATGCAAAAAGTTCCCCCATGATGACACCTGGTAGTCATACAACCTCTACAATTCGAGGGATCTGAGATGTTTTTATTCATATGACCTTTCACCAAAAACTCCAAATAGGAACCCTCATCTTTCCCCCCTTTGGTTCTAAACTGCCAATTTAAAGGGTCAAGAGCAAAAAAGTTTATACACTACGTATTAAGAACTATATAAATGTAACAAAATATTCCTGTCATTTGGCAAGGCTATCTCAGTTCTCCCTAACCCTTGAAGTGACACTTAAATTTAAGAACACTGAGCAAATTAAAATGGCTGAACTGTTTTCTCTGGTGGAAAAGGAAAGGATTAGCTAATATGAAGGTTTACTGCCATCACTCAGGCAGTCAAATGACTATTTCCCTGGCTTCTAAGTGATTGAAGAGCACATAAAAAATAGACTGAATACCACATAAAAATGGACTATATACCTATTTTTAAAATAGCTCTAGGAAAAAAAAGGGGCCTTTATTTGACATTTTTATTATGATTTAAAGAAAAGGAAAACAGGATCTGGGTTTTAAAGAAAAGTCTCCATCAGATACCTTAGAAAACACAACATATGTGCGATATCTGCCTAAAACCACAATCTGTTCAATAATGATGGCTGTTCCCATTGCAGAGTCATGGGTCCTTACCAATTCTTGAGTGTCCTGTTGCAGCGGCAGAAATGCTGCTTCCAGAATAGCAATCTGGTCGGTGCTAAGCTTCTGCCACAGCCCCATCAGCAGAATCACCAAATGGGTGGCACTTTTCAGCTTGGTGAATGACTGGAACAGACTGCCTTGGTTTTCCTCTACTGCATCTGCTAGAGCGATTACCTGCAGAAATGACAAACTTCAGTTAGGGATAATTTCACAATTCTCGAGCCCTCAACAAATTACATTTGGCACGCTCGTGTTTTTCTTTAAAAAAACTTGATGAACTTTGTCTTCCACAAACACAAGCTATGTTGAGTAATAAAATAGTTATCATTCATCTGTTCACTTCCTTCTTTAAAAAAAATCCCTAACATGATTCCAAATCCATATGGCCAGGAGATGAAAATATCCATGAAATCACTTTAATGGGGACATTGTTCTGTGTCTGATTCACCATCAATTGACCTTCTACAATATATGATAATATAAGTAACCTCTAATACAGTTATTATAGTCTTTATTACTAGCTAGAGATGGATCAATTAAAAATATCAAAATAACCACACTTGCCATGTAATTTAAAATAATGGTTTCATTACATCCTTTTCAGAAAATAATTATCTGCCTATGATTATTATTCTTTATATGTTACACGGTGTTGAGATTTCCAGTATTTTCTTATTATATCCAAAAGGTAGATAATGTTCAAACATTTGACCAATTGAGTAATGTCGTTTTCAACACAAATGTCAGGCACCAGCCCACAGGGACCTGAACGAAAAAAAAATGTTCAGGGTGTGTTAGCTTTACAATGCCAAATCTACTTAGGATAAAACTGGCAGGAGTAGAATTGACTTTTTTTTTTATCCTCTTGAACAATCCTGTGGAAAAAAGAACTAAAGCAACAATTGGATGGAACATCCAAGACTGCCCATTGGTGTTTTATTTTAATGTCTTGGTGAATTTTGTGCTCATTAAAAGTAATGAACTGACTGGCCCAGAGGCTCAAGGCGTCTGACAGCCCCCAGAACAGGAATAGGAAAAGCCAGGGCAATGTGAGCTCCTTTCTGTCAGTCCCTGCCAGCTTGAGGGACTAGAGCTCAGATGACTTTCAGAACTCTAGTGCAGATGAACCATTTGGTGATATTTCATGGCTTATTGACACTGGCCCAAAGGGCTTGTTAAAAAATCATCATTCAAACAAGTAAGAGTTTACAGCTGTGTGGTCTCCCAAATTCCATGTAGCAACAGAGGCTGCTGGGGGACAGTCCTCAGAGTGTCTGGGAGACACTGGAAAAGAGATGTAGGTTAGGAAAAGACAAAGCTATTGAAAGTCTTTGCCTGACAATGCCAGGCATTCCAGAGACCATGATTCTCTGGCATTTGGTTGAGGGCTTACAAGAGTTATAAAAAGCAATTACAGCTCACATTCAGCTCTCCAGGGAGCCCTGGGAGTTTGGACCAAGGTCAGCATTATAATAAACTGCACTGCTTACTAGGTACCTAGTACTGTGCTACTTTCTTTCCATAGGTGTTCAAAAAAGTATATGATATCTTTTAGCCCATAAGGGTCTTATAATTTTCTGGACAGGAAACATACATACACAACCAATTAGTGGAAAGAAACATTACTGTAATAATGTCCTAATTGTGCAGAACAGAAAATAAGTGTAAAAGAAGTTCGCAAAGGGACAGATTAGTATGGGCCAGAGTTAATATCCCTGGGGCCTCTTTTACTCAAATGAGGCTTGGAACTCATCCCTTCCCTATTACTTCAAGAAGTCTCCTCTAAGAGACAGAGGCCACTTTCCATAAACCAAAACACCTGGAATCATCTGCTTCTTCCCCCAGCTTCACCGTGATTACAACGGACTCCTGTTAAAGTCTACATTTATATTCTTTTCTTCCTGTGAGTGTTACCAATTAAGCCTTATTGTGGGGGCCATCATATTATGACACAGATGCTTATCGTCAATAAGCCCAAATCATACAAAGATCAAGGTCATAAACACCTCCTGAGTGCCAGGTATATGCAAGAATTTGCAGAAAGCACTCTAGGGAATTCAATGGTGACAGATCTCATCTCTACCTTCAGAGAGTTAATAATGGAAAAGGAAAATATGTCAGAGGCAGGTGTCAACACTGTAGGGAAGACCTCATGAACTATAAAGAATGCCATTAATTTTATAATTAGTAGGTTAATAATAATCCCTGTAATTAAGTGACCATAGACTGCATTCCAAACATTCTGCTGGCCAGTGCCTTCAATCTCCACACCTCCATCCGGCTGGCATGATCTCTGTTTTACAGATGAGGCCTCTGAGGCTCAGCAGATGTAAGACATCTGCCCAGTACTGTACACAGGATGCAAACTGTGCCTATGCTTTGAAGGGCTCCATTCTTGGTTTAATGCTCTGCTGCCTGTCTTGAAATTCTTAATAATTTTATTTTTGAACTTGTGTTTAATATATAGGTGAAGTCGATGAAGGGGTAACAAGATATACACATGAAGAGAGGAGATATGTGCATTAACTCACAGAGTTAAATGCTCTTAGTTTACATTTAAAACTGGCATTGTACAATATAAAGATTAATGGTAAAACTCATGCTAACAATCTTAATCTTTCTATACCTGGAATGACATTAAATAGAAAATAAAAATACCATGAGAAAGTGTGAAAGAGAGACTACTGAAGAAAGGAAAAAGCTTTATATTTTAGTGGCTATTTTAACAGCACTTTCTTCCTGCCTTTTAACAAGGGCCCTGCATTTTCATTCTGCACTGGGAAGTGCAAATTAAGTGGGCAGCTTCACCATCACGTAGCAAGTGAGAGACCAGGAGTCACACTTTGCAGTCTCTCACCCCAAAGCCTGTGTGCAACCTGAAGCAGCTTCTAGGTTCACAGAAAAGTTTAACTGTCAACTGAGTCTGGAGCCCTTTACAAAGGAAAAAGTGGAGGAAGAGACAGTGATCTGCTAGAACCAACTTGGCCAGCTCTTATAGGCTCCAGAGAATGGACAGGCTGCCCTGTGTTCAATTTTGTGTGCCAGCTGTTGAACATGACCATTACTTAAAACTTAAGTTACGTAAACCTAAAATTAAATAAATAATCACCAAAACAAAGGTGATAAACACTCAGAACTCATTACTTCTTAATTAGTTCACTATTATCTAGGCTCTTGAGTTCATTTATGCCTATTATCTAGGCCCTTGAGGTCATTTAGGCTCTGTATGTTGGAGACACTCTGCAATGGTGAGCTACTGCCCATTTCTTCCCAACTTCACATTCAGTGAGCTCATGCTGGTCGCCTGAAATCAGCCATGGTGGAAGTATTTACAACATGAACATCAACAAATGTTACAGAGCCAGGCCTCCTCCCAATCCACCTCCTTCCCAGAGAACCAGTTGTTACATATTTACCAGTGTGCCACTGAGAAGAAGTACCTGAAATTCATCCTCAAGAACAGATATTGGGTATGGGGGCTTTAAAAGTACAGGAAACAACTTGAGCAAATGATTAAAGCAGAAAAGCAGAGGAGCAAATATTCCAGTGTGGGAACAGCATTTGATGAGACACAAAAAAGGTCATCTGGGCAACTGCTGAAGAGGAAGCAGAATGTTAAGGTGAAGAGCATGCATGTAACACTATAGGTACTAGGTGGCCACAGAGTACTCTGAGTTGGGGCCGTAACCTGATGGAAGGTGCACTCAAAGCAGCTATCTATCACAGTAAACATTTGGGCATTTGCTGGGACTTAAGTGAGGCTTTTATGCACGTTCCTCACTATCAAGGGAAAAACTCTTACTAAATGTAACAGCATGTCAGTTTGTAGACCCACCCAGCTTGCTAAACACAGCTGTGGTAGAAGAATGACTTCTCAGTGAGACAGCAGCCCAAGCCACAGGATCTTTCCTAAGCAAGGCCCAAAATACATCAATCTAGGAGAAGCTTCGTTTCTCTAAGTTTTGGTCTTGTTGGTTATATTTCTGTGCCATTGTGGAAAGTCTGCTATCCCCAAATGGTCACAGAAATTGGAAAGAAATGGGATAAACAATTCCTTATGTAAATTACCCCCAAGGAAAATCTTCCTGACCTACTGGCCAGCATAAAATACTAAACAGATCTCCATGTTCTCAATTTAGTTTTACACGTAACAGCCAAGTTTACTTTGTTCTCCGCGAGAGCCAAATGAATTTAGCAGAATTAACATAGTAAAAAAGGCTGGAAAAACTAGACCCATCAAGATTTAGATCTGTCCCAACAAGGCCTAGAGGATCTTGCTGTTCACCTGGAAATCCAAAATGAGGCCAACCAGCTGTTAGGGTTTGAATCCGAAGGAGTGTGATTTTTCAGTGCTCATCACTGGCTGTGCAAGATGTGTGTTCCCTAGTGTTCAACAGACCTACAGAAAGGGAGGGGTTTAGGAAACAATAAATGCTAACGATTTCAGGCACAAATGTGTTGATAGCCTTTGTTTTGCTTTTTCAAATTGAAGGTTTCCAAATAAAATGGAGACCCCAAAGGACATGTATGTCCAACAGCCATATCAGTTGATGCCAAAGTAATGAGGCAGAGGCCCAGGGAGCTGCTTGCAGGAAAATGCTCAGCTCATAAAGTGAGTGTGAAATTAATCCCAAATACTTCCAGCTGCCAAGATAGGCTCTAAAATTGGTTACAGGAAAGCAGCAGCAGCAACAGCAGAGTAGACATGAATCATACTATGTGAACACAGACATGTCCAATTTCTTCACCTAAACTCACCATCGAATCTGCCTCCAAATCTCATGTGTGGCACACAGAACCCCATTACGCTGCTGTTTAGCTGACATTTACTGAGCCCTCGCTGTGGGCCAGGCACTGTGCTAGTGCTGTTATATCCAGATTATCACTTGGTCCTCATGACTACCCTCTGAGGTAAGAATTGTTGACCCCTGCAGCCCCCATTTCCAGATGAGGAAACAGAAGCTTAGTGCTCAGATGAGCTTAGTGCTGAACTACAGCAGAGAAGGGGCAGGATTCTAATCCTATCTCCTAATTGCTCATTGAGTGCTCCTTCCTCCACAATCGTACACAAATATATATAGTAGAACCCTTAAAATAATCCAGTAGGTTTTTATCTTGTTAATCAAAGATACTAAGGATAAACACTACTATTACATCCATAACAGGCATAAGTGCTTTAGTGAAACTCCCCCATTGTTGGGGATGAGCTCAATTCTAATTGAAATACTCAGCCTGGTTTCTGACCAAAAGTACAGTATAAAGGAAATGAGTTCATATTTGTAAAGGTTGGACAATTTTTTCTCAAAAAAATTGTATGGCGGCGGGGAGGTAGCACACCTGGGTGGCTCCATCAGTGGACCGTCTGACTCTTGATTTTGGCTCAGGTCATGATCTCACAGTTTGTGGGATTAAGCCCCATGGTGGCCTCTGCGCTGACAGCACAGAGCCTGCTTGAGATTCTCTCTCTCCTCTGACTGCCCCTCCCTGGCTTGCTCTCTTTCTCTCTCATAAGAAATAAACATTAAAAACAATTTTTAATTGTATTAGTTTCCATATAGCTCTAAATTATGAAGACTTTAGAAATTAGCTATTTCCTATGCCTGCTCCTTTAGTGAAGCTACTTTTAAAAAGGGGTGATTCATGGGGCACCTGGGTGGCTGAGTTGGTTAGGTGTCTGACTTCAGCTCAGGTCATGATCTCACAGTTTGTGAGTTTGAGGCCCGCATCAGGCTCTGTGCTGACAGCTCAGAGCCTGGAGCTGGCTTCAGGTTCTGTGTCTCCCTCTTTCTCTGCCACTCCCCTACTCACGTTCTCTCTGTGAGTAGGGGAGTGGCAAAACACTCCCCTCAAACACAAATAAAACATTATTTTTATGTTTTAAAACAAAATAAATACAAAACAAATAAAAACATTAAAAACTTTTAAAAAGACATTTAAAAAAAAAACGATGATTCATGGGGAATCTGCGTGGCTCAGTCAGTTAAGCGTCTGACTTTGGCTCAGGTCATGATTTTGCAGTCCATGAGTTCAAGTCTCACGTTGGGCCCTATGCTGACAGTTCAGAGCCTGGACCCTGATTCAGATTCTGTCTCCCTCTATCTCTGCCCCCCCCATCTTTATCTCTCTCTAAAAAGTAAATAAAGATTGAAAAAATTAAAAAAGATGATTCATTTATTTTCCTTTTTTTTAAATAGTTTATTGTCAAGTTGGTTTCCATATAACACCCAGTTCTCATCCCCACAAGTGCCTTCCTCCATGTTCATCACCCCCTTTTCCTCCCCCCCACATCCATCAGTCTACAAATCTCAGGCTACAATGTTTTCAGTGGTCTAAGCAAATTGATGTTATGTAATAATAATTGTCAATGTTTACTGAGGCCTTTCTAGAAGCCAAGCGCTGTGCTAATCTCCTTACAGGGATTAGCTCATTTTCTTCTCAAAACAGTTTTATGAGATAGACACTATTATTGCCCATATTTAAAAATAAGGAGACAGAAATGCAGAAAGGGCCAAGCAGTTAGTCAGCAGCAGAACCAGAATTCATACCCAAGCAATATGATCCAAGAAATGTCACCAAGTAACAGTACTTACATTAATTTCCTGTCCCTGCATCAATTTCATCATGGGCAAAATGTGGAACAACTTTTATCAGAAGCTTCCCAATGGGAGGTTTCAGCTTTACTGACCTTCTAATACCCGAAACAAATTGAGATGGGTTTATTTTAATAAAAGTCCAGCATGGATGAATGAGTTAAGAAAATGGAGTGCTATGACATGGATGAGTTTGTACATCCCCGAGGGCTGAATGCACTAGGCTGTGCAATGGACTGACCTCCCTACCAAGCAGCTTTAAGTCAGTGATCAATTCACTTCCCTTTTCTGGGCTCTAGTTTCATCACCTTTAAAACGCAGTGGTAGGAAACAGGATCTCTAGCATCTCACATAGCTGTGTCAGATTTTAAAACTTAAATTCCTTTCAGATAATACGTTGTTTTGAACAATCCACACCACTTCCCCTCTGCACACATCCTATGGTTCTCATTTAATGTTTATTGATTTTGGAGTTTTTATCTCTAAAATGGCAGTAAGAATATTGTCTTTCACTAATTCTTAGGATTATGAGAATTAAATGAAAGAGGTAAAAAGATGGACAATACCAAGTGTTGGCAAGGATGCGGAGAAACTGGAACACCTCAATCATTGCAAGTGGTAATGTCATCTGGTAGTTGCTTTGGAAACAGATTGGCAGTTCCTCAGAAAGGTAGACACTGAGTTACCATCGGAGGCAGCAATTACAATTCTAGGTTTCTACCCCAGATTAAGGACAATATACGTCCACTCAAAAACTTGTTCACAAATATTTATGGCAGCATTATTTATAATAGCCCCAAAGTAAAAACAACTCAAATGTCCATCAATTGATGGATAAATTAAATGTGGCATATCTATATGACAGAATATTATTCAGCCAAAAAAAGAAACAGAGTACTTACATACACTACTACACAGATGAACCTTAAAAACATTCTGCTGAGTTAAAGAAGCCAGTCACAAAGGACTCCATTTGTACGATCTCATTTATATGAAATGTACAGAGTAGGCAAATCTATAAACACTGTAAACAGACTGATGGTTTCTTAGGGTAAGGGGTGGGTGGTAGATAGGAGGGAACGGAAGGTGATTACTAATGGTTGCACAACCTTGTGGATATCCTAAAAATCACTAAGTTGTATACTTTAATCGAGGGAATTGTTTATATATAAATTATATCTCAATAAAGCTGTTAAAAGTAATAAGAGAAGTAAAAAGTACTGTGAAAGTATAATTCATGTAAGGTAGATAAATTACTAAATAAAGGCAACTTTGTTTAAGCAACAATTTTGCTACAGTAATGGCTACACCATATTGTAACTTGGGCTTAACAACATTCTGGATGCTGCAATAATCAAATAACTTTACAGTCAATTAGATATGTATGAATACTGGTAATGTTACTAACTAACTGTACAACCTTGGCTAGCTAGTCTACCTTCCTCAGACTTAGTTTTCACCTATACGATAATACTCAATTAGTTAACATCTTCTCTATTCATTCCTAATTTGTTTGGCTCCTGGTTACTATTTCTGAATACTCTACAGTTGAGGGTTCATTTCAATGTAGTAATATCAGGCCAATTCTATTTTTTTCTGTCAGGTTAACAGTGACTGTGAAAAAAGGAAGCCCCTTCTCTGATACTTGAGGCATACTACTACTGCCACCTAAGGCAATGCAGGACAGCTGATCATGCTGCAGTGTTCTCCAGCCCTTTCTGTGTGGTCACTCAATGAAACAACGCTTATTTGTAGTGATATTTAATCAAATTTCAAAGGAAAATATCATGAGACCATGTATCAAATATATACTAAAAGCCATACAAGCATGTACATGCTTTGGATGCCTTTTTTCAGTCCTTTAGCAATTCTATTAAAATATATACACACAGGGGCGCCTGGGTGGCTTAGTCGGTTAAGCGTCCGACTTTCGCTTAGGTCATGATCTCGCGGTTCGTGGGTTCGAGCCCCACGTCGGGCTCTGTGCTGGCTGCCAGCTCAGAGCCTGGAGCCTGTTTCAGAGCCTGTGTCTCCCTCTCTCTCTGACCCTCCCCTGCTCACGCTGTCTCTCTCTCTCTCTCTCTCCTAGAAATAAATAAAAATTAAAAAAATATATATATACACACAGAGAGGCTTGGGTGGCTCAGTTGGTTAAGCATCTGACTCTTGGTTTCAGCTCAGGTCATGATCTCGCAGTTTCACGAATTCAAGCTGGGCGTTGGGCTCTAAGCTAGCAGTGCAAAGCCTGTTTGGGATTCTCTCTCTCCCTGACGCTCCCCCGCTTGGACTATCTCTGTCTCTCTCAAAATAAATAAGTAAACTTTAAAAAATAATAATCTGTTTTTAAAAATACACATGTACAAACATTCAACTTTGCCTGCTATGATTTGTTCTCTAAGAATCCTCTGAGGCTTCTTAATCAGGGAGCTAGATGTTGCTTTTCTTTTATACCTTATTGAAAATGCTACAAAATCTGGTGATTTAAATAAAAGGTTTATAAAGTACATTATGAGAAGGCAGAGAGAAAACAAAACTCATAGTCATCCCAGGAAATTCCACTGTAAAAAGAGCAATAGATAAATCCCCAACATGCCCTCAAATTTCTTTTTTTTTTTTAATTTTTTTTTTTTTTTTTTTTTATTTCTAGGAGAGAGAGAGAGACAGCGTGAGCAGGGGAGGGTAAGAGAGAGAGGGAGTCACAGAATGAAACAGGCTCCAGGCTCTGAGCCGGCAGTCAGCACAGAGCCCGACGTGGGGCTCGAACCCACGAACCGCGAGATCATGACCTAAGTGAAAGTCGGACGCTTAACCGAGTAAGCCACCCAGGCGCCCCCATGCCCTCAAATTTCTGATACTCGGTACACAGTGGGTATCCCA
The DNA here is from genome assembly GCF_003009895.1 of Hyaena hyaena. Classification (NCBI taxonomy): domain Eukaryota; kingdom Metazoa; phylum Chordata; class Mammalia; order Carnivora; family Hyaenidae; genus Hyaena; species Hyaena hyaena. The sequence continues at coordinate 153,254 of NW_024081019.1, forward strand.
AAAATTCTGGCTGAATTAATGAAACTCAAAGTCAGTCCACCTAAAACTCTAGCACAACGAAACTGTTTCTTAAATCCCAGACACATTCAATCAGGCATTGTCAGGTTCCCAATTTGAATGGAACCCAAGAGATGTCACATAGAAACAACAGATCTACCTCAATATATCTGTCATCTACTTACAAAACAAGTCCCTCCAGTTCACCTCTCCAGTTCACAGATGCCTAACACCAAGCTACAGACAGCTCTAATGACTGCTGAAATGAATTTTTTGTTCACATGGCTGCCCTTTGGTTAGAAAGACACACTTTCAGTCTAGGGGAGATTTGGAAGCAGGCAAGAAAAAGGGCATGCTTCCCACTCAACGATGTTATTGGTAATGGCGTTTGCTGCAGACTGGGAAAACCCCTGCAGTAAGGAAGAAGAAAAAGTTTACCATGCCTAAACTTTTACTTTGGCTGAAAAGATCCAATTTGTATCCAAAAGAATTGTTCTTTTAACAGAAACAATGAAATAAGGTTCAAAATGAAAAGAGAAATCGTGTGATGATTTAAATGCCAGATAAGCATGTAAGAAGTGTAAGCATGTAAGAAGTGTTTCATTATCTATGTGCTGAACCTTTAGCTAGATAAAAGAGAACCCTGAGATTTTAACTGGATAGCATAGGAAGATTCTAATTCTTAGGTATGTTTGCTACTACTTATTTTGTAGAAATAGGATAGGGGACTGGATTACATTCTGTTGCACCTCTCACGGAGTACAATCTTAAGATTCCCCTATAACAAGTATTTAGCTGAAATTCCTAAACCAAACCCAGGATTAGAATACATTTTTAACCATGCTATCATTTGGGGTAGCTATTAAAACAACCGGGAAAGTATACCCTTTAGTAAAATATTTCAGTCACACATGATTTGTCTTCATAAAAAGAGACCTGCTAATTGGCCAAATCACCTGATGCTTTGGAACACTGAGGTATGATCGTTGTGACTCTTAGAAGTCGTGATGGTTTTACTGGTCTAGGATTATAATTTTCCTTGACACCAATCCACACTTGCCAAATGCCTTGAGAATTCATTTAAAACTTCTTTTAGAAAAACAAATTATTCCTGAGAAATTTCCTTATACTATGTACTATAGGACCTTTTTTTTTCTTCTTTTTTAATGTTCTGCCCAGAAGAATATGAAAGGTAGGCAGTGCTAGAATATAGACTTTGGCTGGGACTTTTAAAATATATACCACTGATACATAAAAATATTAAATGAGAAAGACAATAAATCATTTGCAAGTGACACAGAGACAAATTTTGCTATTTCTGCAAAGTTTATTCACCAAATAGACATGTAACTTAATCAGCTGAAAGGAAACTAACTCCAATGCTTGGCTAATATAATGTTAAAAATACAACTGATCTCAAACCTGATTACTATTTTTACCTTCCCCCTACCCTTCACTCCCATGCTGACCAAATTTTTACCCCTTTCCATAAAATTACCTACTTATAGCCAAGTAAAACCCCAATTTAAAAAATAATAATTAATGGAATCAAGTTGTTAAAAAAAAAAAAGAATGAATGTTCCCTGGACCACAGTTACTCATTGAACAGATCGCTGTTAAAGCTGGAATCTATGGTTGGCAAAGTCAGAGCTCGTTTTATAAACCCTGGAGAATGCCACAGTTATCACTGTCCAAGAACAACATCCAAGAGGTCCGATCTGAATAGTTCCTAAGTTTAGAATGTTTCTGACCACATTCCTACAGGCAGACATGTCAGTAATTATGTAGCCACCCACACAGCCTTGAGTGCCATCTCCAATGAAGGCAAATGATGGATAGTTGGGTAGTTGGTTGGTTATCCTAAAGCATTCCTTTAGCTAAGGCAGCTAATGCTAAGACATGTTATTACATGTGATCAATTAAAGCATGCTGATAATACATCCTAAAAGGCAAAAATAGAAACTGGAGACCCCAACAGTGCTGATGATGTTGTTGACCATTTCCTTCATTCCAAAGTTTAAGAGGCGAATGTGCCATTTTCCCCAATAAAGTGAAATCATTGTTTTCTCTTTCTATGAATCTTCTTTTAAAACATTTTTAAAGGCCGCTTCTCTTGAACACCTGTGGTTTGTACTTATTTTTGCTTTTCTAGATAAAATACATAGTTATACCACTACTATCTGGCAGTACTTTGGCAAGACATTTATAGGGCTGCATACAACTATATAAGCCATAGCTCAGACCACATGGAAATAGTACAAAAGTCAATGAGTGTAGCTGCCTGGTTTCACACTGAATGAAACTAGGATAAACTACTGTTATATCTACAACCATAGGTTGTTGGGACATTATAATTGGAAGTAGCCTTGCTGAAGATATGTGGTGCCTGATTTCTTCTGTGCTATAAACTCCTCTAGGCCAAAGACATTTAATGTACGTTTACTATACTGAGGTAAATTAAAAAGCCTGATAACTCAGTGGCACAAGAGTGTCCATTAAGATAGCAATTTATAGGAGCACTACTTGGGCAATGGAAATCCATCCCTGCGTTCCAGTGAACCAGACTAAAGCTGACCATTTTTAAAAAGCTTTTATAGGCTATGTTATTTATTTGGGTCTACCATAGGTAGTCAGTAACTAGTTTCTAAATTCATACCTTCTACAAGTACTACATTACAGTGAATTGGTAAATTTATTCAAGTTTTTACCATTGAGTTATGTGACGAATGTTATAAAGCCTGTAATTTAACTTTAAAATACATCATAACAGACAAGGTCATATGATGTAATAAGCAGGTGAGTCAGGTTAAGCTATACTCCAGAGCAGTATCTCAACATCCTCAGTAATGACATCTGGGGCCAAATCTTTGTTGTGGGGCCTGTCTCTGCACTGCTGGAAGTCTAGCAACACTCTGAACTGTATAAACTAGATCTGGATGTATAAGCACCCTGCCTCCAGCTACAGCAACCAAAATGTCTTGAGACACTGCCAAATATCTCCTTAGGGAAAAAATCACCCTAATGGAGAATCACTGCTCTAAAGTCTGAGTCTGTGCTCAAAACAGCTATCCTTCTGCAAAGCCCACATGTCAGAAGGGGCTACACTAGTCCTGCGGCTATTGGTGTCTCCAGCAATACCAAAGACTTTGTAATTACCATAATGAATTTCAGAAATAGGTTTTGATTGAGGAGATCAGAGGTTTGATAATCAGCATTATGGGTGTAGAAATAGATTCACTGACAAAATTAACATATCAAAATATGTGAATTGGCTGAATATTTTTGTACTCTTACTCTCCTTTGAAAAGAGTATAAGAATCCAGGAAGGCACTGAGGGGATACAGTCTAACGATGAGCCTGAATGATCCCGTGTCTTGCCTTTGGGACAGGTTTCTAGCTATCTGATGCCCATTAGGAGATAAGTGTATCCTGCCTTGAATTATTGTCTTACCTGCTTCAAGTGAACCTTTCTAGAAAGGTGGTATTCTAATGCCTAAGAGACGGAGTTTGAGCCTTCACCCAGCCTACAGTAAGCTGTATGAATTGTTCCATACTTAAATAAATGTTTATTTTTAAAAAATTTAAGTTTATTTATTTATTTTGAGAGAGAAAGAGCATGAGCTGGGTAAGGGCAGAGGGAGAGAGGGAAAGGAAATCCCAAGCAGACTCTGCACTCTAAGCACAGAGTCCAATGCGGGGCTCAAACTCACAAACTGTGAGATCAAGACCTGAGCTGAAATCAAGAGTCAGATTACTTAACTGACTGAGCCACCCAGATGCCCCACAAATGTTTATTTAATAAATGTCTTTGTATATGGCAAAATTCGACTAGAGACTTACTTCCATTATAGCCAAGGAGAATGGTTATAGGAAAGTGGTTCTTTCTCATCCCTTTCAAGCTTTTTGATGTCTATCATTACTTAGTGAAAAGAATTTAAGAGCTGTGCATGATTAAATTGGCAAAGGTAGTGTGCAATGTCAACTCAGTGCTAAGTGATGGTGATAAATGTGAGTTAAGAGCTGCCTGCAAGGAACCGACAGCAAGGAAAATACATATATTAATAAAAACAACAACTGCTGCTTACTATGTGTCTACTATGTGCCATGCACAGTCCTGAAAAATCAATATTTATAATCAAAATTATAACACTTTAGATAACTATTATTTTGACTTATGAAGAAGTTAAGCAACTTATTCAAAATCACACAGCTGTGCCCAAATTAAAATCATGTCTATCTAAAACCTCCAAAGCTCAAGCATTTCCCAGTCCACTGTATCTTTAGATACATACACACACACACACACACACACACACACACCCCACATGCTAGATGGTAAGTGTTATACAAGACTGTTAGGTTGAGTTAATATAAGAAAAAATCTATAAATATACCTTCACCACCAACCTGATTTCTTGGGGATGAAGGGCCCACAGGTTCTTTTGTCCTTTTTTTTAAGTTTATGTTTTTATTTTATTTTGAGAGAAGGAGAATGCAAGCTAAGGAATGGTGGAGAGAGAGGGAGAGGGAGAGTCCTAAGCAGGCCCTGGGCTATCAATGCAGAGCCTGATGAGGGGCTTGAACCCATGAACCCATGAGATAATGACCTGAGCCAAAACCAAGAGTTAGATGCTTAAGTGGACTGAACCACCTAAGTGCACCTTTTTTGTACTGTATTGTTTTAATTTTTTTAATGTTTTATTTATTTTTAAGAGAGAGAGAGAGAGAGACAGCATGAGCAGGGGAGGGTCAGAGAGAGAGGGAGACACAGAATCTGAAGTAGGCTCTAGGCTCTGAGCTGTCAGCACAGAGCCCGACGCGTAGCTCGAACCCACGAACCGTGAGATCATGACCTGAGCTGAAGTTGGACGCTTTACCAACTGAGCCACCCAGGCACCCCTGTCCTGTTTTTAAATAAATCCACATTTGACTGTTTGAATGCCTTTGTTCAGAAAAGCACTCAACAGTCCTGAACATCACTCCTATTGTCTTCCATCTATATCTCTGTTACCTGTCTGGCCCTGTAGTCATTTGGGTTTACAACACAAATAATAATCATAAACTTTGCAAACATGAAACAACCACAGTAAGTATGGAAAAGCAGAAACCATCCACATCACAAATGACTGAATCTGGGTTCTGGTCTTGTCCCACCACTCACTGTAGTTTGATGCTAAAAAAGTCCCTCAATCTCTTTAAACTTTAGTTTTCTTCTCCATAAAAGAGAGAAGTTTTTGCTGTGGAGTTCAAATGAGATGCAACATATGTGTTTGTCATGACACCTAGCACACAGTAAAGTACTCAAAAGAGCTTAGCACTATTAGTAATATAGTTTTTGTTTCCTGGCTAAATACCCGGCCAAAAAATTTTTCATTAAAATAAAACAAAAAACTATTATATCGAAGAGCAACCCTTCCCTTTGCCTTTTCATCTCTAGTTTACACAGTCCCAATAATTTTATCATCTCTTCATAGGACTGTTTTGGCACACAAGTTATATACTTTGCCAACATGTATAGCATAATTCCTATGCTTTACACTCTCAAAGCACCTGTATGTCCCCTTCCATTACATCCATCACATTCAGAATTACTTGTTGGATAATTTTAAGCTCTGTGAAGGCAGAAGCTGTGTTTTGTCTTTTTTTTTTTAAGTACCTCCATATCCAGTATGGAGACCAGTGCTGGGCTTGAACTCACGACCCTAAGATCAAGACTTGATCTGAGATCAAGAGTCGGACACTTAACTGACTGAGCCACCCAGGCACCCTTGTGTCTTGTCTTACTACTTACTACAGTGTCCCCAATACATAGTACAGGGTCTAACACATAGCAGGGATCAACAAATATCTTTTCAACTGAACTGAAATAAATGTCATCTGTTAGGTCTTGTAAAAGTAGCATATTAGCTTAACACTACATCTGAAGTAGAGCTAATACCTAGCATAGCAGTTGTGATGCCCAGCAAATTGCACGTTTCCTTAATTCCATAATGCACTTTGCTAGTTAGGTGCCCTTGTATGCACACATTCTAATGACTTTCAAATGATAATGTGTCTTATCTCTGTGTCCATTTAACGTGCTAATTTTACTTTTATCTTCAAAGGTAATAAAATCAATAATATGCCTTAAAATTAACAGCTTAGGGGCGCCTGGGTGGCTCAGTCGGTTAAGCATCCGACTTCAGCTCAGGTCATCATCTCACAGTTCGTGGGTTCGAGCCCCACATTGGGCTCTGTGCTGACAGGTAGCTTACAGCCTGGAGCCTGCTTCAGATTCTGTATCTCCCTCTATCTCTCTGACCCTCCCCTGCTCATGCTGTCTCTCTCAGAAATAAATAAAAAAACATTAAAAATTTTTAAAAAAATTAACAGCTTAGAATCTATTAAATATGCTTTTATTTGGTATTTTGTTTGGAATTATACCTCCCAATGCCAAGGTCTTCAACCAGTTCCAGGGAATAACTGTTCCAAGAGCATTTCCTAGCTGCCCTTCTGGGGTACTCTCTTTTCTTTTCTTAAGCTTTTATTTAAATTCCAGTTAGTTAATCAATAGTATAATACTGGTTTCAGGTGTACAATATAGAGATTCAACCCTTCCATACAATACCTGGTGCTCATACAACTGTACTTCTTAATCCCCCATCACCTATTTAACTATCCCCCTGCCCACCTCACCTCTGGTACTATGGTTAAGAGTCATATTTCTCTCTCTCCCTCTTTTCCCGTTGCTCATTTGTTTCTCAAATTCCACATACGAGTGAAATCACATGGTATTTGTCTTTCTCTGACTTATTTCAGCTTAGTATAATACTTTCTAGCCCCATCCATGTCATTACAAGTGGCAAGATTTCATTCCTTTTGTTGCTGAGTAGTATTCCAGGGTGTGTGTGTGTGTGTATGTGTGTGTGTGTGTGTGTGTCTGTCTGTCTGTCTGTGTCTGTGTACATCTTTACTCATTTAACAGCTGATGGGCAGTTGGGCCATTTTCATAAAGGTTCCCACATCCTTGTCCACACTTCCCAGTGGGACCTACTGTAGGCCAAGCATGAGTTCTTTCTTATGATCTCCATAACAAAATTTTGCAGGAGAATTACTAGATTCACTCCAGCCATGATGAAACTGAGGCCCTTTCTGAAAGGCTTAAAAGACTGACTGTCCACGAGCACGCAGCCAGATTCAAACCCAGGCCTGTCGAGTTGCAAAGCCCTTGTTCCTCCTATTGTTACAGAACTGTGGCTCAGTGGAGTGAGAAAATTCACTCCTGCAAATTTTTCACTAGTTTTTAAAAAATTAATTCTGATTTCTTACGATTTCAATAAAAAGATCCATTTGGGGAAGGTAATAAAGTGTATTACTTATAAATAGAGGGTAAGGTCGATTTACCCTAATAAACATTTGTAAGATAGTCACTTTTTTACCATTACAAAAGTGATATTTAATGACTGTTTTCAAAGGGATCTTGAGCTACAAAACTAGCCAAAAGGTAGTAAATAACTCTGTATGTTTCTAATACTGACTAGAATTACATAAAAAGGAAAAGGATCCACAATAGTTTCAGCCCTGGCATCACTATCCTAATTTAAAGTTTCTCTGTTAAAATACACAAATAAAAACAAAGCAGGCAGAAAGGCAAAAGAACAAATAAATTTTTGCCTCAGCAAAAAAACAAACAAACAAACAAACAAAAACAAGCACAAGCAAGTAAATGTGGTACATATTAAAATGAGATCTTTCCTTGAAATGCCCAAGTTTGGATTTGATAGGATGAGAGGTCCCTCTAAACCCAACATCTATCTTTTCTTCCTTCCAAGTAGCTGAAATAGACTATATGGGAAGATTGTATCTGGTGAGAGAGGTATGGGTTACAAACCAGTTTTAAAAATAACTCATCTAATTTACTTAAATCAAACAGGTGCCACAGTTTAAATCAGAATCCTCCAATAGAGTCCATTTACCAGAAATTTGAATCCATTTTCAGAGAAGAACAAAAGAGAAAGATTACCATCACACCAGTAACTAATTCACACAGCCACTTTTTGTTTAAATTCTTGGTATTAATATCCAAAAATGTGATAACGAGCTGAATTTGGATAAAATAACAGGTATCACACCAGCTATCCAGAGAAGAGATTTTAAATCTGGGGATAGAATGCCATGTTGGCACCTGAGGCACCCCTGAGTGATGGGAAAGATTACAGTTTGGCTTGTGAACCCTCAGGAAGCAGTTCTTTGTTTCGGCTCTCTGGAGTTTTAACCTGCAGTCATCATTTTAATTCTCCTAAGAACACCACAGAAAAGCAGGGTTTAGCAATCCTTAGAAAAATTATGGTTTGATGATTAAAAAATAATATGAGGAAAGACTATACACATTATTAGAAGACTGTTCACCACAAGAGTTCCAGGACGTCAGAAATCCATTCTGGCAGAACAAAGAGGAAACATAGATGTTGCAAAAAAAAGAAATTCATGGGGGGGAGCACGGATATAGTTGGCTGGAGGAAGGAGGAGATTTGAGTCTGGTAGTAGTAAGTCTCTCCATAAAATGGGATCATAATCTGGCTTTATTTTGATTTTCTATTTTCTCGGAAATTTAATAATTTTCATCACTATTTCACAGTTTTATAATCTATATAGGTGATTTCATGTATAGTTTATAGTCTATAGGCTACCACATTTCTGACACTGATGATTATTTTCCCTGTGATCACCAGGCTGTGATACTGGGACATCAAGTTGAGATGTGCTATTAAAAGCAAGTGAAAGGAGAACTCCGAGCCTCTATCTAACCCTTCTCAGGTTGGGCATAAAGTGTTTGTTCCCTAATGGTTGAGAAAAGCACAATTTATAAAGGACAAAGACCCAGACACATCCACTGGCCATTATGGCCAGAGTTACTAGGAAGAGAAACCAAAGTGTGATCATGGGATGAAAGGGGAAGAGAAATGCTCAGACCACTTCTTTTTTTTTTTTTTAATTAATTCAGAGGTGGTAATCCTTTATTTTTTTATTTATTTTTTTTTACAAATAGTTTATTGTCAAATTAGTTTCTACATAACACTAAGTGCTCATCCCCAAAGTGCCCTCCTCCATGCTAATCCCCCCCTCCCCCCCACATCCATCAGTCCTCAGTTTTATTCAGACCACTTCTTCCAGCAGCAAAAATCTGCCTAAAGATTGCTTAGTGTGCTACAAAGATCACAGGCCTTCAACTTAATAGTTTGACTCCCAGTTTTGCTGTTTCTTCAAATATTCTTAATTAACATACTCCAAACTGAGTATGTTACTATTCAACTACTTTATAAGAATATAAAATCAGTACCTTATCTAGAAAAAAAAAATAGCATCTAGAACAAATTACCATTTAAGACATGAGGATACCAATGGGTTATAATGAATCTTTGGCATATGACCTTAAAGAGTAAAGATTCACCAGATTATACAGAGGTAGAGGACACATTTAATAGGTAAGATAAAAGGATTTTCAATATCAAATGTTTTTATAGAAAGAATTTTTGCTTTCTGTAACACTGGTATTGGCTTTCAATTTCTAAAATAAAACATGCCATTGGCTTGGGACATGCACATGATGAAGACATACTCAACTTGTTCTCAATAAAAGATATTACTGGTTAGGACAATGAAGCATGTTTTCTTGGCTGGTAAGAGCACCAGTGAGTATCAGCTCTGGTCTCCAGCAGCTAACGAGATTTAGGAAAAAAAAAAAAAAAAAAAAAAGCCTCTCCAAAGAATTCAGCTTTCCACCTGACTAGCTACCAGGGTCACCTCGGACCAGGCAACTGGTCTGTTGCTCAGAAACAGAAGTTAGTGAGATTTTTTTCAGCATCTATAAAAACAACAACATCAACAACAAGATGGCTTCTAATTTGGGTATGGGAAAAGAACAGAATCTTGGCTTTATCCCCCAAACCTCACAAATGTTAAACAAACCTATGCCTTAAAATCTACACATTTAAAAGTTAGTCAAGGATCCCCTGAATATGTAAAAATACAAAATGATACACTATTGAAGAAATCTATTCACCATAAAGAATAATTCTCAACAGAATCACTTTTATGGTCAGCCACTCCTTAAATACACTAAAACCAGAATCTGATTTAAACAAATTTCATTTGTTTATAGCTTTTTCTCAGAAACACAGGGATGCAGTCCTAGAAGAGACACTGCTGGCTCCCTAATTTCCAGCACTTCATTTCCTATGGGTCCTCTGTGGGGCTGCTCCTGACCCACACATTCATGAGGAGACCCATGTACAGCCCACTTGAATAATATGTATTTGTTTCTGACTGTAAGCTGAAAAACAAATTAGCCTAGATAATTTAGATTCAGAGAAAAAAACTACTCCAGATTCAACTTTGGCAGGGAGTCCTGAGCTAAAAAAAATTATGTGCCTGAATTTTGGAGAGGACAGGAGCCATTTTGCTTGTTCTCTACAGAGCACAGCCCCCAACTGCCAGTCCCTGAAAGAGCACAAAAAAACATTAATTTCCAAAGTTAGGAAATCAGGCTTCAGCTCACCATTGTGTGATCATTAGAATTACACCCAACTACTCATGAGTCATCAGGCACTGGATTCAATCAGTGAATGAATTCATCTTTTTTCCAGAGGCTATCTCCACTGCAGCAAAGAACTGGCAAGGATGAACAATTTGTGTAAAGTGAGCCTGTAGCCTTCTTAAGGTTCACACCTAATCAACTATTTGATTTTAGATCTGAACGTATCAACTAATTTGGCTGTATCTTCCCACTCTAGTCAAGGCTGCTTATTCACTGCATCTTACCATATCCACCTTATAAAGACTCAGAAGAAAAATTCCTCTCAGTATTAGGGGAGTCAATCTGATATTGAAACTCCAAACAGCAGCAAATAAACAAGCAAACAAAAAACTAAAACAAGAAGTATTCTCTGTCTTTACAACATTAAGAATCTTTTTTTTAAGTTTGTTTATTTATTTACTTTGAGAAGGAGGGAGGAGATAGAGACAGGCAGAGAGAGAGCAAGCGAGAGCGAGAGCGAGAGAGAGAGAATTCCAAGTAGGCTCCGTACTCTCAGTGCAGAGCCCAATATAAGGCTCAAACTCATAAATCAAGGGATCATGACCTGAGCTGCAAACAAGACTCAGACGCTTAACCAACTCAGCCACCCAGGTGCCTCTAAAACATTAAGCATTTTTTTAAAACTGTCTGTAATTCCAGTTTTGCCCTGACTAGAGAGAAGTCAAATATGTGGCCCATGTCTGACAATGTAGGAATATTTTATATATATTTTTTCATCCAGACTGCTTGAGACTTAGAGAAATCTAATTTGATTTAACCTACTCTTTTTTTTTTTTTTAGATTGTCCTGGGTACTATTGGGCTGCCTCTCTGCTAATGAACAAGTGCAACTTCTTGTTAAATTTGGTTTAAATGATTCATCCCAGCTGAGCACAATCAAAACAGTCTCAGTTCAGTTCAAGTAGTATCAGTAATATTTAAGTCTCAATCTAATAAGTATTATTTCAGAACTTTTTTCCATATTATCTTAATACTAATAATGTCAAGTACTTGTTGATCATTTACTATTTGCCTGGTAACATTCCTCAAAAAGATGATTCATATATTTAAAAGCTTAAATGTAACACTCTGTGAAAAGTCTGAGATCAAACTAGCATCTATTAAACCAAGGAAAATATCACACAGGATACCATATTCAGTGGTAAACTTCAAAATATTTCCTGTAATTGATCTTGATGAGCTTAATAAATGAAGGCTGGAGTTGTTAGAAAAGATTCCTTGGAGGTTGGAGAACCTAAATTAGTTCTGTTGAAGAAGATTGGAGGTGATTCCAAGCAAGGTCTGTATGCCAGTGAAGGCAAAGAGGTAAGACCGTTTTCACAGGCTAATGACATCATGTTTTCATAAAGCAATGAAGAAAGCCATGTGGAAAAAAAAGGCAATGCTTCATATTCTGTCTCTCTCTCTCTCTCTGCCCCTTCCCTGCTCGTACACTGTCTCTCTCTATCTCTCTCAAATATAAATAAACATTTAAAAAATTTTAAGGCAAAAGTTATAGGATAGAAAGTTCTGGAAAATCAATTATGTGAGGACATAGCAAATCAAATAAAAGATGTGAGCTTGGTGATTACAGTGTCCAAGAAGAGTGCCCAGTCTTTCCAACTTGGGCCAGGTCAATGTTGAAAGTAACAACTTCTCTTTACGGAGTACAAAGATTTTCTGTTCAAGGTCAAGAACCAGATTATTTCAAAATAGACTATCAATTATCAAATATTGCAGTCTGTGTTTAAGCTATTTCCCAGAAGAAAATAAAGGTGTTTATTCTTCATTTAGAATTCATGACTTACTCAAGCTATGAGATTAAAATGTAAAACTGCCCCTTTTCTTGATTTTTATCCAGAATCTGGTTTACTAATCCACTTTAGAACGGAGATAAATAACACACTTTTATCTATGGGAAATGAATAAATCCCATTCCAGAACAGCCCAGAAACAGAAATGGTAAAGTGTGTATGGCCCAAACAACAAAAGGGTCTTATCCTCTGAAAGCCATTGAAACACTAATGCTTTAAATCCCAACATTTCTGCTGAAGTCTATAGAACCTGGAAAGATACAGGTTTAATACCATATAATTTCAACTAAACTGGAAATAGTGTGGTTTCTAACATAGTTTCAGCAGACAAATTTAAGGCTGACTAACTCTTATATTGAAAGAAACATATCCTAAAATTAGTAATTAGGAGAGGGAAAAGACCAGTATAATTAGAAGCTCTAAAACCTACTACTAAACATAATGTTACTTCCAGGATATCCCTTTTTGTCTCAATTATATAATTGTGTTTTCTATTTTGAGCTACCTGTCATGGCATCTCACCTATGTTATTAGTTAAACTTAAAAAATAGGCCACCACAGCTTTTGGAAATAGAGCCCCCCCACCCTTTTTTATTATCTGGATTGAAAAGGAAAAGAGAGTTACAACCAAAAGACCAACTACAATGGGGTATATGAGTATCAGTGATGGACTTTTTTCCTCCCAATCAAGGCAACATGGGAGTCAACCAACAGAGAAACTATCTCTCTCCCACTTAGTAAGCGCCTGAACATAATCAGAAGTTCCTCTATTTCCCTAACTCTTACTTCCTCGGTCTCTAAAATGAGTAAAAACCATACTTGTCCATTTTTTTCAAGAATATGTGAGAATTGAGAAGCCATTTGGTTTTTTCAAGAATGTTGAATTCTGAGATAGAAAAATCACAAATTCAGCCACCAGCCTCTTGCTGATACTCTGATTTCTGCCTTACTTGATCTAATTCACTACTAGCTACTATTCCAGCTGCTGCTTCATATATTTACATAATATTTCAGAATATTGACACTAATAAGCCAATGTTCCAATGAAAAGTGTCCCAATTTGCAGGATGCACATCCCTCCCAAGTTTGCTATTAGTGATGCCAACTGCCTCAAAACCTCAACATTGTTCTTAACTTACATCCTTCCTTTATCCACTTAAATATTAAGTAAGACCGTGAGTACTTTCAGTCCACCTTCAAAATATCTCCCTATATATATTTCTTCCTCTCTACTCCTTCTCAAATTACCTCTAATTCACTGAAACAGACTTCATTTACACTGAAAAAGAGGAGGAAAAATCACTCAAACTATGCTAGAGAGAGCAATTATTAATATTTCAAGAAATACCTTTTCAGACAATTCTTTCTTAAACTAGCTACACACATACAGATATGTATACAAGTTTATATAAATGCTATAATATTTTAGATGATTTGCTTATTTTTTGCAAATTATACGATAAATATTACACCACATAAATTAATTCTAAAATATCATTTTGTGTACTTGTATTTCCTAACTGATCTATTCCTACCATCCTTCTGTAGAAAAGAAGTACTTGTGGAAGTATTGCCAAGGCTATGGAATAATTTAATAACAATATTCAAAATCTCCCAATCTTGCCAGTGTTTACCTTACATAATCTTAAAATATGCTACTCTCCTGTATCAGCCTTTTTATAAAAAATAATTTGGTGCACTCATCATTTCCCGGTTGAGTATCTCCACTAACATACATTAACTTGCATTCTTTGTTCTGCCTATAAATCCTTCTTAATCTCCTCTTAAACGTGTGCCCTTCCCTCAAGATTAAACACAAGTTATGCCTTCATGTATACACTCACGACTCATTCACTCACGTATATTTACTCTGTATTATGCCCCATTGCTAAAGATTCTGAGTTGAACAACACCTCCACCAGCCCTGCCCCTAAGCAATTTAGCCACTAATGATCAAGACAACTACACAAGTAATAACACAAAAATGTGACAGACAATAGGTCAAGGTGCATGACAGAGATCTATGGGGCAGCCACCAGGACAACTTCCTCTGTAAAACTCTGACAAGACATCCTGGCCCGTGGTGTCCCCTTTTAGATCAGAATTCCTCTGTCATTTGTTTATTACCTATGCTATTCATTGCTCTCTTACAATGTAATTTACCTTTGGGGTACATGTTTTTCTTCTGCATTTAAACAATTAGGTTTCTTACAAATGAAGAACTTACTTTATCCTTTTGTACTCCTAGAAATCAGTACAGTGTCTTAGACAAAATAAGCAATAATATATTGTTATTGTCACCGCTAACACTGAGAAGTAGGAACTTGCCTATGATTAGAAACTACATGCTTCTAGCACTCTCCACAATAGCTAAAACATGGAAAGAGCCTAAGTGTCCATCAACAGATGAATGGATCAAGAAGATGTGGTTTATCTATACCATGGAATACTACAGGGCAATGAGAAACAATGAAATCTGGCCATGTGTAGCAACATGGATGGACCTTGAGGGTGTTATGCTGAGCGAAGTAAGTCAGGCAGAGAAGGACAAATATCATATGTTTGCACGTATAGGAGGATTAGGAGGAACTTGACGGAGGAACAAGGGGGAGAAGAAGGGCGGAAATGGTGGGGGAAAGGGAGAGAGGCAAACCATGAGAGACTCTTGAATGCTGACAAAAACTGAGGACTGATGGACGTGGGGGGGAGAGGGGGATGGGCATGGAGGAGGGCACTTTGGGGATGAGCACTGAGTGTTATGTAGAAACTAATTTGACAATAAACGATTTGTAAAAAAAAAAAAAAAAGAAAAAAAAAAGAAACTACATGCTTCTAATCATTTAGAAACACTTTTATCTCTTACACCTATTCTTCATATTTCTAAGTTATTTCTTGAGTTTAGAGTTTAGCTAACTCTCTACCAATTGAAACATGAAAACAATGATGTGACTCTTCCTCCTTTTAGTCATATTGGGGTAAAAGTCAACAAGCTTGACTGACGCCCACAGGTCTGATATTCTTCAAAAAAGACAGAACTGCTTGCTACATTGGACAGCCATATCCTGAACCTGGTCTGATTGGTTTACTAGATAATACCAATTTTAGGACTATAAGTTATTAGTAAGCAGACAAGAAAGTAACATCATTAGTGAAGAATAAATTATGTTTGGGGGAAACAAAAACAACATATATAAGGAACTCCAAAAAGACACTAATAACTGTGCTTCTATTACTGATTTGAAAGAACAATCCATATTGACTATTTTGCAGACATGTCAAGACTGTCTAAAGGAAGATATAGAAACAGTCATGAGAGCAAAATGTCTGACTCTAACGAATCATGTTCTGATTTATGTAGAACGAAAACAATAAAACAAAAAACACCAGGAATCATCTCTCAAGGAAAAAAAAACACAAATAAATTGCTAACAGAACTTCTTTGCTTTGATAGTCAAAACACCCTTATTCAAGAACACCCCTTATTTTGAAGTAAAACTACATTAAATGTACTTTTTTGTTTACCTTATTAAAAATCAAAATTCTTACTCTTTTTCAGTTAAGTAATTCTAAGTATATTGCACCCTGCATCGACTAGTATATTCTACATGACAGAATTCTATAGGTCTTCAACAAGAAACGTAAGATTTACTATGACTATGCCAAGCCCACAGTCAGAAAACTATAGTGGCTCCCAATTGCTTCTCAAATAAACCACAAAATTACAAAAACTGACATGTTTCTAAAAACCCTAAGTTTTCCTTTAGCCTAGAGGTGTAACCTGGGCCCAAGAATGGGGTTCAGGGGTCAGAAAGTCCTCTGAAACTGAAGGTAACATTTTGGGTGATTTTATGTATTTTTCTAAAGGAAAGAGCTCAAAGCTTTCAGAGTCCCATTGGAGTCTCTGACCTCAAAAAAGGTTCACAAGTATAATTTTAATATTCCCCTTTCACCACCTCCATCATACTTAATGGCCCACATCCATTATTATTTCACAGATCTGGAATTTCTAACAGTCAAGAAAACCTACCTGCTGCCTTGAAGCAAGAGACATATGATTTCCTTGACTCAAAATGCCCTAACCCTCACAAAGCTCTCTTTGAGATTCCCTCCTCTGCCACTCCATCCTACCAGGTCTCACTGACCCAATTCACCCTGATGCATCAGAGTTACCAATCTTTAACACCCCTTATTTTGAAGTAAAACTGCTGACAGATGGCACAGCTAACTAACTGGTTAAGAACACCAGGCCAGTCCACTTGAACTGTGGGCAAATATGTTCACAGAGGTTTTTCTGGGACACATTCCCCAGGTTGCCATGTTACAAAGACTTTCCAAGACAAGTGCTGAAATGAAATAATAAGTTGAATGATAAAAACTGTAAGCATCCAAAGCTGGAATAATAAGGTATTCTAAGGCAGGTGGGGTCCTACATCACCCTTTATGTCACACCATACCAGCATCGAGCTCCAACACTTACAAGATGATCTCAGCTCTAAAATGAATCCCAATAAAAATCTGTCTTCAAATCTACACAATAGCAATTAATGTTAAAATTCATAAATAATATGTATAATCTTAAATAAAAGCAGTAAAGGTTGCTTTTCTCCCTTTGTTATTACTTCAATTTTACTTTAGGGCAAGTTACTTGATAAATTTGACAGCCAACCCAAACTATTTTTAGGAACTTAGCAGAATATAAATGACAAATAAAACAAATTTCCACATCTCATACCAAATGTTTCCAACTTCTTGGATCTCTTATAAGAAATTTAGGACTAATGAATGAATGGCATTGCCACCCACAGAAAAGCTGAAGTTTTAAATAGAAGGCCTTTTGTTTTTTCACAACCATTTGAATAATTAACACATCATGATTAATATTTCCTGGCTTCTTCCCTCCCCACCCTCCATATCTTTCAGAAGACATCTCTTCCTCCCAAAACCAAAAAATACAATGGAACATATCCTATAAAAGTTTCAGTTGAGACTCCCTCCGATTCCTGACATCTATTCCACTGTTAGGTCCTGTGTCTGCATAATTCGTGGCTACCATATAACTTTGATGAATTAGCTAATGCTCTTCTGGAAGCCCACTGCTTACCCATTGATTAAAATGCCTAATAGTCAATGACATAGCTGTGGTGAAAACCTAATGCTATGGTTGCTCATTCACAGGACTTCAGGACACTGAATAAGACATGCCAAGACTATACCTGCCATAGGCCAATTACACTTGCGGAAATGAGAACATTTTTCTTGCTCTTCTTAAAACTGAAATCCTGGCATTTACAGAAGATTTTTTTTTTTTTTTAAGTAATAACCTCAACGAACCTGGGTAGCTCAGTCAGTTAAGCATACAACTTCTGCTCAGATCATGATCTTGCAGTTTATGGGTTCGAGCCCCATGCTGGGCTCTGTGCTGACAGCACAAAGCCTGGAGCGTCTTCAGATTCTGTGTCTTCCTCTTTCTGGTCCTCCCACCCTCACACTCTGTCTCTTTCTGTCTCTCAAAAATGAATAAACATTAAAAAATTTAAAGTAATAACCTCTATTATGAGATATTAAGGTATGGGTATATGTGTTAATTTACATATGCTGTAAAGCAGTCAGACTCATGGTAAACAAATTAAGGGGAAAAAAGCGGTACTTCAGAAAGCATACATTCAAATGGACTTCTTCCTCTGACACCCACTGCCACCCTTATTCCATGTAGAAACTTAGTTTAAGGGCCTATAGTTCCTCTAACAGGCTGACTCAATCAGTTGTGGGTAGGATAAGTATAAAAACAACAGTGATAATGATGGCTAATACTTATTGAGTGGTTTATATGCCAAGCAATTCTCAAATTATTTTGGATGTAATATTCACTTAATCCTCCCAATAGTCCCTTTGAGACCGAATATGTGCCATTATTTTCACCAAGTTATGGACAAGAAAACTAATAGTGAGAAGCTAGATCATTTGCTTAAAGATACAGTTCTAGTAAGTGGAAGGGCCCTCTTAAACCTGCGAAGTTCAACTTTAGAACCAGTGTTCTTTGTCTCTACGTTATAATGGGTCTCTATGTGAAATAACTCACCAGCTTTTAAAAAAAAATTTAATGTTTATTTATTTTTGAGAGAGGGACAATGAGACCCAGGTAAGGGCAGAGAGATAGAGGAAGACACAGAATCCAAAACAAGCTGGCTCCAGGCTCAGAGCTGTAAGCACACAGCCCAATGCGGGACTCAAACTCACTGACCAAGAGGTCATGACCTGAGCCAAAGTCGGATGCTTAACCAACTGAGGCACCCAGGAACCCCTAATTCACCGAATTTTTAACTTCTCTTTCTGTTTATAATAATCTGAAACTAATAGCTATCAAGACTATGCCTTATTATATGAATTATTATTGATAATTTCAATAGACATATTACTTGTATTTTACTTAAAAAAACAGCAAAATCTCCTGATGAGATATAAATTTTTTAGGTTTATATGACAAGACGGTTAGGACTGGGTTTTGTATCAGTATGGGTTTAATCATACAGAAACAGAAACATTGGTTTCAAACAGAAACCATTTTGAGTATTCACAATTCAGGTATCTTAGAGTTTAATAGGTATGGAGGAGCTAAGAAGCCAGGCAGAGGGTGAGTGGTGATGTAACCTAGAAATCAGCAACAGCAGGAAGCTACTACCACCTCACAGGCAGGAGGGATAATGGGAAAAGACAGAGGTATCAAAGCCCAGGGACCTGGGATCACCTGACAAAACAATGGCAGACTTGTTGAGAGGGAGCTAGAGCTCTGGAGAAAATGCAGCCACAAATGAGATGGTGCCCAAAGCAGATGAAGACAGGGAGGAACATTAACATCAAAATTCCTGCTGCCTTCAGGTCTCCTATCAGTGCTCCCCAACTGACATGGTTCCTGAGAGATGACAATCTGCATCCGCGACCCTCTGACACAGAGTGGAGCTGGAGAAGGCTATGGAATCGCTCTGTAACCACACAGGTTTCTACCATGGCTTTGTTGCCTATATCAAAAGTCAAATTTCTGGTCCAAATAGTATCCAAGGGTAAAGATTTCCTTAACAAAAAGCCCATACACTTACCAAAACCAGATTTTTTTACATTTTAGCTATATAAAATGGAAAATAAATTATGTTAATGTTCTTTTTGGAAGGTCAACAGAATTTCATAAACATAACATTAACTTTTCTCAGACTTTGCATGAAAAGCATCCTATAAGAACCAAGTACAGATGTCACCTTTAACTAAGGTTTTACTTAATGGGATGTTTTGCTCATTAATTATTTGTCCACCTGTCTGTATTTATTGTCAGAATCACCGTAAAGTACTCTTAATTATGCAATTAGGTTCTATGCTCAAGAAAACCTTAGAAAATGTGTATGCTTGCTCCATATTCTGAAATATTTTAGCCAATGAAGTTTTTTTTCCAAGGAGCCATGATGTGATCAGCAATACACACTGCTGGTTGCCTATCCAGCCATCATTTCTCTCTCCTCTTTCCTCACAGAATGGTGACACTTCTTCCCAAAACGTTACAAGAAAAGGTGAACTTATGCCCAGATCAAGGGGCATAAGTCTAAGTCTAAGTCTAAGGGGAGGCAGAATCTGAGATTCTTCCCCTAAGGAACATGTGGCAATGTTTCAGACATTTCTGGTCATCATATTAAAGAAGGGCCAGTATGGCTCCTGGCATCTAGTGAATAGAGACCAGGGATGCTGCTAAACATCCTACAATGCACATAAACATGCTACAATGCACAGGACAGCCCCCACACGTATGATAAAGAGGTACCAAAACCTGGTCTAAGACATCAGTTCTGAAAGTGATGTTCTTGAATCAGCATCAGCTTGATCTTAAACCCAGTATCACCTGGGAACTTGTTAGAAATACACAATCTCTGGCTGTACCCCAATTCTGCTGAGTTGGAAACTCTGTGTGTGGGAACTTATATTTAAAAAACTCCCAGATGATTCTGATGTATGCTAATGTTTCTCTCACTGGTCTACAGCTCCAGGAGTTGGCTGTCTATAGCCCATGGGCCTGCCACCTATTTCTGTAAACTTTTATTGAAACACAGTCATACTTATTCACTTACTTTTTGTCTATTGTTGTTACAAAAGCAGAGCTGAACAGTTTTGACAGAGATCAGATGGACTGTAAAACCTAAAATATTTACTATCTAGCTGTCTACAAAAAGTCTGCCAACCCCTGAAGCCAGTTGTGGTAATTTTATCAGTCTTGCCAGTTATTGGTTTAGGAAGGACTGCTCGGGAAGGCATAAGATTATTAGGATCAATGAGATAGGAGAAAAATGTTGGCAGACATGAAGGTGGAACATTAGAGAAAGCATTCTTTACTTCTTTTTTTCTCTTGATTACCTTTTTATCATTTTTAATTTAAATTCAGTTTACTTAACAAATAGTGTAGTGTTGGTTTCAGGAGTAGAACCCAGAGATTCTTTATTTCTAAGTTGGAGAAACAGCAAGGGATGTCTTCTTTTTGACACTGGGAATTATATTGTCTCGATGTGCCACAGCCATCTTATAACCAAACAGAAAGCCAGACTAAAGGTAAGAACAATATTCAAAAGATAGGGGAAGTGAGAGACAGAATCTGATTTCTAGATGTTAAAAATTTTTTTCCACAGCGGACTGTATTACATGAGTAATAAGAAAAAGAAATTAAGTTGAGAGGCAAAAAGACTGGATAAGGAGCCAAAACAAAAAAAGGCTGAACCCAAATAACCACAGGAGTTTTTAATTACCTTAAGTCTATGTTTTACTGAATGTATGTTTGGACCCATAATCCATACAAATTCTAAAGTAAAACAATTCTGGTTTGAAGCAAATTAAATTTTTCCCCCAACAATAGTGAAGAATAACTATTTCCTTTTCCACTCCAACCAGAGCAATTTAAACTAACAGGCCACATTTGCAGAAATATAATCAAAGGTTTACCATAGGGAGGACACAGCACAAGCTCAGTCTACTTGCAATAATTTTCTCCAAGAAATCAACAGCAACTAAAGAGACCACAACTTAGATTTTAATCAATTCAAATTTGTGTTGCCCCAAACCCAAGGGGATATTTAAAATCTTCAAAGTGTAAAGAACCTCATTTCCCACAGAATATAAAGTAGCCCAGAACCTATCTACATAACATATAATGCAAATGGCATTGTGCTAGGCTCTAAAGACACAAAAACGAAAAAAAAACACAAGCCCCTGCCTTCAAGTAGCTTTCTATCTGGTGGGGAAAATGATAACTACATACAGAATTATAAGACAAGAAACCACAGTATAGAAGTTCACAGAGTATTCTGGAAACACAGAGAAAGGAGCAATATTCTGGTCAAAATCAATGTCATGAGTGAGAAAATATTATAGAAACTGTAATTTACCACACAAATACAAACATTTTAGAAGCTGCTATTTGGAAAATTAGTATTTTTAAATGTTGCATACAGAAGACTGTAAAACATATTACAAATTAATTTGAATATACTTATTTAAAACACATTAGTCTGCAGGTGACATGTTTGATTTGCAAAACACTACTCTTCCTTAAAGGTCACTGTACTTGGGAGATTTATCTTCATTAATTTCTCATTGTATACTTGATAGAGAAAGATATCATCTTTCAAGACCGATAAGAATGGTCCCAATTTTATCAAAGTCTTCCAAGTACAAAGAAGTATCCATGCCAGAGCTGGAGCTTAACAGAGCCATCTAGGGTCCACACAGTGAAATCAGAGCCTGAGGTTATAGAGAATCCAAACCCCTATGGAACCAGGAACTAGCCAATACCTAATCAAGTCATCATGAAAAAGAGATCTAGGATGAATCATTTTATTACATGTTGGACCAACTGGAAAGGCAATTTCCTACATGATTTTGGTCCTACTGATAATATTTATCATGTGGTGAATTCCATAAACAATACAGTTTATATATTCACCAGAAGAGAAAAGTAAGGATGGTTAAGAGGATGGGGCTAATGCTACTGCATATTAGGACCTAAGGGGTCACAGGACAAGTAGAGGCCATTTGGCCCAAACAGGTAATGCAATTAACTATTTCATTAACTTCAACTATAAACTCTGCTTGTCCACGCATCCTGCAATTAACGTCTTTGCTAAAGAGCCTCTCACGCAGTTAACTAATGCCAGACCTGCTAGGGACAGTATGTCCATAAATATTAGCCAATCCCCAGGTTATTTAACATCATGCCCTCATCTTACTAGATCTGAGAGGTCACCCAGTTTCAAGCTTACTTATTACATTTGGCCCATTTACTAGTAGTAGATCCAGAATCTTCTCTGGGAGATATTTTCTCAAGTATTGCATAAGAAATCAGTGCTACATTTATTCTGGAAAATGATCCTTCTTATGAATTTTGCTTTGCTATTATCCACTCTAAATATCAAAAAATAAGTAAAATTCTCCATGATCAAGGTCTAGGCCTTCATCCAAGATTTTCATCTGCTCTTCATCTATTTCTTTTCTCTCAAAACCTAATAAACTCACCTGGACAACCTTACAGCATTTTAGATATGCCTATGGCTTCTGAAGGACTAAAATTATAAAATCTTCATACAAGTCATTTTTTATCATTGAGCAATTGCTCCTACACCCTCTTACTTAATTCACTAATTCTTAGTCAGAGCCTACAGAGAGATTAAATGGATAAATGTCTGTCCAGAAGTTACTCTGTAAGTCAAAAGACCTCAGAGAAAAAAATGAGTTTTCGTCCTGAGAAATGACTAGGAGAACAATCCCTGGGAGTGGATGATTTTAGGCACTTGTGGTCAGAAGCTATCCGGCCTGACGGAAGTCCCCAGCGTGAGCCACCAGTCTGCTCTACCAGCTGTGCAGAGCTCTGGCTTACCATAAAATCAACTCCACTGACCTGGTGGCAGTTCATGGTTTTGAAATTCCACTTTAACTGGAAATTTTCTAAAACAGTTCTGAAGCTCTGGTTTGCTGACAACCAGCATTTGCAAATTTGGCAAGACACTCATCTCACCCCAGCTGCCTCCGATTTCCTGTCCCTGGGCACAGTCTCCAGCTTGGCTGTGGGGCTCTCCACAGCAGGCTCTGCCATTGCCTCTGGCAATGTGGTGTGGTGGAAGGCACAGTGGACGGAAGGTAAGGAGACCTGGGATCAGTCCTCCTTGTGCTACTAATGAGAATGCCCGTAAATTTCCTGAATGTTGGTTTCCGCATCTCTAAGCTCCCTTCTAGCTGTAGTTGGACAATGGCTCCACAGCCGTTAATGAGTACCTATTATGGGCTAGATGTGTAACAAGGGCTATAAGCCCAAAACCCCACCCTCCAGGAGTTCATAGTCTAACAATTCTCTTACTCAATACACAACCAATTTGCCATCTTTTATGCTAGAAAAAGAAGTGCTGCTGATAAATCCAACATCAATTCCAACGTCTTATTTTGGCCAACTCTTTTAAAACTTCATCTCTACCAATTTCTATATAAGCAAACAAGTAACAATTGTAGAATATATGAAAGACCATCACTTTGGTCTTTTTTCCACTGTCCAGTAGGACTATCCATTTAAAAATCAAGTCAGAGGAAGATGAAACAGGAGAAACAAGAAGTTTGCATAAGTTAATGATGAGATAATTAGCCAATGGACAACAAAAAGTTGCCTGAATTGATGCTAAAAACAAAACAAAACATTTTTAGTGATACCAGCTAAAAATCCCAGTTTATTTCACATGTGAAGATATTATATTGAAAAATAATAACAGGATGACAATCTAAGCATACAGTCATTGCTATATTCTGCCTCCCTCGGCTTTACATCTTCCAAGGCTTGTAACGCTAAGACAGAAGTCCAGTATCTTCTGAAAAGTTATTCTGAAAAGAGGTGATTCCTCACAGAGCATTGGGATCATACATAACAGAAGAGGAAAAAACCCTGCTATTTTCATAATACAAACTAGAGATGACCTACAGGAGAAAGATAAATAGGAGTGATACAAAAGCAAAGGAAAAGAAATGGAATTCACATTAGGAGATTATAGAAAAAGCTTATCAATAGAAACTTAGTGTCTTTTAGAAGGCCTGGACATGATTTTTTTTTTTTTTTTAATCTAGGTTCTGGGACACCAGGGTGGCTTAGTCAGTTAAGCGTCTCACATCGACTCAGGTCATGATCTCACAGTTTGTGAGATGGAGCCCCATGTTGGATTCTGTGCTGACAGCTCAGAGCCTGAAGTCTGCTTCAGATTCTGTCTTCCTCTCTCTCTCTCCTCCTCCCTGACTCGTGCTCTGTCTGTCTGTCTGTCTGTCTCAAAAATAAATTTAAAAGCATTAAAAATTTTTTTTAATGTAGGTTCTAATTTGCTACTATATAAACAATTAGTTGAGTAATCTGTATCATACCATTTATCTGAGAAAAAAGGATGCTGGTATGCACTGTTTACAAAAATTTAGAAAGCTAATACTAAAATGAATGTGAAGATCTGGGGGGAAAATTTCAGGTAATTCTATATTGTTATGAAAGGGCAAAATAACACAGTTCAGTTCAGGGAAATAAGCATTTCTTGAGGGCCCAGCATGGCCCCGGGCATTGCGCCAGGTCCTCAGTTCCAAAAATGAATGTGACATGGCCTCTACCCTCAAGGAGCTTACATTCAACAAAAGCTTTCTTGGAACTAATCCAATATTAACACATCAGCTCCTTGCTAGTTACGGTAATTAAAGTCTTCTTAAGTATGCTCCTAAGTATATACTCAGAAAAAGAAGATATTACTGTAAGAAAATCAAGACAACATGGTCAGCTGATTCATTCAAGGGCATACAATGAAGAAAAGTAGATGCAAATAAAAAAATAGTAGGGTGCTTTGAGTCATAAACCTAGGTTACATGCTTTCCAGCACCAAAAAAGGCCCAACAGCTTTATTCTTTTCTTTAGCCTTTTGTAATAGCTGGGAAAGTTGTGGGGTAAGGTGTCTGGTCCAAAAAGTTACTGTTTTGGCTTTGCTTGGTTTTGCAAAAATAAAAAGGCTTTCAAAAAGACTTTACATTTTTGTAGTTCATTAAACCCTCCAGATATTTTCCCATTTTCTCAACAATTTCATTTTACATCTTAGTTGAGAAGCATCTTCTTATCAACTGCTCTACTTTTTCCCATTTCATATAGTCATGATATCCCTTCTGTCTGTAAAGAGATAGGACTTTATGATACAATACATATCCAAGATACTTAGCCAAATAAAATTGATGTCAATTGGAAAAGCAGACCTTAAGATAAAGTCCAAGATCCTCTTATCCAAAAACATGCAGGGATGTCTGCACAGACTGACGCTCCTGACTGCTCCACAGGTCTGAACCAAATGAAAGCTATATAAAGTAGATCCTTGTCTAGGACGCCATGGACATCCTACTAGATGTGTAGTAGCTAGTACTGTTTTTGCTCCCCTACCTTGGAAGAGAGACCTGTGTTTTGAAAACAGTGCATTCATTAGTCCCTTTTTGTGCCTCAGATCCACCAATGAAACACTGGAAAGAGTACTGATCAGTTTGCCACCATTTACCAATGCACATTCAATCTGCCAATGCACTATGGCATTATCATACCAATGTACTATGATAAGTGGTTATTAATACAAATTCCAAAAGAGAGATCTCTGAATGCCTATCAGAAGGGAAGAATTCAAGCATTTATCACTGTTCAATGGGGTCAACTTTCACAGTGAAATGGATCTATTATAACAGTTTTCAAAAAGTACTGAAAAATATCTGGGTTTGAAACAACATGCATTGACTCGCTATGTCCACACTACCCCCTTTAATGCCAGAGAGTCTTTTTCTTTTTATCATTCTACATCTTTTTTAAAAGTTTATTTATTTATTTGGAGAGAGAGAGAAAGAGCACCTGAGTGGGGGAGGGACAGAGAGAGAGGGAGACACAGAAACCCAAGCAGGCTCTGGCTGTCAGTGCAGGACTCAAACTCAGGAACCATGAGATCATGACCTGAGCTGAAATCAAAAGCCAGATGCTTAACAGACTGAGCCACACAGGTGCCCCTTCATCTAACTGTTTTATCTACCCCCTGACCTCCCTCTTTTTATCTTCCTCCTCTCACTATTTTCTATAACTCGGAGTGAGAGAACACATGTATCTTCCTATGGCTATGTTTTTCCCTAAATATAAATAATCATTTGAACACTTAGATCACAGAGAATTATGTCTAAGTCTCGACCAATCATCAGCAACGAGACAGACAAAATCTACTTCAAGGTGACCATGTATTCTTCAGCCAGGGGTCTGGCCACCTCAGTGAGGCAACATATTTAGAGTTCCACCTAAGGACTGATTTGCATTCTTATCACTTGATTCCTCACCCAGCCCCCAATTAACAGAAGCTATTACATTTTCTATTCACCTCTGTGTCACCGAGATACCCTGACTACTCAGAATCTGTTCGAGTTTCTGAATGTTAAAAGATCCACATCAATTATGATCTTTCAGCCCAAGAAATATCTATTTATTCACTGTTGATTCTTGTTTTCAATTTCCTATCTATCACCTAATGATGATATAAAGTTATGTGCAATATGTGCTCTGTTGCTTGTCCATGCAAAAGAACCCCAAAAATTGAAGTCCAGCTAAACATCTTGAACAAATTATATTAAACATCTCCTGGATTTTATTCTACTGATTGAATTACCCTTCGATGCTAAAATCCTGGAAAACAGAGCATATTTCTCAGCAGCTAGGCCTTAATTTAGGATCTATTAAGAGGTGGATAGATTTGGGTAGGAGGATAGCATTTAGAGTTAAACATCTAAGACATAATTTTTGATATCATCAAAAATTTGAAGAATCATAACAGTGGTTCAGAGTAGGAAAATGAGTTACAGTGTCAAAAAGACAGGGCTACTATTCTGTGTCGACAGAAGTCAGAAATCTCAAAATGGCTAAAGGTTACGTTAAATTCCTATTTAACACTGATAGAATGTGTAACACTGATAGAATTTGATGCAAATTAGATGTCAAAAGGTTGTTAATAGATCCTGCCATCCATGTTACCTGTAATAATAAGTCACAAAGAAACCAGTAAAATGTCTTCAGCTGGTATAATAAATAATATTTTAACAAAAATGAAGACAGACAAGAAAGCCGTGATTAAAAGTGAGAGAGAGGAGGGGTCCCTGGGTGGTTCAGTCAGTTAAGTGCCCAACTTCAGCTCAGGTCATGATTTCACAGTTTCATGGTTTCAAGCCCCACATCAGCCTCCACGCTAACAGCTCAGAGCCTGGAACCTGTTTCAGATTCTGTGTCTCCCTCTCTCTTTCTGCCCCCTCTCCCACTTGTTCTCTCTCTCTCTCTCTCTCTGTCTCGCTCTCTCTCTCTTTCTCTAAAATAAATAAAACCTTTTTTAAAAATTTTATTTAAAAAATTGAGAAGAGGAGTGACTGACTGGCTCAGTCAGTTAAGTGTCCCAACTTCTGGTTTCGGCTCAGGTCATGATCTCACGGTTTGAGAGTTCAAGCCCCACGTCAGGCTCCAAGCTGACAGTGTGGTTTGCATGAGATTCTCTCTCTCTCCCCCCTCAAAAATAAATAAACTTAATTTTTTTCTAAAAAAAAGTGATAGAAAAAACAGGGAGGGAAGATAATGAATTCTTAACAAAGAATGTGGCTTCTAAATCACTACTTCAGCAAGATCCTTTCATTTACTAGGAAAATCTCATTATAAACCACAAGTTAGGGCAGCAAATTAACACATTATATAAAGAGTACTAACAGCTATAAGCCAGTTACAATAGTGGAGGTAGGTCGGGGGTTTTGTTCCACAGCACAACTGGATCAGTGATAAAGGAGGGCATTTGAAAAAGAAACAGCCAATCAATTGGGCCAAAGTGTAAGAAGATGGACTGGTAGATCTATCTGTGTAAACTAGGAATAAGAAAGCACAAATTAATTGAACTTAACGATCTTGTCCAGCCCCAAAGAAGATACAAAGGAAGTTTAACACAGGGTATGGGCTCTCCAGTGATTTTTAAATAGAGCTGGAAGGTGACATAAACACAGAAGAAGACAGCACATCATATTGAGTCTAGTAAACAAATTGGAATGAAAGATTTTTTTTTTTTCTGATATAAGTAACTGAGCAAGGAGGCAAAGTAGAGGTACTGCATGGAATGCTCTCTGGAAAACCATCTTGTCAGAATCAAGCCCTTCCCTCCTATCCCCTATCCCCCACTCTCCATTTCTAAGGAAGCAAGCAGCAAATATCTTTAGGCCATTTTCAATCACTGCTTTCACCCACACTAAAAAGGTAACCCATATTCTCTTAATGACTGCAAGCCCTTGAACTGTCATTCAATGGTTCTCATAAAGAGAAGTTCGGTGGCCATAATGGTGGGGGGGTGGGGAAGGGAGGAGTTCCGGGGGGAGGGGGCACCATTTCTGATATCTGGAAGCTGTACCAGAGCAGTACCCACCCTTGGCCTCTGCCTATAACATCCCCTACCCCCACCCCAAGCTTTCCACACTGAAAGAGAGCACCTAACAGGCCCACATCCATGACATATTCCCTGCATCAAGTCTGTATCTATTGGGCTTTCCTCTTTTTCTCTCTGACTTCTATATGACCAATACTTGGTACTGTCCCATTTCTTCTTGGTTATGAAATACCTCTCTTTAACTGCAATTTATTCCTTTTTTCGCATTATTGTAGTTTTAAGGATCTCAAATATAATGTCATGATTCTTACTCTTCTACTCAGTAATCAACTAATGTCTTTCAGGACTATAATTACTCCTAGGACACCTGGGTGGCTCAGTTTGTTAAGCATCTGACTCTTAATTTCAGCTCAAGTCATGATCTCAGAGTTCATGGGATTGAACCCCAAGTCTGGCTCTGCACTGACAACACAAAACCTGCTTGGGATTCTCTCTCTCCCTCTCCCTCTCTGCCTTACCTCTGCTTGTGTGCTCTCTTTCTCTCAAAATAAATAAATAAACATTTTTAAGAAGACTACAATTACTAATTAAATTATCTTCCTTGTTTTATATCATCTTATTTTTACAGTTCATAAAATATAGTAAAAAATGAAATCACTATTTTCACTGCTAGAAAGGGTATTCTTTAAAGTTACTACTCTAGTTAACTATGAGCAACAAAGCAGAACATAACAACAACAATAATATTGATAGCTAACATTAATTAGACATACTACATTTAGTGTATGTACCATGCACTAAGTACTTTACACATATATTTTTAAATTTTTTAATGTTTATTTTAGAGAGAGAGAGAGAGAGAGACTGATAGTGGGAAGAGGGGCAGAGAGAGAAAGACAGACAGACAGACAGAATTTGCAGCAGGCTCCAGGCTCTGAGCTGTCAACACAGAGCCCGATGCGAGGCTCAGACCCATGAACTGCGAGATCATGACCTGAGCCAAAGTTGGATGCTTAACCAAGTGAGCCACCCAGGCACCCCAGTACTTTATATATATTAACTCAATCCTCAACACAATCTTAAGAGGTGAGGTAATTAGTACCGCATGTTACATACAAGAAAACTGAGATAAAGACAGCAACATGCACCAGGATACAAGGCTAGTGAGGGCCAGAATTCAAACCTAGACAGTCCCAGAAAGAGATTTATAATTCAAAACCAGTCATTTTGGGTGGAATAAAAATTCTCTGAAATTAATTTTTATGGAATGTCCATCTTATCTTTTCAATATAAGACACAGGCAAAGAAGTAACTATCTTTCACTTTACAAACTGAAGTACTTTTAGCACTACACCACCCATGTTTCCCCCTACTGGCCTTTTTCTGCAAGTGCACCATTCACAGTGCCCCTCCACAGTGAGAATCGCTTTGGGAATGGTCTTCATAAAGATCATGATATGAATGGAAGGATCAATGGGAAAAAGTTGAAGAAAGCAGAACCATTCATACTTACTTGTTTCCATACAGACTCAGCCTTTCTGGTACCAAACTATTATCTCTGAAACAAAACTACAGGTAAAAAGGTCCCCATCTCTATATAAAGCTGACACCAAATAATTGAGAAACACACAGGAGCTGTGGCTTTTATGGGAGAACTGGCTTTTTGCATCTTCTAAAAGAACAACATAATTAACAAATTGTAAAGCTTGATCAATAACACATACCATCATGGAACTGGGGTTGGTAGAAAAAGCAATAGACAGAAAGAATGGGTTTGTAAGCCTGTTTCCTCACCTGTAAATAGTGATGATAACATCCATGTAATGAGCGTATTATGAGAATTAAATAAAATTAAACAAGAACTGGGTAAATATTCCTTATAAAATTAAATAGTGATTAAAT
Organism: Hyaena hyaena; assembly: GCF_003009895.1. NCBI lineage: Eukaryota > Metazoa > Chordata > Mammalia > Carnivora > Hyaenidae > Hyaena > Hyaena hyaena. The sequence goes on from NW_024081019.1 coordinate 183,969, forward strand.
ATGTAGTATTAAAATGGAGAAATTAAATCACTAGCACTCCATATTTACCATCTATCAAAATAATCTAAAAACTACTAATATATCTTTCTGTACTCCAGTGCAAAAAATAATTACTAGACAGATGCTACCATATTTTCAACTGGATCATTTAAATGGAGACCTTTAAAACTTCTGAGGAAAAACTCAAGTTCATGAAAACTATTCCTCACCCCTCCAAAAAAAATTCTTTACATAACTGTAAAGAAATTTAACAGTTTCATACCCACTACATATTTACTATTCTCATCCTATGTACTATGAAAGACATATATTATTATTATTCTTTTACAGAAGAGGAAACTGAATTAGAGAATAAGTGGAAAAGTAAGAAATAAATCTCAAATCTTCTTCTCTACACTATCAAATAAAGCCCCTCATTTTCATGAGGCTCATTTTTGTTTTATCTTGACTTAGTTTTTCTGATAATGATGTCTGCCTCTACATAAAGTTAAATTATGTGTTTCAAGTATTTGAAGCTTTCAAGTAATTCTATTAGTCAAAGCAGATAGCAAAATTTATAGAATGAGTCCCATGATATATTATATAAATTTGGATATATTATAGATGGAATATAATTTTAATTTAACAAGACAACAAGAATAGTCATTTAAGAGGGTGTTATGCTGAGCGAAATAAGTCAGGCAGAGAAGGACAAATATCATATATTTGCACGTATAGGAGGATTAGGAGGAACTTAACTGAGGAACGAGGGGGAGAAGGGGGGAAATGGTGGGGGAAAGGGAGAGAGGCAAACCATGAGAGACTCTTGAATGCTGACAAAAACTGAGGACTGATGGATGTGGGGGGGAGGGGGGATGGGCATGGAGGAGGGCACTTGTGGGGATGAGCACTGGGTGTTATGTGGAAACTAATTTGACAATAAACTATTTGTAAAAAAAAATAGTCATTTAAAAGCATGAAGAAGGGGTGCCTAGGTGGCTCAGTCAGTTAAGTATCTGACTCTAGATTTCGGCTCATATCATGGTCTTACAGTTTGTGAGATTGAGCCCTGCTGTCAGGTTCTGCACGGACAACACAGAGCCTGCTTGGGATTCTCTCTCTCTCCCTCTCTGTCTACCTCCCCACCCTTTCATGCTCTCTCTCCCTCTCTAAATAAATAAATAAATATATAAATAAGTAAATAAATAAATGCTTTAAAAATAAAGTATTAAGTATATTTTAAAGTTAGCACATCTAAAAATACTTGGGGATACTATACCATAAGATTTATCTTATGCCTGAACTACAGGCAATAGATACATATAGAAAAAGATTACATAATTTAAAAGCAAAATTTTCAGGGGTGCCTGGGTGGCTCAGTCAGTTAAATATCAGACTCTTGATTTTGGTCTAGGTCATGATCTCTGGGTTCATGAGATCGAGCCTAGCATTGGGCTCTGTGCTCCTACTCTGCCCCTGCCCGTCTCGCGTGCATTCTCTCAAAATAGGTAAATAAACATTAAGCAAAATAATAAAAAGCAAAATTTTCATATACTTCCATAAAACAGAAATGTCAACTCAGAATTTCAGAGAGGGCTGGGTCTACAGAAAGATCAAACTTTAAATTTTAAGTGTAATCTCACCATAAGTGAATTGAGAGTCTTTACATTTGTATAATATGTGATAGATATCATTCTATAAACTAGGCTTTTCTGTTTGGCCAACACAGAATAGCTCAAAAGCCTAAAATATATGAAAACCATTATTTTAACTTTGTTTACCTCTGGTAAACATTATGCAACAACCCCATTTCACTAGCTGAAATTTGTTCCAGTGTAAAGGAATTTGACTAACTTCATTTCAAACAAAAATAAAAGATTAAGGGCAATGGTAAGAGGACATCATGGTTCCCAGAGATAATGTATAAACCCACAGTCTAGAATCTCAGAATTTTAAAACTGGAAGGTATCATGGTAACAAGGAAATACTTTTCAGCCCACTTCACTCACTTTCAAACAATACAACTATTTTTTTCTTTCACATGGACCTTAACTGAAACTGGATCTACAAAGCAAGATACAGGCATTCCCACTTCTGAAAGGTAAAGCAGAAATTCCCTTTGCTATTTCAATTCCGTACCTACAAGGCCGGCACAATTGGTTGCAAAGGGAAAATCTAAGCCTTTGCAGATCTGTGTTTTGGACTACACGACTCCAAGCAACCAGTTTGGTTTGATTTTGCCTTCTCAATTAATTGATTGTCTGTTCAGTTAAACAACATAGCCTCAGTCCTCAGGCCACAGACAACTAAACACAAGGAAAGCCTGGGCACACCACTTTAAGAAATCTTGGCGAATCCTTAAAAAAAATGATGATAGATAGATACATACATAGATACATATATAGATAGATGAGAAAAAAGACAAAAGACAAAAGACAAAAGACAAAGGACAAAGGACAGGAAAGGAAAGGAAAGGAAAGGAAAGGAAAGGAAAGGAAAGGAAAGGAAAGGAAAGGATAAGATCCTGGCAATCCTGACAAAATACAAATCCATTACCCTTCACGCAGACCCTCCAGATTCCCTAGCCTAGGGTTGGCCCAGGCCTTCTATTTTGTTCATCACACACAAGCACACATCCTTCGATCACCCATTTTCTCCTCGCTTGGCCCTATAGTTCTAAATCCTAAAAAGGTTTAACATGCAAAATGACTTTGTAGTTGATCTATTCACTCAGACTTTCTTTAAATGTTTCCTAATAAAAAACATTTTTAAAAAGTGGACAGAGCAGAGGTTTCATGGGTGTTTCGTGAGCCAAATCCAGAAGTGCAATTCCATTATGTAAGAGCTGCCATTCCAGATATATTCTTTCACTTTTCCTGGGTATCCTCATTCTGGCTTGTTCCAAGTAATATCTTCATTTGTGTGCAGTAGGTTTTAAAGAACCCACTTAGAATCTTTAAATATTTTTCCATAAGTATGTGCCTGAGCACAGATTTTCTTTTAAAGTTAGGTTAAAGGCAAGTTGAACTCATCACTTTTTGTCACTGCAAGAAATAATGTGAATGCTTCAAACTTTCATAGTTTCAAATTAAACTACTTTCCCAAGTCAATATCCTGTAATAGATTTTAATATCAGCCCATAGTGTTTTCAGGTAAGTGTGTTCTCCATAGGAAAATATTTCTGGTAACTAATAATTGCGACAACTTAGAGTTAAGTTTACTGTGCACCATCATCCAATGCCAACCCTCAAGGAGTACTATATGGCTCCACTTCCTTTAATGACATATATTTTTTGTCAAAAACTTTATACATTTATTTAATCAAGGAAATGGTTGCAAAAAGAGCTTTGATTGATTTCAAATATATGCAAAATACACCTGGGATATAAAACACAGCCATGATCATGGATATGAATATGGAATATTTTATATATTTAATAGAATGGAAACGTTTCACCACAGAAGAGGCAAATAACCCAAGTATTATCCCAATAAAATGTTCTTGTGTAATCAAACTAGAGTGAAGGTTTTTCATTTAAATTGACTTTTATTATTTAACAATTAACGTGATTTACCTACCCCAAGGAAAAACTACATATCGTCATGTTTGAATAGCATAGATATCAAATATAGAATAAAAATTAAAATAACCTTTGAAATGGGAACAACCAGCTTCAGAAAACTGGTCTTCGCCAGTACTTAGAAAATACTTACTGTTATACATTAGACTTTGTGTGTTCACTCACTCAGTAAATATTTATTATTTATTATGAGTGTTAGATGCTGGCAATATCCTCATGAACCAGACAGACACACTTCCTGCATTCATGAGGTCTCCTGTCTTGAGAATTCACCATCAATTCAGTTCAGCAAGTAAAGTACTATAAACATCTATAATAAACCAGAACTGTGTTAACTCAGTTAAGGATGCCAGAAAGCTAATATAGATAGGATCCCTGACTCCTTTTCTGTGTCTTTGGAAATAAAAAGCTCACATAAATGAAGTACTTAGAAAACAATACAAACTATTAGCTGCTAAGAGTAAATACCACAGAATGCATGCACTATATCTGAATCCACTTGGTAATGACATATGCTGTGTGAAGTTACAAGGGTCCAGTGAAAAAGAGTACCTTTTTAGGCCAATCTTTAAAACTCCAATAACATAGGGCACCTGGGTGGCTCAGTCAAGTAAGTGACTTCAGCTCATGCCATGATCTCACAGCTTGTGAGTTCGAGCCCTGTATCCAGCTCTGTGCTGCCATCTCAGGGCCTGGAGCTTGCTTTGGATTCTGTGTCTCTCTCTTTCTCTGCCCCTCCCCTGTGCACACTCTTTCTCTCTCTTTCTCTAAAATAAATAAACATTAAAAAAACCTCCAACAACATGGCGAAGAAGGGAAGAAACCAGCATTTTCTTTCATGGGTGGGTACACCTTAAAGTGCCGATCTCTTTTTTTTTCCTATTCAGAGCGAACAAAATATTTGCAATCTCCTTATATAAGGTATATAACCTGTAATAATGTGTATAAAAGGTTACTGAACACTCAGTAAAATTTTTTGTTTGTTTTTTATCAAATCATATGGGAAGCAGATTCTGTGTCTGAACATTTAAATTGGTTATGTGAAGCTCTAGGGAGCGCTGGTTAATTGTCTTAGATCAGAAGACAAATTAAGCCTCCACTCCTTCTGAGAGTCTTACAAACTCTCCTGAGAGGAACACAGGAATTATCCAAATATGTTTTTTTAAGTGGAAAAGCAATAGATATGTTAAAGAATAATCTATTTTTTAATAAAATCAAAGCACTAAAGAGAGTATGCTTCCAAACTGAGTATTCTGATTGAGACATAAAGTTGAGAATAATTTTTTAAATTATTCCACTATTGTAGAAAACAATTTAATCATTCCTCAAAAAGTTAAACCTAGAATTACCATATAACACTGCAAAAGAATGAAAAACAGGTACTCAAACAAATAACACATACATGTTCACACCACATTATTGACAGTAGTCAAAAGGTGTAAACAACCCAAATATCCATTAACACATGAATGAATCAACAAATTAATATATCCACACATGGAATATTTTATTGAGCCATAAAAAGGAATGAAGTACTAATACATGCTACAATATGAATGACCCTCCAAAACTATATGCTAAGTGAAAGAAGCTAGTCAGAAAATGTCACAAGCTATATGATTACATTTATATAAATGTAAATAATAAATAAATCCATACAGACAGAACTCAGATTGGTGGTTGTCAGAGGTTAAGGGAAAGGGACAATTGGAGAAATGGCTTCATGGATAAGGGGTTTTCCTTGGGTGATAGCAATTTTGGGGGACTAGATAGAAGTGATTAAATAACACTATAAATGTAATAAATGCCAATGAATCATTCACTTTAAATTGGTTGATTTTCTATTATGTGAATTTCACCTCAATAAATTATTTTTTAATAATGTTATATTACCAAACCACATAGGACAATACTGTTTGGAAAAATACAAACATTGAGAACTCTAAGTTTAAAAGTGACCTCAAACAGATCCTAAATGTGATAAAAAATATTAAGAATATCTTGAACAGAGACACCTGGTGGCTCAGTTGGTTAAGCGTCTGACTCTTGATTTCGACTCAGGTCATGATCTCAGTTTGTGAGTTCGAGCTCCACATTGGGCTCTGTGCTGACAGTGTAGAGCCTGCTTGGGATTCTCTCTTCCCCTCTTCCTCTGTCCCTCCCTTGATCATTTTCTCTTTCTCTCTCAAAAATAAATAAATAAACTTAAAAAATATCTTGAACAATTTATTTATATTTTTTCTTTAAATGTATATTCAAGTGTGATAAACTCTAAAATTTGTATCTAAATAAATCTCAGAGTTTTCTCAATACATATAAAAAACATTTAAGTAATAAGAAAAAAATTGCACTGTTTTGTTTTAAAACTGAAATTATTTTCACTTGTACCTGAAATGTTTTAAAAGTAAATGTTTCTTAAAGAGAAAATGCTGACAAATTAGGCAGATTGATCATGGGTATCAGAGACAGTTTCTTAAATAAGCATAGCAGTTAAAGGCAAAGCCAGGAAATATTAGACATCATCTTAGGAGAATTTAAACCTTAAATGTCTACAGAGATATGAATACTGACCAATGAAGAACTAAAGACTATCAAATAAATTTAACTTGATCACAAAAGTAAAGGTCCCATGATGCAGATTTTCATGCACTTCAGAACAAATTATCTGTCAGGGCGTCTGGGTGGCTTAGTCGGTTGAGCGTCCGACTTCGGCTCAGGTCATTATCTCATGGTTCACGGGTTCAAGCCCCACATCGGGCCTTGTGCTGACAGCTAGCTAAGAGTATGGAGCCTGTTTCAGATTCTGTGTCTCCCTCTCTCTCCAACCCTTCCCTGCTCACACTGTCTCTCTCTCTCAGAAATAAACTTAAAAAAAAAAAACATTTAAAAAAAAAAGAACAAATTATCTGTATGTTAACAAGGCAAGACTAGGTACCTTCCAGCTGTCGGAGAATATGAAATAAAACTACGTGTGGTACGTGCTTCATAATAAAAGTTGACTTAAGGCAAGAGCGGTCTCAAACGCCATCAGTATGTTATAAAAGAAATAAAGATTACAAATCACATTATTAGAGATTTCATTTATTTATAAAAATGTCATTTCAAATTTCAGTATTACTTGGGTAATCTGAATGTTCCATATAAGCTCAAACATCAGAAAAATATTTTAAAGTAAACGCATGTATATGGTAAAGGCCAAGGTTTAAAAAATGATCTAATGAACAAACTAAGTTTAGATTATGGAGTTTAACATTCCGTGTAAACAAGATACCCAGCAGCCAGACTCCCCCACAAAAGAACCAGGTTCCGTGCGGAAAGCACTGATTCTAGGGCTGGGGCAGGAATTAAAGATGAATGGGCCTGGAGTGTCTTATCGTACCAGGAAGTAAGGAAGTGCTCAAAACAAAAACAACTCCGTGCCTATACTACCTGGATGGAATATTTTGAATAACTACTTGTACAAACTGGAAATAAATTTGCAGACAGGCCAGTTCTTTCAAAAGTCTTTTCATTTCTTCCTCTAGAGCAGAGTTTCTCAATGTTAGCACTATTGATATGTTGGGCCCCCTGTTTGAGCTGGGGGCTGTCCTCCACCACATAGGAAGTTTAGTGGCTTCTCTGGTATCTACCCACTGAATACCAATAGCATTCAGAACCACTGCTCTAGAGAAATTTCCAAAATGATGACTAAATAAAAGTTGTTAAACAAACTGCTAGAACAATGCTGAGAGATTCTGGCTGATGTAAAGAGCCAATAGAGCAACAGAAAGAGAGATCTCATGGGGGAAAGGAGCTGCTTTTCATTTCTTGAACTTTTCTCTTCTTTCCCCCTCAGCAATCAGCAATACGGCCTTCCTAACAACTATTTCAGCATCGTACTCCTGATCCCCTAATTCCCACTGTGTCCAAAAAGCCTCCTGGCAGAAAAAGAAAAACCCTAGCAGCACTTGACAACACTTCACAAATGCTGCCTTTCAAAGACAGTGGGTTGAGAAGCAGTCTAATTAAGGACAGGGACAACAGCCTCCCAGTTAAACTCAGAAACACCAAATAAGGAAGGTGCTACAGTTTCTGGAATCCCATCTCTTCTACTGCTAGCAAAAGCTCTCTGAACCCAGAGCACTAGAAGAATCACCATAACATATTCTGGGTGTGAAATTGAGAAATGTTCACCTATTCCACTGAATCACTCTTCCATAACATTTACAAAGAAGTGCAAGTATACTCCCCTTGGGCAAACACCTGCTTATGAACAAGAACATGTCATTAACAGGGACCGGTTCCTTTTACACTCTGTGCCAAATTCAGTGTAACTCATTTGGCTTCTGTCAGAATTGGATTTCTAATCTGTGTTCTAGACAATTAGCTACAATCCTTAGCTTCGTGTTACTTATTTTAGCCTAAAAGCAGAGAAGGATTTTTCACAAAGAGAAATGGACACAGAATAATTAATATAAACATTCTTTCCAAAATGGTAAGCTAATTCTACAAATTCTTAAGCTGGACTAGAATTTTGAGTACACGTCTAATTATAAAGACTGATGTTAGATGCTCTCAAGAAAAAAAAAACTTATGCATCAAATGAATAAACAGGTACACTGGCACAATGTTCTGAGAGCCAGGTTTTAAAAGGTCACCTAAGTTTGTTTTATCTTTCACTTTTTTTCTCTCATTCAGAAAATCAACTTTACAGATGTGTGTCATTTATCCTTTCCTCAGCTGAGTTTTCTCTTCCTTCTTAGATAAAGAGTGACATAAATGGTTTAGCGAAAACCAGACAATTTCTACAACAAATACTAGTTTTTAAAAAAAGCACAGATTCATCCAAAATAGACAACTGTCCCTGTCACAAAGTGTACCTGGAAGCTCCTTTAACTTCTCTTGTGCTAAGCTCAGCAGAGAACTAGCTAATTGTCTCAGAGCAAAAGACTAGAAATTAAAAGGCTTGAATCTTGTGATTCTGCCACTTGCTGTGTTAATTTGACAAGTCATTTAACCTCTGTGGACTTTTATTGATCTATAAATGGCAACTATTTGGCAAATGATAGGGCCGTTTGTGGAAAGGACACTTTTAAGAGCATTGACTAAAAGTTCTTAAATGAAAGTTAGATTGCATTTTTAAACTAAATAGAGACAATGGGTTCTTTCAACAACACTCTTTTCAGACACAATTTCAGTGAAGTTTTTCTGCAGATAAATCTTGCATGTTTCCAGACAAATTAATCTTGAGGCCAAAATTATCAGCTGGCTAACGAAAATGCAGAGGACTATCCTAAGATACATGCTTTCTGTATATTTTGTGAAACATTTTAAGTACAGAAATTATACTTATTCCATCAACAACTAAGTTTCAGAAGGCATCTGACCTCATAATGTATGGAAATAAGTATGGTGACATTTCTCATTGATTAAACATAGTGAAAGGACTTAATACTGTTAGCCAAGATCCACAAATCCTTATTCTTGGGTCCAGAGAAAATCTTAATCAACATCCTCTTAGGTCAAGCAAAAGAAAGACACCACCATCTGCCCCACATCACTTCTCAGAGAAGTGATACGAAACAAGTTTTGTGGAGGTAAAAACTCCTCTGAGTAAGCATAAGCTAATTTCATTCTTGTCATTCCTCTTGTGTCTTAGAAAATATGTGGCCTCTTGCCAGTCATTCTCAGGATTACAAAGCTAATTGCTTCTGTGACTCATTCATCAGCATGTCCCATGGATTTCCAGAAAGATGACCCTCTGTATAAACAATGTCTGAAGAGGCCCACAGAAGCCAGAGAAAAGGCTTCCCAGAAAACGAAGTTTAAAATAGTTATGGAGTACACCTATAGCTCCCGCTCCAGGGCTACATACACATTCTCCACCGGGCACCATGGAGACCAAGTGTCGGCCCTACTTACTAGCCATCCTACTAATTAACAGTGTGACTCATGTGTTCTACAAACATATTTTATTAAGAAAAATCATCTCAAAATCAGGTTTTTACAGCTTTTCAAATTTTTATTTCAATTTTGGTTAAAAATAACTGGTATTTGTGGCATCTGTATTTGACTATTCAAAAACTTGAGAAAGAAAAAAGAAAAACCTAAACTTTTTGGGGTGATATTATATCTTACCACTTTTTAATCAAAGCCTCATCTGGCACTGTGGGAAATGCAGAGATGTTATTTAATGGGATCCTATATTCACGATCCTACATTCATTTTGTTATCTATGATAGCAATCCTACACTTTTCCATTTTATCTAGAAGACATAACTATTTACCCATACCTAAGATACAGAAAACAAATACTTCAGGGGAGAAAGAGAGAGATAGTGAGAGAGAGAGAGAGAGAGAGAACAAGGGACATCCTGATTCTGACTCGAGTTTTGCTTTTTTGAACTCTAAAACATAGTCATAGAACAAAGTAAGAGAGTCTTCCAATTATAACTTAAAAATGACTTATATTAGTATTGGACTAACATAAGTTATTACAGGCACAGGTTTAAGCGGAAAGATTCTGAAGTAAATACATCATCTTATTTCTTTTGTTATACGTCTTTCCTTCCATTCATAATTACAGCAATACAGGTGCCACTGTGAAAATAATGCAATCTTAATTAGAGGCATATTTTTCCTTTTTTAAGTTTACTTATTTATTTTTGAGAGAGAGTGCACACAAATGAGCGCAAGTGGGGAAGAAGCAGAGAGAGAGGGAAAGAGACCCCCATGTGGGGGTGGAACCCCAGAACCAAACTGTGAGATCATGACCTGAACCAACTAAGCCACCCAGGTGCCCCGTATGTTTTTCTTTTAATACACAATCACTTCCAGTTCTGACATTCAAATTCAGATTCTGTGAGAAATCTGAAGTTACCAAATAGTTTCAAGGACTTAAAACTTAGAACTTAAATTTTTAAAACTTCCCATCCCTAAGTCAGTCCCAAGATATTTAGTTGCCTTTCCTCTGTGTACTATAACTAAAAATATTTGTTATCTCCAGGATTAAACAGAAATTGTTTACCAAAGAACACTAACATTACATAAACACATCTTAGATTAACGGGGTGTGTGTGTGTACACACGCGCACACGTGTGTGTCTGATCCCATGATTCTGGATTGATGATGAGTTATTCTTCAGCACAATAATTTTATTATCTCCACATATTCTAAATATTTCTGAAATTACTTATTATTAAATACGTAAAGAGCAGATATACTGATTTACTCAACAATACTAATTAAATAAATAACTTCCTCTTTTATAATATTGTAACAAAATATGTTGAGCCAAATAAGCAACCACTTATCACTAACAGCTCTGTTAGAACAGAACACAAAGGAGGCCAACCCAGATTTTACTTACAGTCCCCTGTGGTTCTGATCTTGTGTTACTTGGAACTCCAATTCAACAATGATGTTGCCTTTTTTGAAAAAGTCAACACCCGAGTTACCACACCACATTGGGGTGTTTTCATCATTAATGGTTTTCTATGGTCTCTAATGCCATGCTTAATTATTGCTATGGGGATAATTTTGCTGAAATAAAATCTAAGAAAAACAACTTTAACTTTCTTAGACTGCCTTCACTAAGAGGTGGGACATAAAGGCAATACTTTGAAATAGGAGGAAAGAAGGGATAATTTGTGAAAGATTTCTTTCTGGTTTAGTAAATGGACTTTCTTTGTGGTGCATACATATCATCTAGTCAGAAGCAGATTTTATCTGGAAAATTATGGAGGGCCTTAGTGATCTAGAACCTCTACTTTATGTCATCAGGAACACAGAAGTTTCCTGATGGTCAAGAACACTGCAAAGGCTCTGCTCCTGTTATTTTATGTTCCCTCCCATTACATCCAGCAACAGCTCCCAATTTAGAATCACCATCCAAAGATGAGGAAGTAATGTTTGAGGAGATGAAGCAACTTGCCCAAGGTCTTCGCATAAGTAAGCATCACAGCCAAGGAACACAAGTGCACTGGGTGCCCAAGGACACTAAAAGTAGCTGGTATTTTGTGAGTACTTCATATACCTCACCTCATTTAACCTCCACAACTTGGTGAACTGGATATTATGGGTATTAACCAACTTTATAGAAGAAAACCGAGTCTCAGCAGAATTGTCATTTGCCTGTGGTTTTTACAGTCATCAGAATTGCCCTGATACCAGAGAGATAAATCTTTACCCTGGGTTTGAGTTTTGAAAGGCCAGAGTCCTCCCTGTACTCCTCTCCATGGGTACAATAGTCTATAAGGTCAAGGAAATGTATTAACTAGGAGTCCTGCATTCCCTTTCTAGACATGTTCTGATTAGCTCAGAATTCCCTGCTAAACTTCTCTAAACTCATCTCCACAGCCTCTATGGGCCTCTTCCCCAAATCCCTCCCTAGGGATGACTTTAGAGCAGGTGTCACATACTCACAGGCCTACACCGAAGGTGTGGACAAAGGGTAGCTTTTTGGGTAGGAAAGACATAGCCTGGACTTGTCACCTGGCATGTCAACATTTTGTAGTGTGGGACAGAGGCAGGGGAAGGCTACAGACACAGAATGCAAGCCTGGGTCCTACTCTCCTCATGTAACCATGTTCTAGGCAGAACTCTGAGGTATCCAAGTATTCAAATTCAAACAAGACCTTCCAGATCATTATAAAGGTGTATTTGTTACGGTAAAAAAATTGGCTTGATTTATAACTTTTAAAAATATGCCCACATAGCATATGTGAACCATCATTTGGATTCTTCCGTCAAGGCCCACAAATGTTGGGCTGGAGGCTGCAGCTAGTAAATGGCAGAGCTAAAACTTGAGAACAAGTCTGTTTGACTCTAGAGAGAATACTGCATTATCCTTGATGCCTACTAACCCACAGCAAAACAGCCGTTGTGATCTAGGTAGTTTGACTCCAACTGTAGAGGTAAATCATGATTAGTCTAAAGTAATCCCATCCCTCTTGGCAATGACTGGTTCGGGGGCCTAGCCTAACTGTTGGGAGCCATTCTGAGCCCACTAGCCAAGAAAGCTCCTTGTGAGATTAAGGCAAGTTTGCAAGGCTCTTGCCATCAGATGATGACCGATATCCACCCTCACTCAATTATTTCTGCTTGAGCACCGACCACTGAGGTACCTTGTTGACTGGTATTGAGAGTGACTTGTCCCCTTATTCTGGCCCTAGTATGATGACTGCACCTTGTGAAGGAACTTATTTTGAGAACTTCTTTTGATAATGGGAACAGGCATCGTGTCTCCAGCAGGTCCTGTTTTCCTCCATACTTTCCCTTGAGCTATAAACAGGCTAATGACCCCTAGTCATAAAAGATTGACCTTTACATGTACAATTCTGTTTCTACCGTTGCATTAGTCTAAGATGTTCATACAGCTCAACATGTAAATCAACTAACCAAAAATGTTTCTCATGCCCTAGCTATTCAAGAAATCATAGACAAAAAACTAGACACAAAGGTAAATGTACTCGAAGAGAGGCTATTCTATGTATTGGAAATGGCTAAACTCTTTAAAGGTATGGTTGGCTCTCTAGTGCCATAAGGAATATAACTGGACAATTAAGTCTTGCCTGGAGACAAAGAGCCTAACGGAGAGAGAATGAACAGATAAAAGCAGAACATAAGTTACCACATATACTTTTGCTAACTGATGATGCATAGCAGTCCCTTCCCTAAGGCCTACATTCCACAAACACCTTCCCTTACACTGGCAGCTGTGATGAGGATGGATAAGAGTATCTATAACTTAACGTATGATTTAATCTTAGCATTATTAAAATGTGTATGTTATCCTGTTTTTCACTAAGAACACCCTGTTATTTTCTTAATTACTCAACCTCACTATAATTGGGGTAGTTCTGCAAGAATATTTCTGTAACACCTGTTTCTATACATTTTCCAAAACATCTTATCGGAAAAAACTATCCATTGTAAAAATTCCATTTTCTGATGCCATGTTAACGTTTGACCTATAAATAAAGGCACCAAAACTGACAGGGCAGAGATGACTGCCTGGTGATCAGAAAGAATCTCGTGGCTCTCTCACTCTTTCTCACCGACACTGTCCATCCTTCAGGGACCCCTGGACCGGCAGGAGCTGGACTCCAGCACCTAAAATATTCAATAATTGACATTACTCCAGTTTCAGAGATTGCCTCCAAAATGACTAGCTGACACAATATAGGACAGAAAAAAAATAAGGAAAAGTCTGCTGGAGGCTCTTAGGATTTACTTCCTTCATGAGTAAGCCTCTAGATGTCACATGCAACTGTGGGATCCAGCACTGCTATAGACATCTCGCTACTACCAGCCCGAGGATGAGACCAAACACAGAGGAAGGCAAAGCCAAGAGAGTCACCAGGCAACAGAATGGAAGCCACTGGACAGACAACTCTGAATTCTCTGGACTTTCAATTATATGGGGCCACCCACTGCCTAATTGTTTAAGCCAGACTGAGTTGGGTTTCAGTTACTGACAATCCAAAGCATCTCTAACTGGAAGACTCAAAGCCCATGCTCTTGACCACTAGACAACACTGTCTCCCTTGCAGAGCAGGAAGGAAGGAGTGAGGGGCAGCCCTGACCCTGGACAAAAAGTCAAAAAGCTCTTAAGTCCTGCTTATGTCCAGAATAAAACATGTACTTGATCTAGTCTGGCACTGTCAGTACAGCAAGGGCCACTTAGCCTTTCTTCCCTTTGGCTCAGCTGCTTTGTGAATGGAGAAAGAGAAGATGAATCCTCCAGAACATGACATCATCTGAAAAGCATATGGAACATGTCTTGTCTAATGGCACAGCCATTCTTACCCCAGCACTGCAGTTGAGGTCTAGCCTGGTTTCCAGTCCTTTAAAATCTCAGTCATATGCAACAGCAGGGATTTTTAGATAAGCCGAAGGTTTATAGAGCCATCAGTAAAGCAGGCACTATTTTAAAGGAAAATCTTTCTAAATTGTGCTCCAACTCCACTGCCTTTGTAAATGGAGTATACTTCACATAATTTAATCTTTTCCTGATGACTCAAAGAAGTCACTATTATGAACATCAATTGCTGCATTAGGCTGTACATTCATTCATCTGGAAGAAATTATGGAGAGGTGGAAAGCTCTTTTGATCCTATACTACATACCTATAACTATTGCACAATTGTTGCTCTTGCATCTAATTTTATAGCTGCTATCTTTTTTCTTCTATTCACACAATCAGGTGTTACTTCCCATTGGTGCTAAAGTGTCTGCCTATAATAGCCCTCTTACCTCTATAATTTATTACATTTATTCTACAGTGTGTTATTAAATACATGAAACATTAAGAATGCATTCTTTTAATAATATTTAATAATAAATATCATTTCCTGAGCACTTGGTATGTTCCACTAATTGTATAAAGAGTTTTGTGTCCATTATGTCATTTAATACTCAACCTCATAAGGGATGTATTATCCCTACTAGAAAAATGAGAATACTGAGGCTCCAGTAAACTGGGTGACTTTCCCAAGGTTAGACAGAGGTTAGGGCAAAGTCTGAAATGAGGATGCACAGAACCTTCCTGTAGGTCAAGTACAAAGGCTCTGTGAATATTATTTTGGTTATTCAGAAGATTATGGTTCTTGATGAGAAAAGAGAAGAGCAAAATTTCAGAAAGACAGTGTTATTGTGGAAGAAAAAACTCAGAAATAAACTCAATTCTATAAACTGGTGTTTAAGAAAGAGGTACTTCTGTTATTGGCCAAACATAATACAATTTCTTTTCTTAATTCCTATGGTAAAAAGGAAACAGGTCTACTAAATACATTTGAATGGGTGTGTTTACCTCATGTTAAATATGTTCCATTTCCAGATTATATACAGAGAAATAGATCCTGGGGGAAAAAAAAGGCCTTGTACTCTAACACAGATACATGCTATGCCCTCTAATGATACAAAATCTTATTAATTAAACTATAGGAATTTTTCAAAAATAGTAAATTTCTCTAAAACAATGAAACCTGAGGCCATTCTAAGCTCTCACTGCTGGATTCCTGTCATTGAGACCTCTCTCCACCTAGCCCCCAAAGCCTCCCTAGGGCTCTGGGCCCTAGAACTACTTCAGCTATGCTTTACTGGGTAACTTAGCTCTTTACTGGTGAAGCATGCTGAGTTTCAAACAGTGAAATTACATGTTTTGGAAAACCAACCTGCCTGTAATGAGCACTATTTTAGTAGCGACCTATTTGCTATGGGTGGTAATTCAGGCACATATCCCCACCCCCTACCCACTTTACTGCTGACCTTACAGAAGCCCCAGGGAATAAATAATGCATCATGTTCTCCCCAGAATCAATAATTAAAGGTGACATCCCTTTCTAAAGCAGAGGCAAAAATCCAGTTCTATGGTGCAAGTACCATAACCAACCTCAAATACAAGGAGCCAAGATACAGGATTTCATCCTTTTCTCCTGCCTTTCCTTCCCCCATATAGCCAATGAAAAATTACTGAAAGGCAAGGGAGCTCTGGAACTGGACTACTGGCATTCTGCTTGGCCAGTTAAGACATGTGACCTTAGGCCTTACTTAAATTCTCTAGACTTGAGTCTAGCTCCAAAATGGGAATAATAATACCTACCCCATTGTTCTTTAGAAGGAAATGAGTTAATTTATGTGAAGCACTTTGAACAGACTGAATACAAATTAAGAGTTCACTAAATTTTAGCTCTTGTTCTTATCATTCTATGTGAGGCCCTCTGTCAGATACTAGGGGGACAGCAATGAATGAGACTAATATGGGTCCTGCCCCATGGAACTTTAGGCTCACAGACTTGGCACCAGTTCTGACACTATATGATCCAACTGTCTTAGATTCCCATTCTTTAGAAAGAAGAAAATAACTCTACTCAATGTTTGGCTTTGGTTTAATATAACAATCATCATTATCATATGAAATCATTTAGATTTTACTGAGTACTTATTACATACCCAGGTATTGGGCCAACTGCCTTACAGTATTACTTCATTTAATCCTTACAACAATATCATGAAATACATACTATCATCCTAATTTTACAGCTTGGAAAACTGAGGAATGGAGAGATCAAGTAACTCCCAGAATTCAGATCCAGTTCAGTCTGACTCTAAAGCCACTTATTCTAGATCCCTACCCCATGCTGCCTTCATAACAGCAAATGCAGGACTACACACAAAAGCCCGTGAAGTGGAAAACTGCCAAGATGAAGGGAATGCACTCAGCCTACATCTCAATCTGAAGAGTCAATCCCAGCCTAAGAGAATGTCACTAGAAAGACCAGGAAACAAAGGACAGAAGAGTCCTGAGCTGAGGAAATATCTGGAGGTTTGAACAGAGCTGAGATCAGGGTATCTGGGGGCCAAATGAGCAGTGGCACTGGCACTGACCCGCACACCCATCAGTGCAAGTCCTTGTTATCACTTATGGCAAGGCAACACTGCAGGTGATAGAGGCAAAAGAGGCCAGAAACCTAGAAGCTGGGAATCAGAGTGATGGAAGATCAAAGGCAGGAGGCCTTCCACCTCTATCTCACTGGCCAGAACTGTAACACATGTCCACTCTGAGCTGAAGGAGAGTGTAGAATATGGGAGCTTTAAAAATGAGATACTGGGACACCTGGGTGGCTCAGTCAGTTGAGCATTCAACTCTTGGTTTCAGCTCAGGTCATGATCTCGTGGTTCATGGATTCTGCTGACAGCGCAGAGCCTGCTTGAGATTCTCTCCCTCCCTCTCTTTCTGTCCTTCCCCTGCTCATGCTTTCTCTCTCTCAAAATAAATAAACTTAAAAAAATTTTTACATAGAAATAAAAATGAGATACCAATAAAACATCACCCACCCACTCCTTTTCCCAACCCCCACATAAAATTGGAGTTCCACTAATAAATAAGAAAAAGAGTACTGGATATCATATAGGCAACCTGAACTCCCGGAACAGCACGGGTCTACCTTTCCTTCTTCATTAAAATCAGCTATGATTAATATTTTTTTGGAAACTCCCAAAAGTAATGTATCTATTGCACCTAGGGTTAAAGCTATCCAAAGTCAGCATTGGTTTAAAATTCACAAGAGGTGCCTGGGTGGCTCAGTCGGTTAAGCCTCCGACTTTGGCTCAGGTCACGATCCCACAGCTCGTAGGTTCGAGCCCCGGTGTCGGGCTCTATGCTGACAGCTCAGAGCCTGGAGCCTGCTTCAGATTCTGTGTCTCCCTCTCTCTCTGACCCTCCCCTGCTCACACTGTCTCTCTCAGAAATAAATAAAAAACATTAAAAAAACTTTTTTAATAAAATTCACACAAAATCTCTAGTAGACACATGACCCATAGATATCATCCATCTTAGAACACCAACCTAACCATTCCACATCAAAAAAAGAAAATTCAGCAGATCAATAGTAAATCTCTATAAAACAATAGTAAATATACTCAGTAGTAAATGATGGAAAATGTTTATGGGAAATGTCTTTTTGGAAACAATTAGATGATTAAACTTCTAATAAGCAGCCAAATCAGATCTAGATTTTCCGTATACAAAATTTTTTAAATGTCAAAACAGTATCAAAGTCAATTCAAGCCATAACTACTGAAAATGTAGATTTTGTTATTATTTAATGTATTAAGCATTGGAAATGTTAATTGTCATGAGATTTGTCCTCTGAAATACTAGGTCTGACTTCCTCTGAAGTCTGTTTCTTGGTAAGGTGCCCACTGGGGTTGCTTTTCTACAGCTTCAATAATTAATTGTGGATCTCAGGCCTCTCATTATAATATCAGTCTGTGGCCATCTGGCCTAGAAGTGAAGAGAGAGGACTGCCAACTAAGAATAAAGTGGAATATTATGGTTTGTCTCTTCTTTCACATCTTTAGCAATCTTTGTTTTTCTGTTTTTTCCTCCATGATAATGTGCAAAAAACACAATCCTAAAAATATTTGCATGGCCTTTGGATAAATGTTCCTAAGTTCTGATTCTGGCCTTTGATAATGTGACATGCTTCTTTGCTTATCCTATAAATTCATTAGTTTGTTTACCACCCATCTTTGGCTTCCCCTTCCACTACTACTACTATTAAGCAACTTTCACTTCGTAGCAGGGCTTGCCACCTTTGGCCTAATATAGGGTGAAATGAGCCTCACAGTCAACTCAGACTAAATCTGTTCTCCACATGTTCAGGCCTTGTCTGGATGCCAGTTGGAAGATCTCTGATGTGCTCAACACTAGATCCTGTCTGGGAATTGATGTGCCTCACACCAAGGCAGTCAGTCCTAGTCTTTGTGCTAGTATTGCTCACGACTCACCCCAATAGCCCCAGAGGAAGTGGCTGATCTTGGAAAATGTGGTATTGTCTTCTTGAGAGAATGGCAGAAATACACACAAGACATTGGAGGAGGCACGAATTAAGCCACTTTCTCATTTAATCATTTTCTTCCTTTCTTGGCCAAACACCAGGTTTCCACCTTTAAATCAAATTTAAAACTTTAAAAAAATAAATGAATAAAATAAATAAAACTTAAGTGAAGACCTTAATATTCTTTCAGATATGTTGTCTGTCAAATATTATCATGATACTGAGCAGGCACCAAACTAATGTTTCGTTTTAGATTTGATTTGATCGTAGTTATGACACCTAACGTTAAAAGAGAATTTGAACTCTTTCAAGAAAATAGCTTTAATATTTAATTTTATTATTGACTGTTAATATTAGTTAATTAAATATTAATACTTAAATATTAACTGAATATTTAATGTTAGGATATTGACTGATTGGTAATACTCTAGACTCAGAATTGTATCCCAATATAAGACATAGGAACACAGAAATTTTGGGGTGCCTGGGTGGCTCAGTCAGTTACTTTGGCTCAGGTCATGATCTCACGGTTCATGGGTTCGAGCCCTGCGTCAGGCTCTGTGCTGACAGCCAGCTCAGAGCCTGGAGCCTGTTTCAGATTCTGTATCTCCCTCTCTCTGACCCTCCCCTGATCATGCTCTCTCTCTCTCTCTCTCGGAAAAAAAATAAAAAATTTAAAAAAATTAACAAAAAAAAAAGGAACACAGAAATTTGGGCTCATGTAAGTTATTCTCTTTGCTCACAAAGATTGCACTTTTAGGGTCTCCTATATTCACTTACAAAGCATTGTGACTTTGTCTCTATGATATAAGAGGTGCTGCTGTTGTTGCTGTCGTCGTCTTAATCTCAAGCAGCTATATGCCAGAAGTCTCAGCCTCATGTCAAATAGATTGAAATTTGAGATTCCAAGTCTTTGTGTATTACTGAAAGAATGATGATATAATTATATATTATCAACTTCAAAAATATATGAATACCATTTAGATGGGTTAACACAGTTTTAACAAAGTGAGGAGCAATTTGATAAACAAAGAACATTCCAATTATATGATAAAAACATAACCTTTTTGTAACCCAGCTTATCAGTCTGGTCACAGAGGTCTTATTTATGTTTATAAATAAACATACAAGTAGTTTACTAAGTAGATACTTACCATAGTATACCAGCATTTCTGATATAAATGCAATACACGTGTTTCTACAGAACTCCCTATTCTGCAAAACTGCCTACTTAAAATAATAGGGTTTATAGGAGAAAAGGGACTATGGGCAGACCACTCAAAACTTATGTAGTTCTGTAATCAGAGCTCTAACTAAAATAGTAACAGTTCTAATAGAATATTAACACAGTTCAATATCCACTGGTATTTGCATCCAGCAATGTATCAGTCAATGCTCTACAGCTTTAAAACCCAGGCTCACGCTTCCTCCTTTCTACCCAGGTCCTTGCATGGATTCATTTCCAATAGAGACCAGAAGCATCAAAATTCAGAATCTGACCAAAAATACAACCTTATGCTCCTCTTCTTCCTCTCCCCCCGCTACTCCTTCCCCTTCAACATACACATTGTTTTTTTAAACACAGGAAAAGATGCACTCTTTCTACCTGCAGCTTCCCCAGATAACTATAGAGGAATTTGCAGCAGCGCTTGAAGCAACTAAACAAGCCATTACTTGCCCTAAAGTAACAGTCTTCTGCAAGATTTTCAACTTATATCTTAAGGTCTCTGTGTACTGTAGATAAGTCTTTTTCTTTAGTTATGAAAGAGCTTAAAGTATGTTGTAGGAGAACAGGCTTTACTGGGCATCTATTCTTCACCAGTGACAGTCTCTAAAGCATGGACAAGAACTCCCATAATAAAAAGGCAGTTTGTTTGACCTCCCATCGTGTGATATTCTGGGCTCTTACTTAAGATCACTAAACCTCGACCCTGGCATAAATCCAAGCCGGCAATCATTTAATAATACATGTGCTCTTGGAGCCAAGACATCTGTGTGTTATAATGACATGCAAGTTACAAAGGAGTGTTTATATCTCACTCTAGTATAATGTGAACATTTAGCTGTTGCAAATCAGCTTTATATAATGACTAGTCCTTACTTAAAGGATTTATTATACTTCCAATTAAAATCCTTAGCAATGTACAATAAATTTATATGTTCTGATTAAGTTGTTCATTGCTGCAACTCCAGAGGTACTCTGAAGATAAGACAGTAGCTAAACATTTGAAAATTAGGAGAAACTTTCAAATAATGTATATTGTATAAGATAACTATAATACTGTATTAAATCTCTTTCAAATAACTTACTTCATTTCTATCTCCTTGAATAACAGTTATTGTTCTCCAAAACTGACAATGAAAAAAACAGTTCTACAGCAGAACAGAATAATCCTCCTGCTCTCAAGAGCTATCAAGATATAGACTGGTTTGGATTTGGGAGACACCACCAACAGTGGTGGTCATCTCTATTCGGTGGTCCTAGTGAAATACAGACGTGTAAGGTCATACCCAGACCCGATACACTGCACCACAGCCTTACCCTTCAAAAGGCAAAGCTGAAATTCTGGCCAGGGTTGCCTTAGGGCAAAAGAAGAGAGTAATTATCTTTCAAACCTGAGAAAGTAATAGAAAAGGTCATTTTAGAGGTCAGAGGACCAATTCAAACAGCTCATCAATTCAAACACCTTCTCTAATTTTTTAACTACTTCTCCTTATGGGAAGCACTGTTTGAACTTTTTTTTTTTTGGTAACTCATAAACCTCTGCTGATGACTTCTTTTCTCGGACATTCACTTTATTTGTCTCAAGTAAAGACACTTTGAAAAAGTTATAATCCATGTTCACATAAAAAGGGTCTGGTGTCACATGTACCCTATTTTGGCTTCATTACAAGTCAACACCTGCTAAGAGGACTACAAGAAAATGCCTCCAAAATGAACTCCTTACAAGTCAAAATGAGAATCAACATTTTCAATATTTTTTAAGAAGGATGGAATGTGCATATTTATGTGTTTAATATATGGCTTCCAAAGTGGAAAAAATGCTAAGACTCTTTGTAGCAATACAGATTATTTCACACTGATCAGAAACTTTTTTTATATTTAATTCTATGTGGCATTAATAAGAATATGCTAAAAATGATATAATATCCTTGGAAGACAAACAATATTTAAAGTATGGAGTCCGTAGGGAAGGATGATATACAGGTTCCCAGAAGGAAAGGTGGAAACACAGAAGACAGGGTATCTGGATTTAAGAGAACTGCAGTGACAAAACTAGTCCTCCACCAGTAGAGGCTCACAATATGCAAGGATGAAGTTTTCCATATAACAGAATGATAAGCAAGTCTCCTTTCCCATCTCCATCTTTTTATTGAACTCAAATCAAGTCATTCTGGTGAACAGTTACACACTGAAAGGTTTGGCTATTAAGGCATTTGGCTAAGACAAAGTCTGTTTCTATCAAAACCAACCTCCAATTCATAAATTCTTCACAATATTGCCAGCTCTACTACAAAAAAGTCATAATTTTTCATAGAAATGACCACATGAACTACCCATTTACCCATATACAAGGTGTGACAGTAGAATAATGAGACCAATTCTGTAAGCCACTATAAAAACTAATTCCATTAACTTTTCATGCATGACATATAAGATGCCAAAAATGCTTTATGTTTCCAATAGACTTCCTTAGTTTTCAAAGCTATTTCTTAGGAAGGCTTTTTTTATTTCTGCCTATATTTGGACAATGTGAAAACTGAATAAGGACCAATCCAGGTAAAAACAGCTTATGACTCTCACCAGACTTGGGCTAATCTGACAAACATCAAGCTAATGAAATAACTATAAGTGATCATGTCATCTTTAATGTATACCTTCTTTGAGGGACAATAATCCTCGAATTTGGTGTAGAGCTTCCTATTATTTATGTTGATTTGTGAGGTCACTAATGACCTTTTCCTTCCCCATCCAATGAAAGTAATAATTTTTCAGACAAAAACAGACTTGCTTCCATTTTAATAAATTGAAATACTTTAGCTTAATTTAAAAAATACTCTCTAAAATTATTAATTTTTACTCCCCCTAATTCCACTACAAGTTTAATACTTTGGTGAAATGTTTCCAAAGTACTTCAAATACATAAAATACATACCACTGAAACCAACCTTAGAACATTTTAGTGTTAAAAAGTTCTTACTTGTATTCTACATATAGTTACACACCACAAACCACACTGCTTCTTTTCTATGCTTTATGTTACAGCCTGAATTATGCAAACTGTTGTTATCTTAATCTCTTTCCTGTTCTTTGACAAACATAATACAATAATTAGTATCCAGGGCTTTTAGACCAAGAGTTCATGGATTCAACTGTCAAACTGACTGAATGTGAAAATTTCTTAGAAGTATATGCCAGGGATGGTTGAAAATATTCCTATAATTGATGGGCAATTTTTATGGGTTGAGCTGAGATAACCTACAAAAGGAATGCCTTTAATTAATCTTAAAATTTCTGAGCTCCACAAAAGATGAATCAAAGTCTTCATAATGGATTCTTAGGAAAGAAAACAAATCAAAAAGGTAATGAGATAAAACAAAAGTCATCAAAGTGTACATTCGTTCCAATTAAAAGGGATAATAACCATGTGAATACTAACTTTCTGGTATAATAGATCAAGAAATGAAAAAAAAGTGGATATTTAAGCTTCAGGCTTTACTTACAAGAATACTCAAGATCTCAAAAAGAAAATCCTAAAAAAATTTTATGTAGTAATAGTGCAAAATATCACTGAATGACTAATTATTAAGTTTCCACAAGCTGTTACTGGGATTCTCATTTTATGAACAGACATATTAAAGCATTATTAATTACTCCATCATAAATCACTGTATCACAAATTAAAAAAAGTACAATACAAAAGGTTGCACTTATTCTTCCTTCCCTCCAGTTTTATTAAAAAATGAGACATCACTGTATAAGTTTAAGGCATACAGCATGACGGCTTGATTTATATATACTGTGAAATGATCACCAAAATAGGTTCAACAGACATCCATCATCCTATATAGATACAAATAAAAAGGAAAGAAGAAAAGAGAAAGACCGTGGTAACTCCTATGATTTACTCTAACAACTTTCATATATATCACACAACAGTGTTAACTGTAGTCATCGTCTTGCACATTACATCTCTAGTATTTATTGGTCTTCTAACTAAAAGTTTGTACCTTTTGACCACCTTCTTCCAATTCCCACTTCCCTACCTACCACCTCTGGTAACAGATCATAAGTCTAGTTTTTTCTATGAGTTTTTTTGTTTTGTTTTTTGATGTTTTTTTTTTTAATTTCACATATAAATGAGAACATAAAGTATTTGTCTCTATGTGACTTATTTCAATGGTGCTAGGATAATTAGATATTCACATGTAAAAGAATGAAAGTGGACCCCCATCTCAGACCACTCACAAGAATTAACTCAAAGTGGATTAGACATAAATGTAAAACCTGAAACTATGAAATTCAGTAATAATTTGAATGGGTCTTGGTAAATATATTTTGGATATGACACCTAAAGCACAAGCAACAAAATAAAAAAGAATCCAGTGGGATGACATCAAACTAAAAAACTTCTATAAAGCAAAAGAAACCATCAATAAAGGAAAAGACAACCTATGAAATGGGAGAAAGGATCTGCAAACCATATATCTGATATGGAGTTAATAACCAAAATATATAAAGAACGCATGTAACTCAACACCAAAAAAGGGAGGAGGGGGCAAAAAAACATAAATAAATGTTTTTCCAAAGAAGACAAACAAAAAAAACCAACAGGTTACATGAGAAGATGCTCAACATCACTAATCATTAGGGAAATGCAAATTAAAGCCACACTTCCTGATTAGGTGACACAGGCAACGTGGTCTTTGAGAATACTACTGAACTATTTTAAACTACATAAAAATTAAGTCCTAGGACGCCTAGATGGCTCAGTGAGTTAGGTACCCAACTCTTGACTCTGGTTCAGGTCACAATCTCATGGTCTTGAAATCAAACCCGGCATCAGGCTCCACTCTGGGCTTAGGAGACTGCTTGGGATTCTCCCTCTCCTCCTTCTGCCCCTCCCTCATCTGCACATTCTCTCTCTCTCTGTTTCTCAAAAAAAAAAAAAAAAAAAAAAATCCTAAAATCCTAAGCCTTACATCGGCATGGCAAATAACATAAATAACATATATTGTCTAAATCAGTCTTCAACAGTCTTTTAAAGTAGGCAAGGACAAGTGGTATTCTCAATTTATAGAGAATTCAAACAGTAACTGACCTGCTCAAAATCACCCTACAAACGAACTGTTGGCACCAGTATTAATTTTTTTTCTCTCATTCCACTATCTCAGGCTGCAGGTACACAAGAAAGAACTGACTTGTATTCAAATCAGTTTCCTTGTTTATTCTCTGGAAATTCAGATATTGCCCACTTTTTCCAAAATCCAGCATGGTACTGAGCACTACTAAAACCCAAAGATACTGCTGTATCCAAAGACTTTTTGCTTCTTCCTCAACTAGCTAGACAGGAATTCACTAGGTTGCCAGATTTGGATGGTTTCATTTCATTACACTTCTCTCTGAAATATTTTTGGGGCCTAGGAGTTTGGTCTACCTCATCTAATGGTATCTTGATGGACCCTGGAATTTTTCCTTGTTCAAGAATGCCTCATGTCTCTCTAACATCAATTAACTTAATGTTTTGTAATTCAGTAGTTTTCTAGTTTTTTAGGTTCTTGATAAATGACTTCTTGAAGAAGGAAATACTGAAATTCTAAGTTTTATTGGCCTTCAATCCCTGAGCACAACATCCAAAGCCCCCCAAAACTGAGAATTACAGCCCACGACCCTGAATGCACTACATAGTAGCATCCTCAACAACACTAGCCCACATTTAGTAGTATTTGTGTGTTAAAAAAGATGCTCCAACTGCAATTCATTTATACATAAATACTATAATTTGCCCATT
Organism: Hyaena hyaena; assembly: GCF_003009895.1. Taxonomy (NCBI): domain Eukaryota; kingdom Metazoa; phylum Chordata; class Mammalia; order Carnivora; family Hyaenidae; genus Hyaena; species Hyaena hyaena. The sequence continues at coordinate 209,866 of NW_024081019.1, forward strand.
CCTTATAAAACAAAGGCCACTAAGAAAATAGGAATGAAAGTTGCTCTACATTGGCTATGACCATACTGACATCATATATTGATGAGGTCAAAAAAAGCCAAAAGAATGTTAGGTATCATTAAGAAGAATACTGATGACACTAATATCTCATATTTGTATGGTACTTTATAATTTACAATGCACTTTAAAATAAATTAAACCACACAACTCTATGAGATACATTTTATATTTCCAGTCTTCAATGGATGACACTATGGTTTAGAGATACTAAGAGCCTTTCCCAAGATTACATAACTATAGAACTGCCAGCCCTAAACTCCAAATCTCTTTGCTCTATATTAATGGAAGCATTTACTGATTTCACATCAAATTTCTCCTTGGTTTACCATATTCCAGTCAAGCACCTCATGCAAAACCCAACCACTAAGGTTGACCTCATCTGCTTTGCCCATGTCACAGCCAGGTCCTTGTGCCCTACTCTACACATCAGAAAAGGCTAGAGAGGAAGGTGTTCCTTTAAGAAGCAAAAAGAAAGAGGGAAGGTGGGCAAGGAGACAGCTTTATGGAGACAGAAAGCCTTCAGTATGGAAAGCTGGGAAGAAAAATACAGAATCTATGAAATTATGGATGGCACAGAAAGATAATAGCATTTCCCCCAAAATAATAAGAGTAAAAGAGCATTCTCTGAAATACAGACAAGTCCATTTGAAACAAACAAAACACAGTAAAAGATCACACAGGCAGTCATTCAAAATTAAGACACTCCCCTCAAGAGGACCCCAAGAAACAGTTCTTGCAGAAAAAAATTTATTCAAAGTGAGTGGAACAAAATATGCATGGGAGAGCCATGTGAGTGGCAATAAGATAAAACTGCCCTTCTGAGCTGACCCAAAGAAGATAACTAGGCATGACCCTCAGATTTGAGCAAGCCCCAGGCTTTCATACTGGATGGCCCATAAGACTTGCTCAATAGTACAGGTATCCTGGTTGTTTGTATATCAGCTCAAAGCTGAAAAACTCTGCTTTTATTCTTGATTGCCCATCTACCAAAACACCAGTAGAGTTTTCAAAACCCTGTGAGCATCTACCAGCTATTATAAACTAAGGTAATAAGAGTCTTCTTCAGGGTGTCATAATCATCCTAATTTAATGAGCTGACTGTCCCAACTGAAGTAGAGAATAGCAGCATACAGAAATTAGAGAAATTGCTGTGGGAAATGAATACCATCATAAGATAATGATCTCTGGCTCACTGTCTAGGTTAATCTCTGATACTTCCTGTTTTCTCATTCCATCCACATCTCAGTCTTGCAAGTGGAAAAATAACAAACTGCATAGGGCCCTAAACACAAAATGCTATTTCATAACCCCATACACTGTACGACTTTTCTAAAACTAGCTTAAAGGTCATCTCTTCCAGACCCTCCCTGACCTTCCCTCAGAGACTTAGTTCTCTAATGTGCTTCTTCTCCCTTTCCTTTTATTATGAAATAGTTAAAACACACAGGTGGTACAGAAAATAATAAATACCCAGCATTTGTAAATCCCATATTTGTCACTTATTTTAAGAAATTAAACATTTTAGGGATGACTGGGTGGCTCAGTCGGTTAAGCATCTGACTTCAGCTCAGGTCATGATCTCACGGTTCGTGGGATCAAGCCCCGTATCGGGCTCCATGCTGACAACTCAGAGCCTGGAGCCTGCTTCAGATTCTGTGTCTTCCTCTCTCTCTGCCCCTCCCCCACTTGTGCTCTGTCTCTTTGTCTCTGTCTCTCTCTCTCTCAAAAATAAATAAACATAAAAACAAGGAAAAAAAGAAGTGAAACATTGTAGATACAACCAAAGTTCCTTTTGGGCTTTGCTCCCATCATGTTACCCTCTTTCTTCCCCTGGAAGTAAGGATCCTTCTACTCAGGATTCTGAATGGAATGTATACTTTCACTGTATATGTAGCCCCAAATGATATGTCTGATCTTTCTACATGTTGTTAAACTTTAAAATCACACCATAGGTATTTCTCTGTGTTCTTTCTCGACACTGTATTTTTGAGAGTATTTTAAATGCTGACATATTCAGCCCTGGTTAATTCATTTGAAGTGCTCTCCAAATATTGTACCAGTTTGTACTCCTACTAGCCATACATGTTGAGTTCTCACAGCTTCATATATTTACCAACACTTCATCCTATCAAACATTTTAAACTCTTTTCAGTTCGATATGTATGAAATGGAATTTCACTGTGATTTCAATTTATATACCTTTGATTACTACCAAGGGTAAACAGCTTTTATATGTGTTTTTGGCTACTTACATTTCCTCTTTGGGAATTTTCTTCACATATCCACCGCACATTTTTCTTATTTTATGTAGTTCTCTTCCATACACCTTTGTTGGTAGAATAAATTTAAAATTTTTCACCTTAATTTTATTCATGGTTTCCTTTGTTATATAAAGGTTTTATGTTTTAATATAAACTAATCAATCTTTTCTTTTAAGGACTAGCTTCTTTAGAAAATCATTCCCTACTAAAAAAAAAAAAAAACTAAAAAAGAAAAAAGAAATAAAAAAGAAAATCATTCCCAACTCTGATGTAATATCGATGTACTTCTCTTTTCTCTTGTAAAAGCTATACTTTTCATATCTAAGTATCTAGTTCCCTTAGAATTTATTTTCATTCATGGTGTGAGGTAAGGATTCAACTGCAATTTTTATATACAGAGAGCCAATCAGTTCAGTTCGCTAATATTAAAAAAAAAAAAAACACAGGTGTCTGGGTGGCTCAGTTGGTTATCTGACTTCAGCTCAGGTCATGATCTCATGGTTCATGAGTTTGAGCCCTGCATCAGGCTCTGTGCTGACAGCTCAGAGCTTGGAGCCTACTGTGGATTCTGTGTCTCCCTCTCTCTACCCCTTCCCCACTCGTGTTCTCTCTCTCTCTTTCTCTCTCTCTCTCTCTTAAAAATAAACATTAAACACACACACACACAGACACACACACACACAGACACATACCTTTTATTATGGCCCTTATCAGAAGATATTGCAATGTGCTTTTAATTTGTTCATTTGTTTTTGCCAGCAGATTAGAATTGCTAAAGAAGAGGGTCTGTGTCTTTTTCATTTCTGTATTTCAGAACCTAACACCATGCCAGCAAAAATACTGAATGAATTACTTGTTAAAGTATAAAACCTATTTCTAAAGATATACCAAAAACATATGAACACCTAAAATATCTAAGAAGCTGTCACTTCTTGTGTGTGTAATCCTCAATATAAATCAATCTGTGTTTCTAGCTAAAGAATGTGAGATTCAAAAGAATCTTCCCCCCAAAATTGGAAGTTTCATAGGTAACCACACTAATGTGTCTCTGAAATTTGGCAATTCATACTTACAGTCTGACAAACATTTGTGTAAATCCACTCAAAATACCCCAGAGTTAACCAGATATAGCACCTGACTTTGTTCAATGAACCCGCTTAAGCCACTGTTTAGAGGAAGAGTGGAGTGGAAACAGAGGTCACAACATGCAAGCCTTCCTCTGATATTAAAAGGGGCAATATCAAGTCAAGCTTCAGTTTACCCAAACTCAGTTTACCTCAACAAAAATGACATTATATTAGGTAGTCCCTAATTATCCTTCTAGACAAGAATTAAATGTTTGAGATGGGTCTGAAGCAGAGATAAGACTGTGATGGAAAGAGATGGCTTCCAGAAGTCTGGTCCAATCAACATGTAAAAGCCATAGGCTGTTTCTCATTCTTTATTTAATTCCTGGTATTTTGAATCATCTATTAAAATGTCCTTATGCATGTACAAATATCACCACCAAAACTCATGTTAAATAAGTAATACCACAATTGCAAGTTCAAGTTACACAAAAAGTATCTCAATCTGCTAATGCTTGACTGTTTCATATAGTATCCCATGTTTAAGTCATTTCAAAATTATTTGGAAAACATTTACCTGATGTTTATTAACAATGGGGACATGTACTAAAACTTAAGGGTATCACTTAAGAATACAGACCCTCTCCCTTTAAACAGCTCACAGCTTTGTCAACAACACAGATGTGAAATCCAAAGATCGCAATACAGTGTCATAAATGCTGTAGTCAAGGTGGACCTAAAAAGGTGTGATGGCAAATCAGGAGTTAGCAGTGGATCAGAGTCTTAAATGAATAGATCTTAAATAATTTCAGTGGGTCTAAAAGTTTAGACTTAAAAAATGAATTGCTTTTATTCATTACTTCCAGTATGAGAGTTTGAGATTTAAATGTTATAGTTATAAGGACCAATTATATGAGCCTTAAAATACTAATTTTCTGGGGCGCCTGGGTCACTCAGTCATTTAAACATCCAACTTCAGCTTAGATCATGATCTCATGGTTCGTGGGTTCAAGCCCCTCATTGGGCTCTGTGCTAACAGCTCAGAGCCTGGACCCTGCTTCAGATTCTGTGTCTCCCTCTCTCTCTGCCCCTCCCCTGCTCATGCTCTGTCTCTCAAAAATAAATAAATGTTTAAAAATACTAATTTTCTGAGCAATGATCATCTGACGTTGAAGTTAGATGATCCAAAATTGGTATACTGATCAAAAGAATATTGCATCAATCATAAACGGTAACAGAGTAAAGTTTGTTTAACCAATAGGCGACTTGTCTTCAAGTACACTATAACATACTTATTCCATGCATGCAAAAATATGACCTAAGTTCATATCAAAAGTTGAACCATAGTGGTTAACCATATGTTTATGGCATAGGATTCCCACATCTGCAAGGTTCAGGAAGAGAGTTAAGTAGTAGAAAGACAGTAGGTAATGGCAAACCAACAATTCTTGCTTAAACCAGACAGCTCCAAACTGTAGTGCTCCGGCTTCAGTGTGGCAAACTGCTGGGAAGTTAGGAGATTGACCCATCTTGAAGTTGTACTTGTATAGCACGTTCCATAAAAACACTGCAAATAAGTTATCTGTCCATATCAAAGAATTGGAGAAGGCTGCTGAAGGTCAGAGGATGACTAAGGACACTTGACCCACGTGAACTCCTGGTGCCCCCTCTGGCCCCCAAAGAATGCCCTGATAACTCTTCATGGTACCCTGGATTCACACACAATTATCACACTGATAATTCTGAGCACTAAAGTTTCACACATGAAAAAGAAAAGGGACAAAAAACTCAATGTCATAAGGGAGCACACGAAATCCTTTTGGAACCAATTTAATAATTTTTATGGAAAATATATCTGCATAATGAACAGGCACTGCTATTTTGTGAATAACATATTTATAATTACAATCCCCACAAGTAGTGTAAACCAGTTCCAACAGCTGCAAACACAAGATGTTGTCAATCCATATCCTAAACTTGGCATTTAATTCAAGTTTACTTGAATGTCTACTGGTTCATCTGTATTTCAGAGAAAGGACAAAACATTTTTGAAGGTATTACATAATGCATGCTTAAAGATTTGGTTCCTTTCAACAGAGTCCTTGATCTAGCCCTAACCTTCCACATATTTTACATGTAAGAACAAGAAAGGGCCAAACTTTTGCTGAGGATCTTCTACAAATGGAGCATTTCATTCATTATTCCCTTAAATCTTTGAGGTAATGTCATCCCTCACTAACAGATGAGAAAACCAAGGCTTAGAAAGTATCGAGAACTTGACAAAGGTCATAAAGCTAGTGAATGTTACAGAGAATCTTCAAATGACTCCAGGTGTCTTGATAATTCCAAAGCTTTCCTACAACGGCAGACTTAAAGAAGTATACTAAAGTAGAAAAAGTGCCAAAAATGACCTTCCCCAAATGCAGTATTTATATTATGCCCAGGTTTCAGAGTTACTTTATAATGCAGTAAAAACAGTATTCCTACCAGCTAGGTCAGAGGAAAAGAAATTATTATTCATTTCAAATAGTCTTTACAGAGGATATAAGATTTCCTAATATTTCTTAAAATATCTTGATAGAAAGCTAAAAGGCAGTAATAAAGTCACAATACTCTAATTAAACACTTCCTTTGAACTTAGTTTTTTCTGCATATTTTATGAGGTCAAAGCCACAGAGTTACTTTAAATTCATATAATATTATGTCATGATAATCACTGCACATTTTGGACTCCATTACTTAAGATCCAATAAGTAAATGAGCAGGTATGTTATTTCAAATGTAACCACTTTTGATTAGATTACCTAGACTTTCTACTGATTTTGACATATTTATAAATAAAAAACTAGGTCACTAAGTGGATCTATGAACTAGGTTAAAATACAATAAAAACTCAGTTATTATTCAGGAAGCAGTAGACAGCAGCTCTCACTTTTCTACAACAGATAAACAGAACTGTCATTATCTGTCTAAATGTTCAAACCCACACCATATTTCTGCTCGTACATTTAGCTACAGGATCTAGCAATTTAAGTCATCAAAAATTACATGCTAAGAAAAGATGGTCCACCAAAATGTCAGGCAGCTTTTAGCATTAGGAAGCTCTCCATCAAGTTTCTTTGGTTATTTTAGCAATCTAATAACATCTTAGTTTGTCTATTTTAATGAATGTATTACTGAAAAGACAGAGATAGACAACCTTACATCAAAAATGACTAGAGCAATGTAAGTAAAAACAGGAAGACTGAAATTTTTTGACCAAACAGGAGATAATGGTTCAGTGTTTTTGGAAAGTTGTTTGGCACCATAAATCAAGAGCTTTATAAATGTTTTAATATTTGTCCAACTTCACCTCTAGAAATCCATCCTAAGGAAATAATCAGAGATATGATCAAAGATTTATTAGCAAGGATGTACATTCCTATTGATAAAAATAAAACCATGCAAAATATAAATGTTTGAAAATTAAGAACGCTAAAATGAGGGGCGTCTGGGTGGCTCAGTTGGTTAAGCAACCAGCTTTAGTTCAGGTCATGATCTCATGGTTCGTGGATTTGAGCCCCGCACTAGACTTTGTGCTGACAGCTCGGAGCCTGGAGCCTACTTCAGATTCTGTGTCTCCCTCTCTTTCTGCCTCTCCCCTGCTTATGCTCTGTCTCTCTCAAAAATTAATAAATGCTAATAAACTATTTGTAAAAAAGTAAAAAAAAAAAAAGCTAAAAAAATTTTTTTAAATGTTTGAAAATGATACAATATGAATAATTACTATAAATACATCGAAAAGCAAGTTTTCCAAAAATGTTATTACATATAATTGATAAAGAAAAACTTGGCATTCAAAACTGTATATACAGCATGAACTTAACTTTATTTTTTTTTAAAAAAAGACTAGAAGAAAAGGCATTGGGATACCACGCAAATAAGGTGCAAATAAGGTGATGAAATTACAGGTGATTTTATTTTACTCTGTACACTTTTCCAACTTTTCCAAATTTGGTACAATGATTATTGGTAAAACAAAATATTATTTAAGAGATTACATTTACATCAGCCTTATTTCAGCTTCTTATGTAATTCTTGCTGGCCCCAACAAAATAAAAAGATACACCCCACAAAAGAAGACTCTTGTATGAATGTGGAAGAAATGCAAAACCAGGACAAGCTTACACAGAGAGCCCTTGACATAACTGTATCTCTTTAGACTGAATACTAATGCTGATAGCACTAATGGAATGAAACCATAATGGCATGAATAATACATTACTTGCACCAATCGATGTTACAATGTTACAAGCTGACGGAAAATAAATGCTCAGAGTAAAAACAGAGGAAGAAATTTCAAATGCAAGTACAGTATAGCAAGCCATCTAATATCTCTACTGGACCAGGGTATGGGAGAATTGTTGCAACTCTGCCAAAAGAATGCAAAATCGATAACAACTGTTGCTTTCTTGCTGCCAAGTTGTGTTCTACCAGTGATGTATCAGAGGAAAGGTATTATAGAGATGACTGTCACTGGAGGTAAATTATTGATTGATATACATGTGTTTTCATGTAACTATGTGTACCATTAGCAAAAGACTCATCATGATGCCAGGAAATGCAAAATTTTAAGTGTCCATCTCTGTAATTAGTATAAAATTATATGCTGTATGTTAAAACAATGACCAAAAATAGCACAGATGTTAAAAAGTTAATTGTAGCACACATTATCCATATTCCTAAGTCAAGGGTCTTCCAGCATGTAGCTCTGAAGGAAATGATGCTCAGTTTTCAGTCTCTAGGTAAAGTGGCTGGGTGATTGATGGAACATGCCTCAAGGAATACATGAGCCCTCTCTTATTCACATATACATCAGTTCCTTTTCAACTGAGGGTCTGAATGATACTACCAGGTAAATGGCTCCTTAATTCTCAAATCCTACATAGGAAATGCAGAGAACAGAATGTTCCACATTTGATACAAACGGGGGGTAAATGTCTTGGAAAAAAGGAAAAGCCTATTTATCATAAAAACTTGTTTACAGATGCTCATAGTAACTCATAGGCCTAATTAAAAAATGAGATTTTTATTTCAAATCCTCCATTTTGAATAACAAAATACACAAATTTGATTTTCCAAGAGCATTTTTCTGCTAAATTCCTTCTTGTAAAACAAGAAAAGGAACAAAGCCATCTTAGCAATTAATACTTTAATATTATGACCAAAAAGAACACCCTGAATTTGATATTAGCTAATTTTCCATGGAACCCTCCTAGGTTTATTATAAAAGAAACAGAAGATTTATAAAGTGGTATCATAATGGAAATATACTGCAAAATAAAGATTGTTTATAATAGTTTAAGAAAACATTCCAGACACAAGTGATGGACAAACTAGAGAGGGTTTCTTGGGGATATTATAAAGTAGTTTTTCTTTGGTGATCTTAACAAGAATAAATGTAGCCCTAAGGGGCCTTCTGGTTGACACAGTAGCTAGCAAGTGGTACTCCATGTGCTGTCTTCTCCTATTTCAATGTTAATCCTCTTGAAAGCATAGAAAAAGAGGCCCATTTACAAAGCAATGAAAAGTAAGAATATTTGTCAACTGCCCACCATACATCAGGAGTGATTTCTCTTAAACATGTGGTTCTGATTCCGAACAGGAAAACCAGGTTAAGCAGAGAGAGTTGGACCTTCACAAAGATGTCCACCAAAATCCACATCTATCCCTTACCTATAAAGGTTTAAATATGTGGAATTTCCATGGCCAAATGCTCCGGCCAGCTAAAACAACTAAAAAGTAAGAAAGCTGCATGCTTTCAAATCTCGCTATTTGGCAAGTAAAATCACTCTCCTGAATAGCTACTGTTATAACTGTGTCAAAGGGAAATCAAAATTGAAATTATAGAGTATTTGTAAAATCATAAAAATAATAAAAATAGGCACCTATTGGTCAATAATCTACCTTTCAGGTACTACGCTATGAACTCTACAGACAAAAAACACTTTTTTAATGTTTATTTATTTATTTTGAGAGAGACAGAGAGAGAGTGTGTGCAGACACGAGCAGAGAGGGGCAGAAAGAGAGGAGAGAGAGAATCCCAAGCAGGCTCCATGCTATCATCACAGAGTCCAATGTGGGGCTACATCTCCCAAAACATGAGATCATGACCTGAGCCAAAATCAAGAGCTGGATGCTTAACCGGCTGAGCTACCCAGGTGCCCCAAACAAAATTACATTTTTTTAAAGTTTACTTATTTTTGAGATAGAGCGCAAGTGGGGGAGCAGAAGAGACAACAAGGGACAGAGGATCAGAAGCAGGCTCCTTGCTAACAAAAGAGAGCACCCAGTGTGAGTCTAGAACCCACAAACCACTAGATCATGACCTGAGCCAAAGTCCAGATGTCCTTAATTACATTTTTAAGCCTAAAAGGTAAGAATCAATAGCCCCATTTTACAATAGAAAAAAAACTGAGGCTTAAAGTCATGAAATAAGTGGCAGGACCCTAATAAAAATCTAGGTGCTTCCTAAGCCTGTGCTATTTTACCAGGTTGGGAGAGCTATACTCAAAAACAAATTCATAGCTTTAAATTCTTTCAATGTTCTAAAAAAAAGACACATGATGCAACTATTCAAGTAAAATGTTTGAAAAGGAACAAAGCAAACCAGAGTAGGCAGAAAAAGAAAACTTAGGAGATTCAGAACATAATGAATTTTTATTGATAAATAATAGCTCTGGTTGAATTTTTTAAAATCCCAAAGCAAAATTACTCCCCTCCAATAAAAAGTGGGCAAGACAACACCAAATTAGTAAGGAAAAAGAGTACAACAAAGCTGGCATTTTCTTTTAAACGGAGAAATAGACTTTGTCCATGTATATCAAAATGTGCTTCCAGTGTTCTAAGAAAGTTAATAGATGCTACACACACACACACACACACACACACACACACACACAAAGACACACACGAAAGCATTTGGTGTCTAAATATGGGAAATTCTGGGCTAAACAAAGTGAACCAGTTATTTCTAATGTTTCTTCTCATCTTTAATCTGCTAAAGGTTACTGTTAATCTCTAAAGGACACTTTATTTGACAGGGGGATCATTTCACACCTTTAAAAAATATTTTAAGAGCGCCTGGGTGGTTCAGTAGGTTAAGCTTCTGACTTTTGACTCCAGATCAGGTCATGAACTCACAGTCATGAGATCAAGCCCTGCATCTACTTAAGAGTCTCTCTCTCCCTCTCCCTTTCCCTCTGCACCTCCCTGACTCACACACACATGCTCCCTCTCTCTCTCAAAATAAAATGAAAAGAAGAAAAGAAAGAAAAGAAAAGAAAAGAAAAGAAAAGAAAAGAAAAGAAAAGAAAAAAGAAAAGAAAATATTTTATGGAGTGACTGAGTGGCTCAGTCAGTTGAGCATCTGACTCTTGATTTCAGCTCAGGCAATGATCCCAGGGTGGTGACTGAGCCCCATGTTGGGCTCCACTCTAAGTGTGGAGACTGCTTAAGATTCTATCTCTCCCTCTGCCCCTCTCCCCTTCTTGTGTTCTATCTATATATTTTTTAAAAGATTTTATTTAAAAAATAAATTCCTTTAAAAATACTTTTAAAAATACTTCAGTATGGAAAAAATGCACAAAACATATTTACAAAACTAGCTTAACACTCATATCAAAAAACCTAACAAGCAATGCAATAGAGAATAATCAGTTGGAAACCACTACAATACTCTGTAGAGGCTAATTAAACAACTATATGCAAGTCACAAGAAAATTACCATAGCTATTTTTTTTACTTATTCCTTTATTTTTTTTATTTTGAGACAGAGACAGAGAGAGAGAGAGACAGTGTGTGTGTGTGTGTGTGTGTGTGTGTGTGTGTGTGTGTGTTTGTGTGTGTGTGTGCGCGCGTGCGCAAGTGGGCAGAGAGAGAGAAGGAGACACAGAATCCGATGCAGGCTCCAGACTCTGAGCTGTGAGCACAGGGCCCAATGCAGGGCTCAAACCCACAAACTGCAAGATCCTGACCTGAGCCAAAGTCAGACGCTTAACCAACTGAGCCACCCAGACGCCCCTGTCAGTTATTATAGATCTGCATATTAAGTACTATTCTCTCTTTGTTTTAACTCCCTCTGAACATGACGTCAGGGAATGCAAAGTTTAAGTGTTTTATCCTTTGTCAGTTGACATTGGGAGGACAAGATAGGGTTGTAATTTTCCACCCTCAGATGGGTGTCATTTAGAGGAGAAATGTGGACCCTATAAAACCAAGTCAATCATGCTCCTCAGTTTGAGGGAGTGGAGGGAGAGAGAAGAAAGTAATTCTCTCATGATCTGCTTTAAAAATGTCATAAATACTCGCTCTGCTTTGGGCTGCACTAAATTCTGGAAACCCATACAACACTGAGGTGTGAGAAAAAGATATGCAGTAATCCACTTTGTCTGTATTGGAGCTGTCGATAAGGGTGGGTCTACCTTGGCAATAAAACACTTGTAAAAGCACAATATTTTAAACTATTTGAAATTTTTTTAATGTTTTATTTATTTCTGAGAGAGAGAGAGAAAGAGAGAGAGAGAGAGAGACAGCATGAGCAGGGGAGGGTCAGAGAGAGAGGGAGACACAGAATCTGAAACAGGCTCCAGGCTCTGAGCAGGCTGTCAGCACAGAGCCTGACACAGGACTCGAACCCACGAACTGTGAGATCAAGACCTGAGCCGAAGTCAGATGCTTAACTGACTGAGCCACCCAGGTGCCCCTTTAAACTATTTGAATTCAACATATTGACTCAATAAAAGATAATATCACATGCTGTCAAAAATTAGCAGTGCAAATATGACTGCAACCTTTCCTAGTATTTACTTGTGTATTTTGTGTATGGCCGAATGACATCACACCCTGCTTTTCCATGACAGTGTAGGTTTACACTTGCTATCCTGGTACAATTATTAACTTTGCCCCTCTCTCGTCTCCAGAATGTCTAGTTTGGACTACAACTACATAGTCACCCTAAGCTCAAACCATATAGTACCATTATCTTCATAAAACTTCAGGTCAAGGGTGAGGGATGACCTGATATTGAAGTCATACAGACCTGCATTCATATCATGGCTCTGCCAATTATGTGACCTAGGTGAGGTCACTTCCTCTTTGATCCTCAGTCTTCTCATGCATAAGATAGGATAATAATGATAACTATTTCAGGGTCATATGAGGATAAAATAAGAAAATATCCTGTTTATCATAATAGCTGGTTTAAATATAGTATCTATAAATACTAGCTATGAAAATTGTAACAGCTACCTTGCAGAGCCACAGTGTTTTCACATATAAACTGAGTATAATAATACCAAAATCCTGAGTGATGTGAAAGATTATATTAGAAAACCCATGTAATTAAAAAAAAAAAAAGGAAGAATAAAAGCTATGTAATGTGCCTGGCAGAGTGTCAGGTCTACTATAGGTGCTTAATAAATGTGTATTTCCTTCACTTCCCTAAATCTACAAGGGCTACAGTATTAATTACCCACCAAAACTTTGTGTTTCATTATATAAATAAAATTCTACACTTGGAAAAATACAACGGAGAAAAGAACAGTAGCAAAATACAATTATGTCTAGTAAATAAAAATTAAAAGGAAAGCAACAGGAACTGAGTTTGTCTCGGAGGAGCAGAATTGCAAGGAGATTCAGTATTCCAGAATGTTAGGAAGGTGCCTACATATTGGAGACATATGTTGTTGAACCTCTATTTCTTTAACATTCCTCGTGGCCTTCCACTCCACCCAACCCACCCCAGTCTACTCAGCCTCTAAGGACATATCTCAATATTTCCTTACTGTGGAGAATCACAAAAGGATTAAATCACAAGATTTTAGTCTACTTGTGAACTAATAAGTTAATCTGCCATCATTTCATGGATGCTTGCAGAAGACTCAAGACTCCTAATCAAAGGCATAGGATTGTATTACTTAAAGCAAGAGCAATAGCCAGAACGTCAGCATCGGTGCTACTTCCCCAAGCCCAAATTCCCATGAGTGATGCAGAAAAGGCCAAAGTGACATGTATACACGCAGTGGGTTGGGTTACAGCAGAACTGGGAGCTCAGGGAACCCAAACCTTTTATAATGGTAAGTACATGTGGAAGGAGTGGTTATCTTTATTATGCCTGACAATGAATAACTTATGCCTTGCTCTTAAGGGAACTACTATCTCTATCATCCAAGGCTAGTCTTTGTAAAGATATCCTTACAAAGACAGTTCAGAACAAAGGCAGGCAGTACTTCTGATCACAAGACATGCAGAAACATGATAAACCAACTGTCTCCCCACACCAACCAGGCACACGTGGAATGTGCCCTCCCCATCAACACACAATGTTCTGTGCTTAGATAAATTAGGGAACTATTAAATACAGTGCAGGTTTTTTTTTTTTTTTTTTTTAAGTTTCTTTAAAGCAGAACTTCTTAGAGCCTAATATGCTTAGGTAACTCTCAACAGGAGGATATAGAATGCAGTGTTTTAAAACTCATTTTCCACAAAACACCTATGAATATCTCCCAAAGGGATATTCTTTGGATCACAGTTTGGGAGCTCCAGGGAGAGTTTATACCATGTGTCCAATATCATCATTCTCTCTTATATGAGGTTAGCTAATATTTTCCCATTTATTTCCTAAAATTCCAAATCCACAGAGAAATGTTTACACAAAGAAATGCTTTTTAAAAGTATTAAATTATTGAAAGCAAAAAACTATAGAGTCCCTCTGTGCAAAAGAACCCTTAAAAATAATTTAGATAATATAAGTAAAGTGCTTAGTACTAGCTGGCACACGGTAAGTGCTCAAAAAATAACAGCAATTATAAGTATTAGCCATTTTATCATGGTGCATTTACAGAACCTTCTTTGTTATAACACACTGAATTCCTATTATAAGTAAGCTGGTGTGGCTGTTGTAACATCGGGTCATGACTAGTGATTTTTCCTTCTCTAATTCTACTACCGTACACTTTCCTACATGCAATGTTTCCATTCTCCTCATGCCAATATTTTACTCCACAAGCTGAATCTTATAAGACTCTAGGTTTATTTTAGCCTAAATTTGATAAATGTTATTCAAATCCAGTCTTCCTTTTTGTTTTCTTTTAATGTAAAAAAATCAGATCCTCATTTGTGTAGAAGAAGGAATTCCAAATTTAAGTGTCTGTGCTTTCTTTGTTTTTTTTCTCTCTTAACAGGGCTGCCACTGAAAGGTCAAGCTGGATCTCATGAGCAAGTGGCAAAAGACATTGGCTTGGTTATCTGGGGCTCAGCACTAAAATAAAATACAGTGAGGCCTGCTTGGTACTTTAAAGTGAAGGCTATGTCAAGTTAGTGTGTGTAGGTCCCCAAAGGGATTTCTAATCCCCTGCTTTTCCAGCTCCCCTCAGTACCTTTTTATCCTGAGCCTTTGGAGAAGGGGAGACCTGGCAGGTAAACTAGCATCCACTTCTACAAGATACCCATCAACTGGCCAGACTGTCACTCAAAAGTGTGCCTGTTTGTATTATCACCATACCTTGAATTAATTAATTATAAACCACCAAATAAAGTAAGGTCTAGGATTTATAACCAGTATCAAAGTCTAGATGTGGGGGAAGGAGGGGGAAGAACTCCAATTATACCAGAATGGTGAATAACAAAATAACCTGGAAATCAAAATAATCTGGTATTCTGTATGTTTGTAGTATTATAGAATGTCTTTAAATAAGGCTTTTCCTCCTTATTGCCCAGTTTCATGTCTGTAAATTAGAATGTGATTTCCCCCTTTATTCTATTTAATTTTTTTAATATTTATTTTTGAGAGACAGAGACAGAGTCATAGACAGAGAAGCAGGGAAGGGGCAGAGAGAGAGGGAGACAGAATCTGAAGCAGGCTGTTCTGACAGCTCAGAGCTGATGCAGGGCTGAAACCCATGAACCATGAAATCATGACTTGAGCCCAAGTCGGACGCTTAACCAGCTGAGCCATCCAGATCCCTTTATTTCATAGTTTAGAGATGAGATTAATGAACATTTATAAAATATTAATTTTATATCTAATAAAACATAAATTATATCTTTCCATGAACATGACGGTGAATATCCACTGCACATGTTACTCTCAGAGTGATCAAATCTTGAAGTTGAGTTATAAAAAGCAACTTTCTTTACTCTGGCATTCTGGATCTTTCTCGAATAGCACCTAAAGCTAAGCAAGAAATTAAATTTCCACTTTCAAAATTAAAAAAAAATCTTACACTTTATATAATCTGTGTGAAGAAGAAACTCCCAAATAAGAAATTTCATTAAAATGTGGTCTACATACTAAAAATTCTTACAAAATTGTGTTAAAACCTCTGCTTAAAACCTTATTATATGTACTATTAGTAGATATTTCTAAATACATGTGTCCAATATTTTAAACTTTTTGAAAAGTTAGCTCTAAGAAATTCTCTTACTACTGTAGTTCTTACAAGTTACAGGAAAAAAAGTTGCCAGGCATTTTCCTGGACTCTGCAAAAAATCACCAAGGAACCTTTTAAAAACCATCCCTTCTGGCTCAAACTTCAGAGAGCCTAGAGTAGGGAGCTCAGAAATCTTATTTCTAAATGTCCCCTCTAGATTTAACACAAGGCAAATTTTAGAACTACTAAATGATTGACACGATGTGTTTTTTAAAATATTTTTAAATTTTTTTAAGTTTATCTATTTGAAAGAGAGACACAGAGTGAGCTGGGGAGGGACAGAAAGAGGGAGAGAGAGAGACAACCCCAAGCAGGCTCCACACTGCCAACACAGAGCCCTATGCGGGGCTCAAACCCACAAACCATGAGATTATGACCTGAGCTGAAATCCAGAGTCAGACACTTAAACCAACTAAGTCACCCAGGTGCCCCAACACTGTATGTTTTAAGTAGTAGCATCTAGCTGGCAAGAGCAAACTGCATTTTGGAAAAGGGGTGATTCCCTTTTTTCTAAGAACAGAGAGCAGTCTTCTCTCTATTCTTTTGAAATGATACGCCAAAGTTTTCTTCTGTTCCTCCATATTATCACCACTTGTTCTTCAAGCACAGAATCAAAAAGATCGAATTTTAAACTAAAAATAATACACAGTCATGGTGTATGTGCGTGGTTTTCTAGATACAAGGTAATGAGGAAAACAAAAGTCACCAGGTACAGTGAAGTCAGAAAAAGACTTGCTGAATGCTGAAGCAAAAAATGCCACTTAGTAGCAGAAAAGTCAAAGAACAAACCTTTTAAGCCAAGTCAAGAAATTAATTCTAAGTTTTGTAAACTTATAGAACTTTATTATTATTTGCTTTAGTTCAAAAAAGAAATAAAAGTGGTCCTTTTAACTTTCCCACCAGAGAAAATACTGTGCAGACATGTAATTTTAACCAAGTCATGGCAGCCCCCTGGTGGCTGCTTACCCCAATTACAAGATTTTTAAGGGAGGCTTAATTAGTCTTTAAAAAACTACTTGTTTCAGCTTCTAAGTACTTCTGTATCCCTTGGGTAAATTCCTAGCAGTGCTATTGCTGGGTCATAGGGGAGTTCTATTGTTCATTTTTTGAGGAACCTTCACACTGTTTTCCAGAGGGGCTGCACCAGTTGACATTCCCACCAACAGTGTAGGAGGGGGCCCGTTTCTCCACATCCTCGCCAGCATCTATAGTCTCCTGATTTGTTCATTTTAGCCACTCTGACCGGTGTGAGGTGGTATCTCAGTGTGGTTTTGATGTGTATTTCCCTGATGAGGAGGGACACTGAGCATAAGTGAAAACACAAACTAAAGTTGGTTTGGTTTTTTTTTTTAAGTTTATTTATTTTGAGAGAGAGCACAAGTGTTGAAGGAACAGAAAGAGAGGGGGAAGAGAGAGAATCTCAAGTAGGTTTCATGCTCAGTGAAGAGCCCAGTGCAGGGCATAAACTCATGAACCAGGAGATCATGACCACGGCCAAAAAGAGTCGGAAGCTCAACCGACTGAGCCACCAGGTGCCCCCAGAGTTGGTTTCTAAATGTCCTGATGTACTCATTATTTTAAAGTGACTATCCCTAGCCCTTTAATTTATTTCCCAAGGCATCTACAATTTTTGACTGATTTTGAACTGTGCTGCTAAAACAATCCAAGATATTTCTATGCTTTGTTTGTTTTCTATTGTTGCGGAAATCTGGTCTGGATCACTGGCGGAAGAACCAAGTGGCACTCGGAGACCCTGGAAGGGAGGAGGTTTTACACCGGTGGGCTCAGAGGACATCATTCTCCAGAGGTCTAAGCCCCGAACAAAGGTGGTCGTTTGCTTATAAAGTTAAAAGAAGCCCAGCCATACCGGCAGAGGTGTTCAAAGCTGATTGGATGTATAGGGGTAGGGTGACTTGGGGTCATTGCTACGCAGAGTTAGGGAAAGGAAGTGGGTGTGGGGAGCATCCAGCCTGGGCAGTTTGGGCAGTTCGCCTTTATGACCTATATGACCTCAAAGGGTTTTCCTTTATTTTCTCCATTACTATGTTTTTATATTCTTTACACACCATATAAAACACTCCCTTAATCTTAGCCCCTGCTAACTACCATAAGCAGGGTGTGCCCACCCACAAGCCCTGACCCTGAATGCCTCCCATTCTGTGTTCCTATAGGCCCAGGGCTGATCCACCACGCCACACTCCCGCCCCGCCAGTAGTAGAGGCAGAAGTCTGTACAACGCAGCCAGATTCACACTCGTGCTTTTGCAGCTAGTCTTATACCACAACCAGGCCTGCTAAATCCTCAGGCCCTCGGTGGGTGGCTTCCAAATCTCTCTAACCCAGCTATAGTTTCCTACTTTGTTGATCTCCTTGCCCCTAAATCAAAAAAATATGAGGATCTCAGGCACCCATTGTGACCACTGCCCTAGTCTGTTGGGGGAAGTGGCATTAGCTTGTGATGGAGGGGTCCTTGACATGGGTCACCCCAGCTTCTCTCCCACTCAAGATTCCTTCCTTCAGGAATATTCACACACGAGACAAAATTCACAGAGGCGTGCTCATACACAAACTGCCTAGTTAGCATTTATTACATGTTTTTAAACCTTCATTGCTCTTTCTCTGGTTATCAGCTCCTTTCTCTTTTCAGAAAGCCAAATACAATCTTTTATGCTTCTTGAAAAACTGTATTGTGAATGTGAAGTATTCTTCTTCTTTTAAAGTAGAAATTTAAATAGAATAGTCAAAAGCAATAAAATTTTGGTAGACAGAACGCAAGAAAAGTCCAGCTACTATTTTACTACTTAAACAATACTTTAAAATCACCAAATTTAAGGTATTATCACCATGTAATCACATTCTAGTAAAAAATATCACTCTCTCTAAAAATGGTCTGCAACTTAGAATGAAAAGCTTCTTAAAGTAAATCACCAACAGAAAGAAAAATCAGCTAATCTGCAATAGTAAATATTTATTCTTTGTGGTACACATCAAATATACAGTGGTCTGCATCAGAATAATATTTATTCACAAAGTGAAATGAATTACTTACTTGTTACTATGAAACAGTATGCCACATTTTTTGAAAGGCAGAAACATATCATACAAATGTTATTGAAATTAGCAGCTAGAGTAATGGTATTTATTACAGGCTATAGTAGCTAAAGCTACATATATTGACATGGAACATGTAAATGATTTATTTTTACAAGGAAAAAAGAACTTTCCAAATAGCATATACCTTATGAACCTATTTTTAAATATTTCTATTTTTTAAATTTATATTCACACCTAATGCAATACATTCAAAATCAGGGGTGCCTGGGTGGCTCAGTCAGTTTAGTGTCTGACTCTTGGTTTCGGCTCAGGTCATGATCTCACAGTTCGTGAGATGGAGTCCCACATCAGGCTCTGTGCTGACAGAGCAAAACCTGTTCAGGATTCTCTTTCCTCTCTCTCTCTCTGCCCCTCCCCTACTCATGCTTGTGTGCTTACTCTCTCTCTCTTTTTCTCAAAAATAAATAAAAATTTTAAAAAATACATTAAAAATCTGGAAGGATATACACTAAATTTAAAAAAGGATTTCTTCTTGCATGGTAGAATTAAGACAATTTTTATTTTCATTTCCTTCTCTTTACTTACCTATATTTTCTGACAAAAAAAAATCTGATATGTAATATGTGTGGCTTTTTTTTTTTAAATGTTTTATTTATTTCTGAGAGAGAGAGAGACAGCATGAACAGAGGAGAGTCAGAGAGAGAGGGAGACACAGAATCCGAAACAGGTTCCAGGCTCTGAGCCATCAGCACAGAACCCGATGTGGGGCTCAAACCCACGAACCATGAGATCATGACCCGAGCCGAAGTCAGACGCTTAACTGACTGAGCCACCCAGGCGCCCCTATGTGTGGCTTTTTTAAAGCTATTTTTTTTAAAAGAGAGCAAAATTATACCATACTAACCTTAAAGTTATCCTCAGCTACCACTATGTCCTTTCTTCAAGACCAATATTACTGAGTAAATTAGAGAATATGTTTCTTGTTTCAGGGCCACTCTTAGGATGGGGGAGCGGGATACTGTTCAAGGAAATCTACTGTTTGTTTTCATCATTTTTTGAGTCTGAAATTCCTCTATGTCTCCACAGTCCAGACTAAGGAAAGACAAGAGTATATTTTGCAATAACTGGCTTTTGCTGCACTCTGCTGGAACATTCTCTGGTGTTCTGCACAAAATGATCAATAAAAAATGCTTAGGTCTTTGCTATGCCTGGTTAAAACGTCCTCGTAGAAGTTTACACATTGTTATGGATAAATGAGAATGTTCTTTATCTAATAAGAGAGATATGGTTTACAAACCACACACCAAGGATCACCATGCTCACATACAAATAAGTTGCTATACATTCAATAGCAATAGTTGACTATTTTTAAGAATTTACTTTGTACCCTCTAAAAGGCAGATCTTTTCTCAACTGTTCTCAACAAATTCAAAGATCTATCTCCAGTATTGTAAATTCCCTAGATGTACTTAACTGGACTCACATTCTGTGGAATCATTTGTTATATAAAACAAAACAAAACAAAAACTTACCAAATTAAAGCAGTTTGCAGTTTGTTGGGAAATAGTCAAATGACTTAACACCTGCTTTGTTAAACCAATCCCTGTTTTCAGTCTTTTGCCTCCTCCAAAACATACCTACAGTCAACATTCAGCATGAAGCTCTTTCGGTGAAAAGTAAATCAATTTGTGTTGGCCCGAGATTCCACAAAACAGTGTCTAGAGAGGCCTCGGTAACACAGATGCAATGGAAAAGAACCATGGCAGTCTTGTTTCAACAATCTTCTGAGGGCAGTAAGGAAAAACTTTCACCTTAGCCCTGTCTTGGGAGTTGCAAACACAGATGTTGGCAAGAATCCCAGCATACACAAAATACTTCTCAATTTTTACTAATACCTGCTAAAATTATGTTTTGGCCTCTTTGCCTGGAAAGAAAAGTCTGGGATGACCCGTCTTTTGACTTTATAATCTGCATAAATCTCTTGAAGAGGGTTCACAGGAAAAATTTCCATGGAACATTTCTTTTGCAAAAAAAGAAAAAAAAGCAACGGCCTCCTCAACATCGTCTCCCTCTCTACAGATTTCTCTGCTGTACTATCAAATGAGAGTGGGGAAATCCAGCAGTCCTTAGGCCACAGGAAAAAAAGTGTGGACCAGCCTCTGAGTAGATCCCTGCCCAAACCTTCCAAAAGCATGGTCAAAAGCCGAATGTATTCTAGAGCCTCCAAGTGTCTGGTGCTGGGCCAACTGCAAACCTACACCTCAGGGCCAAAACAACCAATCTTGTTCTGCATAAATGACCTGCTCTAAGACAACCCTGTATTGTAGGAAAAAACACTGGCTGGGCAAGGTAAAGGAGCCCCATCAACTGACCACTTAGAAAGGCCTAACCCTAAACCAGCCCTCCAAATCCAGTATCTCATAAAATCACTCAATGCCCCTAAAACAGAAAATTATCCCCATTTTACAGAATAAAAAAACTGAGGCTCAGAGAACTTCAATACTCTGCCCATGGTCACACAAGTGGTTAACAGTGAAATCAGAGTTAAAACCCAGGTCTGTTTGACCATAAAATTTCTTTTAAGTCCATCAAACTGCCTCAGAGGCCGCAGTTCTTATTCCATCTCAGATACTTTCATGGGAGGGAACAAGTCATTGACTCTTCAGGGCTTTTTTAAAAAATTCTTTTGTAAAAGGAAGTAACTAAACATAATTTCTAAAACTTTCTTAAACTCCAAAAATCCACTATTCTTAGGACCTATTCTTATCTTTCTCTGCCCACCTATTTTTTTTTTTTTGATGTGACAGAAGGATGTAAATTCTCTAGGCTAAAAAAATCAAGGTAACCCTTAAAATTTTCAGGTGTCAGACAACTTCCACTGCTGAGTGTAGCTTTCGATTGTTACTAACGTTCTCTCTACACCTGGTCATGTTTAGTGGTATGTGCTAGTTATCAAATAAAAGTGAAATAAAACACTAAGTGCTACAAAAATATTTAGCATGGTCTCAAGAAATTTCAATCCCTAAAATTTATTACTTATTCACTACAACTTTGCAAAAACTACACCCCCCAAATTATCTAATATATCTAAAATCAAATAATGAAGTTGTTTTTGTCACACCACCATTAGGATCTAGTTTCATAGCATTTTATTACTGTATCATAATCACTAAGTGTATTTATACAAGGTGACAATGAATTTAAGAGGAAATCTGTTACATTTAAAAAGCAAATGTTTTATTATTTTAAATGGAAATAAGCTACCCATTCCCATCAACTGTTTGATCAATCATTTGGCCTTAACCAAAGCATGCCAATCTCAAAAAGAAAGTAAGCAACACTTTTACAATCCATTTTCCTTAATAAAAGGAACATTTTATTTCATTATTGATGTACAATTTTAATTAGAATTCCAAGTCCACATTTTGCTTTTTAAATGATATTTTCATTAACTAACAAAAAGTTAACCCATTACCACAATCCTCCTGAAATAATGTGTGTGATGAAGAATAATTAAGGTAGCAAGGGCAAAGGTTACTTAAGACTTTACTACAGTGTGAGCTTAAATTATAGGTTTTAAACAAGATGTAAGGACCAATGCGCATAAAAAAAAAAGTGCAATTTTAATGGAATGCAGAACAAATTAACTTTTTAACATTTAATAATACCCAATTGCATAATAGGATTTTGCTAAGTGCTACAGGGAGCAGAAAATAAAAGTAACACTGCAAGGTATGCGTGTTAACTACTTCAAGCTAAAGGCATTATTGGCCTACTAAATGCTGTAGTAAATGGACACACTGTGACATGAAAGACTGCATTCTGCCATCTGATTGGCATGTTTTGTTTGTTGTTTCTTTTTAAAAGAGAGGAAAAGATCAAAAACCTTTAAGGAATTTTGTTAGCTTGTTCCCAGAATTTCTCACTACTTACCTAGGCTAGGAAAAGCTTCTCCAGCAGGGTTCCCTTCTCCCCTATTAAGTCAACCAGAAAGGGAGCTACGAGATCCTTTTAAACTCAGCTCTCTCCACAGCGTCGGAGCCACCATAGCATTCCCGTCCTGGACCTACGGAGTCCGCAATTCAATCTGTGCCTATAGCCTGTAAAGCAATAACCATAGGGCCTAGGGCCAGCCTTTGTTTTCATCCAATTAATTGAGCGAAATGGTTTCAACTGTGAAAAGGTCCCCATGACCTTAACAAAAAAGGAATGGAGTTGGTGCCCAAGCTTCAGAACTGCTCTGCAGTAAGTCACTGTGCCACACTGGCCACACACTCTGTCTCCCAAGGGAGAGGGTCAGTGACATGGTCAGTTCTTATTCGTTATAATCAGGGGTGAAAATATATCCATCATCCTTCTGCTGACATTTGTAATCAAAAACTTGCTTAAGCACCAGAGGAACCAATGCCATGTAAATTTCAAGAGCACTAAGAGCTCATCTTAAGTTTCCTCCAAAGATGTCAGGGGCTATATTCATTTATTCACTCTGTAAACTTTCAGTTACCCACCCCAGGCCAGGCAATGTGCTTGACAGAGTGAACAAGACAGATATGCTTCCTGTCTTCACAGGACATAGAACCTAGCAGTTG
The DNA here is from genome assembly GCF_003009895.1 of Hyaena hyaena. Lineage (NCBI taxonomy): Eukaryota > Metazoa > Chordata > Mammalia > Carnivora > Hyaenidae > Hyaena > Hyaena hyaena. Next base: position 233,366 of record NW_024081019.1, read on the forward strand.
CACATTGCCATAGATAGTCTCAACCAACTTGAGCTTCACCCTTTGTAAGGAGGGAAGGGCCCAAAGTCAAGCACTGAACACAGGTCAGCAGAAACACTATTTCCATCTATCTTCATGATAGGCTCTCTCTTGTGGGCTTTAATCATTTGGTGAAGTTCCTAAAGAATTTGGCTAAATTAAAGACTTTCCATTAGAAAGAGAAAATACTAAGACTTTTTTCCAAAGGTTGACAGTGAAAACCCACTCTAATTAGCCAGAAAATCTCCTTTCTTATAGTTAGCAATATACTAAAACATTTTTTTTTAATTTTTTTTTTTTTTATTTCTAGGGGAGAGAGAGAGACAGTGTGAGCAGGGGAGGGTCAGAGAGAGAGGGAGTCACAGACTGAAACAGGCTCCAGGCTCTGAGCTGGCAGTCAGCACAGAGCCTGACGCGGGGCTCGAACCTACGAACCGCGAGATCATGACCTAAGCGAAAGTCGAACGCTTAACCGACTAAGCCACCCAGGCGCCCCATACTAAAACATTCTTAATTCCCATCCCCTTGCCTGACTTTGCTAAACAGTTAAGGAAACATTTGCCGTGGCAGCCGCCACCAATTGTTCAGAATTGGCATAAGAGATGAAAATTATCTGTTAATGCAAATGAAAGAGATTCTATACCCAATTGAGACAGTTGAATTAGATGACTAAGGCCAGCTGCAATGTCATGAACATAGGAATATGAAATTCTAAAAATGGGAAGTATCCAACTTAATTACAGTATTCCAAAAGTAGGGTATTTAAACCCACAGAAAGAATTTTCCCAATGAGACAATACTATAAATTGTGTCAATGTCACAAAACAGTCCTCAAAAGACTCTTACAGCCCATTATGTGCCAAAATGGAACTGAACCAGTACATCTGAAATGATAAACTACTAGAAAATAAGACTTATGGGAGCGGGGGTGGGGGCGTTAGTATACTACTCACAATAAAAGTTTAAGACAGCGTCGTGGACTAGACCCAAGATCAAACAACCAGTAAACTGTTGTGTCTGCTGCAGCTATTAGAGTGCATATTTTATCCCCCAAGTAAACTGGAAACCACTTGAGGACAGTAACCATTTCTGACACTTTGTACCCATCCCTAACTCCCCCACCTAGTGTCCCTGATAAAATATAAAGCAAGTATAAACAAATGACAGGATTTCCTAGCAGGAAACCTAGGAGCATCAGGGAAGCAAACGTCCCTCTTCTTTTCTATACACATAAAAGAAAAAAGGAACAGGGAGGCTTCAGTGTCATTTTTTTTGCTCACTAAAAGGAGCCATTTGGTTTCATTTTCCACTGCCTCCATGTGATTTGGAATGGCCATTTTTACCTGTCAGATGCTTATAAGCTATGGATTTGGAATAACATAGCAGCCCACTAAACTGTAAACTCCATGGTGGTGGGGGCCATGACTGCCTTGAGAACTGCTAAAGCCTTGATGATGAGCTCAGTGACTTGGTACATAGCAGGTAGCCAAATAATATTTGTTGAATGAATGAATGACTAGAGTGTTCAGGCAACAGTTTTTAACAGGTCTCTGGAATTGGTACTATATAGTGTTTTGAACTTTAAAATGTACATAACTTCTCAGCCTATCATTTATTCTTCTAATTGTTATAAATATGGGTAAAATAACAATTTCCCACTCCTTTTAACTTTATAAATATGAAGAAAAAAGAGAGCAGCACAAACTTGATGAAAAGTAACTGACCCACTGGTTTAGTGTCAGGACACAATGTCAGTGTGTCAGGCTGTCAGGCAAAAGGCAAGGACTCCCACTGCAAGGTCAGCCAGATAGACACCAAAGGGGAATGCAGGCCCAGTGTGGCTAGGGCTTCTGATTTTTCAAGAGGAACCAAAGTCAAATGTTTCCATGTAAAATCTTTTAGCTTTTCATTCTGGCAATAAATGTTTCAATAAAAACTGCATTAGCCAATGCTATTGTCTAATCAAGACGATGAAAATGATTTATTCCTTTGCTGTAACTAAAGGTAAAGAGGAAAAAAGGAAGAGAACACTCCACCTCCTTGTGAGTGTTCAAGCCAAACTATGAAGGGTCTCAAAGAACCCTGCTAAATTGGAAAAAGTATAATAACTAGGGCAATGGTTTTCAAACTTTTAAAGAACTGAAATCCTGAGTGAAGCCCAGCACCTAGAAGAAATAAAACTGAGGTACTCTTCCAACTGGACCCTGTGCCCTTTGTCCGATGGCCCAAGGAACTCCACTGAAGCCATTCTGGAAAACCAATGACTGTGATACTGTTTCTTGGAATGAGAGGAAAGGAGACAAAAATCTAAGGCAAATCCACGAAGGGGATGGACTGAAGAGTCACAATCTGAAGTAAAAATAAGTTCATTAAAATGTTCCATTAATAAAGTGCTGTGGGTGAGAGCCAAAGGGAGGAAGAAATCTAGCAAGCTGAAAACTGCAGTTTTCCCCATATTCCTTGAGTAGAGAAAGCATGTGTAAAAGAAGATGCCACAATGAGGTGCCACTGAGGGGGCACCTAAGTGGCTCAGTCAGTTAATGATTTCACATCAGATCATGATCTCGCAGTTCATGGGTTCAACCCCACATTGGGCTCCATGCTAATAGCATGGGGTCTGGCTGGGATTCTCTCTCTTTCACTCTCTCTGCCCCTCCCCCGCTCACCTGTATGCATGCATGCTCTCAAATAAATGAAACTTTAAAAAATAAATAAAAAATAATAAAATAAAATAAATAAAATCAGTGAGAAACTAGGAGTTTGCATAGGGTTCCTGGGCTTTAATTACCATATCCAACATTAGACACAAAAGAGGAATTAGAATTAGTTAATCCAAAATGTTGACAAAGGTTACCACCAAGGCCTAACCACACTACAGACTCACACCAAAATATATATAAGACATTATTTTATCTATAAAACTGGCAAACAGTTCTTGTTTTTTTAATGACAAATCCCAGTGTCTGTGGACTTCCTTGTGTGCTGCTCCAGAGACAGTAAATGGATACAACCTTCCTGAGGGAAAGCATATCTTAGAAGTCTTTACAAATACACATGGACCTTGGCCCAGCAATTCCATATGTGGAAATCTATGCTGAAGAAACAGTCATGGACAGACCAATTTTTACCTCCAAAGATATTTACTGCAGCATTATTTATAAAAATAAGATCTTCAAAGCAACCAAATTATCCAACACTAAAAAATTGGTTAAACTGATTTTGACGTAACCATTATGTAGCATTAAATAAGATGTTATAAAGATATTTATAATGGCATGAAAAATATTCCTGAGATGAAACGAAGAGAAAAAACAGGAGTACAGGTACATCTTTTATATAATGATCTCAATTTATAAAACAATACATGTTATAACCACAGAAAAAAAGCAAGAAGAATGTTCACAAGGGATTATGGGCATTTTCACTTTAATTTTTCTGTTTTGCATTTGCTTGAATTTTGCAATTTTCTACTATGATAGTAAATTAATGTAATTCTTACCTTTTTTTAAAGGTACATAAAATGAAATTATTTCTGATTGTTTTCAAAGAGACTTTTGCAAAAAAATTTTATGTGTATAATTTAAACTCACTCCACTATATAATCCAATTAAAAGCCAGTCATTGCTTACTCTTCTTTAGTCATTTTCTCCTTTCTCTTTGGTCTCTCCTAGCAGAGAGATTTGTAGGCCTGAAGCATTTAGAAAAATTCCACTAATTGATCTAAATCCCAAAATATGATAAGACTGCAAGCATAACTCACATGTTGTCTCCTTCTCAGTCCACTTGGGGAAGCTGGGTTGTGTTTGATTTGGTTTTTAACTCAGTGTAAGCAAGAGGCCAATGGCCAGCCTATCTTTAGGTATTCACGACAGTATTCCATATATGTTTCCATATGTATTTCTTTGCTCTCTCCAGTTGGAATAGGAGGTCATCTAAGATAGGACTATGTAGACTCATTCTTTTGCAGACTCTCTGTACAGTGCCCTGCAAAGAGTGATCCTGACGTACTTACTACGAAGACACTGTCAGGGAAAAATTGTAGAATCACCTTTGCACATTCTATGTTGCTGGTAGCACTATCCACTCACAAAATTAGCAATTTGTGGTTTGGTCACTTAGATTAAAGCCTTAAAAATGTTCCTATTCCCGGGGTACCTATGTGGCTCAGACAGTTAAGTGTCTGACTCGATTCTGGCTCAGGTAATGATTTCATGGTTCTGAAATCAAGTCCTAAGTCTGGCTCCATGATGACAGCGCAGAGCATACTTGGGATTCTCTCTCCCTCTCTCTCTGTTCCTCTACCCTGCATGTGCATGCATACACACTTCTTTTTCAAAATAAATAAGTAAATTTTTTAAAAAAAATGTCCCTATCGTTTGAGCTGTTAACTACTATTATGGAAGTCTCTCTTAAGAAAAAAGATTTTATTTAGGGGAAAAAAAAGTTCAAAACAAAAAGTTAAATTCAACCTAAGTCTTAATAAGGGAACGATTAACTAAATCATCATTCAGGGTGTCAGGGGACTCTCCCATCTTGACAAAGCTGAAAGTTATAATGCCTAAGAGTAGAAGTGAGCCTGTAGATTTTCTCAGGCACCCACAGTTGCAGGAATGAACACCTGATTCTCCATACATTTACAATTGCAACATATTGTATCTTGACCTGTACCTGATCAGAGACTCATTTAGCTCATAACCTAGTGTTGACTATGAGGAGTCCGGAAGAACTAACTCATAGTAAAAAATAAATGAACTTTTTCTAGGTACTAGGTATCCAATTATTTCCTAATGCCCCCTATTAAACTATGTCAAACACTACAGCCATCAGCTTTCAAAGCTTTATGGCAAATACTTTTTATTTCAAGAATAAGAGCCAAAATCAAGGAGAATGCTGTCAAACTAGAAATGAAAATTTGAAAAGATGAAGTACTTCATCAGAACCTATGATTCAGGTTCATGAAAAAACGCTTTTGAAAAACTGTAAGCCAAATTGGAATATAAAAAATAATTTACCTCAAATGATATACACCGTAAACCTTTCAAACACTTGTAACTTAACACAAGAAAAGATGATAGAGCCTATTTTTGTTCCAAGATGATAATTGCTTTTTAAGTACAAAGAGATCATAAAAATTCCACAGTGACAAAACAGAGTCCTGAAATAACTCAATGGTTAAAACATAATGATAGCAAAGGAGGATTAGGAGCAGTGCCCACAATGACTGGTCAACTTCAGGAGTGGGAATGACAAACATGGGTCTAAATACATAAGTTGTAAAGTGCGTATCTCATTAGCAAAATAATATCCTGGTCCCAGAGGACATTTCTGGCAGAGAGATAATGCATGCCTCCATGAAGCTCCCTGAAGAAACGCCAGCTAACCCTGGGGCAGGACCCTCGAGTTCAAGAAATAATGTATTGAGCACCTACTATGCCACACCAGGCTCTTTACTAAGCAACAGAGCACAAGTGAACAACATTAGGTCTGGTAGTAACTTTTATCCTGGAAACAGACTAAAACAGATGGAAAATCCACTTCAACTGAAATGTATAGCACTTATCTGCTAAATAAGTTTGAGGTCCTAGAGGAAAAATGAAGCATGGCTATAAATTGTTTCTAACAAGATGAGTCCTACTACAAAAAAATACATTAAAATAATCTATTGTTGAATAATTATAACTCCTATTCATTATTGTTAGTATCTATTAAAGTGATTTTCATCTGAAAATACATTTTTAAAAAATTATGTACTTCATATATATTGCAAATATATTACATATATGTAAAATATATATTATATATCTACCTGTATTTCACTTAAGCACTATTGTATCTTTTCAAATATTCATCATCCTCAATGGCAAAGACTAGACTAAAAAATAATATCTGTCTATCTTTATAATTATCATCACTATAAGAGAGTCATTGAGGTTATCAACCATATCATAAACACCTTTCTATACCTCTTCAAATTGCAAAGAAACTCATTCATAATAGTTGCTCAATAAATATGATAATCTCCTAAATTGAATCTTTTAATCCCTGAATTTCAATGATCAAACATCCTATTCTTTCTTAAGTTTTTTAACTATTTTCAAATATTTTGACACACCACATTAAACATTTGTAGTCTGAATAACACTTTCAAGACTTACAAATCACCACAAAATACATTTCCTAGGCTGAATCTAAAGGAGTTATATTAAACACACATATACGTTTATATGAAAAGCCGTAAGAAATATACCATTTTTGTGTTGCTTCCTGAAATCTGATCAAAATCGAAGTTAAATTTAAATGTATAGGAAAAAGAATAAATTGGCTTATTTCAAGAAGACAGTTTTGCAAAGTTGTAAAACTGTTTCCACAGAACCTAAGATTTCATCTGTCATTAGCGAACCTAACAAGGTTTGTGGACAAGCAACAGTGTTGAAACCTTGTCAAGAAATATTTTAAATATTAAAAAACTGTGTCAACCCTTGTTCTGTTCATGACTAAACTTGATACAATCAAGAAAAATTAGTTTCGGATGTGGGATACTTCAGGGATTTGAAGTAGTTTGCTAAATAGGAAGCTAAATCCAATTACTTTTCTGAAGATTTGGCATCTTCAACCGAAAACCAATATTCCAATTAACATTAGACAAATATCCAAGCTTATCCACATGTTCCAGGCATCCTTTCTGGCTAACAAGTAGGCTCCATTTCTGTATTTAATTATTCCCTTATGTATACATAGGGCCTGCATTATACTAGAGGTATATAAGGCAAAAAAAAAAAAAAAAAAAAAGGAAAATTTTAAATTCTTCTGTGGTTCACTTCCACATGTGCACAACTCAGATTTAACCTCCTATATAATTTTATCTTCTTTTCTATATTAAAAATGTGCCAACACAAGTCTTCTTTTAAATATGTGATATTTTGAACTACCTAAATCAGACAAATGTCAAAGGCACTCTCTATATCCCTTCACTCTACTCAAAAATTACAAATAAACAAAAAACAGCTTCATCATCAAATATTGCCTTTAGCTTGCCTGAAGCTTAAAAGCAATTCAGATATTCTGAGCCAGATTTTTTATGTACCTGACTCTCTTATTTCAAGGGAAACTTCCGAAATAAGAGCAGCTTCAAGGAGGAAAAGATTCAATTCATTATCAGTAGGAACTCTTCATAAATGGAAGAAGAAATTTTCAAAAGTGGGAAACTTGGTTAGTATAGAATATATATACATGTAGCTCTAGGTTGTCATAACTTATTTCATCCCATGTCAACTAAATCAAATATCAAATTTGATATTAATGCTATATTATTTAACACAGCATACAATTTTTTCTGACTAGAACTTTAGGGCAAGTGATATTTATTTATTCAGAACCAGCAAAGAATATCATTATGATAGTAGTGAAGTATCACTGAAATTGCTTTCAGTTTATTTTCTGAATGAAAACTTTGCAACAAGCTGAAAGAATGTGTGTATGTATATAGATGTTTATGAATGTGTGTACATTCAGTAAAATGTCAGCTATCTGGATCTCAATTTTCTAGTAATTTCATCCATCCAAAACAATAATAAGAATTATGGAAGGAGGGGGCACCTGGCTGGGTCGGTCAGTGGAGCATGTGACTCTTGATCTCGAGGCTGTAAGTTTGAGACCCACGTTGGGTATAGAGATAAGTTAAAACAAATAAAATCTTTAAAAAAAATTATGAGGGGATAGTGGACAGAGTCAGAGGAAAATATGCCTGAACTCCCAAAATAGAGTCCGTGTCTAAAAGCCCATGTCCTAAAACAAATTCACATAAAGCACTAACAAGAAGTTTAGGCCTCTGTTTAACATTCAATTTTCTTAATATATATACCAAACAAACTGGCAACCTGTTTGCTAAACCTCTAGAACCAGTAAATTAGGAATAAGCATACCTATTACAAATCAGGAAAAGAAACAAAACAGAAAATAGTACCCCAAAATCCAACTAAAGAAAGAAGTCAGATTATATGTATTTTTTAAGGTAGGCAAAAGAATTTTAAATAGTATTTTGTTTAGACCATTCACTGGACGGGTGGGCAATACCTACAGGGCTTTAAATGTTGGAAGACCACCAAGCTCAGTCCTCAGACCTGTTTTCTATTCTATCCTCAATGCTTCCCAAACAATGAGTCATGACTCATCAGTGGTATGTGCAAGATATTAAATGAATTATGAACATTTTTTATATGATGAGATGGGATAATATAGTTGAAATATATATTAATTGATTATGGAAATAGGTAAAGACTATCTCTGGTTAATTTTTATCACTTCTCCTCTTACAGTGTCTAACATAGGAATTTAAACATGAGTAAACAGTAAAATGTCCCATAAAGGAACATATGAATCATATGGAAATCATCCGGACAGACCATGTGAAGAGAGAAGAGCAGCAGGTCAGCTGGTACATCAACATTTAAAGGTAGGAAAAGGAAGAGTAGCCAATGAGGAGGGCAAAGAAACAGATGTATGATTGGCTATACATTTACGGCAGCCAGGAATGTTTTCAAAAAAGTAAGACTAGACAACAAAGCTAAACATGGTAGGAAGACCATGACCAAAATAATATTTAACATATCAGCAGGTCAGAGGCAATAGTAGTAGAGGCAAAAACCACATTAAAAGTGGATGGATAATTAAAGACAGAAATAATTGGAAATATATCCCATGTTCATGGATTAGGAGACTTAATATTGTTAAAATGTCCATACTACCCAAAGCAATCTACAGAGTCAATGTATTCCCTATTATAACACTGGTCGTGGCAATGATTTCCTGGATATGACACCAATAGCATAGGCTAACAAAAGCAAAAATAAACGTGTAGGACTACATCAAATGGCAAAGCTTCTTCACAGCAAAGGAAACAATCAACAGAGTGAAAATGCAACCTATGGAGTGGAAGAAAAAATATATATAAGCAAGGAGTTAATATCCAAAATATATAAGGAACTCCTACGATCTGATAATAACAACCATTAGGAGGGCCATTACCAAAAAGGAAAAAAGAAATTATGTTGGCAAGGGTGTAGAGAAATTGGAATACTTGTATACTTTGGTCAGATGTAAAATGGTACAACCATTATGGAAAACACTATGGAGGTTCCTCAAAAGATTTAAAATAAAACTACAATATGATCCAGTAGTCTTACTTTTAAGTATCCAAAATAATTTAAATCATGATTTCAAAGAGATATCTGCACTCCTATATTCATTGCAGCATTATTCACAGTAGCCAAGATGTGGAAACAATCTAAATGTCTGTGAACAGATGAATGGATAAAGAAAATTTGTTATATGTATATACAATGTAATATTATTCAGCCATTAAAAAAAGGAAATTCTGCCATTTGCAACAACATGGATGAACTTTGAGGAAATTATGCTAAGTGAATTAAGCTAAACACAGAAGGACAAGTACTACGTGATTCCATTTATATGAGATATCTAAAGTAATCAAACTCATGGAAGCGAAAGTTGAGGGGTGCCTGCATGGCTCAGTCGGTTAAGTGTCCAACTTCGGCTCAGGGCATAATCTCACAGCTTGTGAGTTCGAGCCCCGCGTCGGGCTCTGTGCTGACAGCTAGCTCAGAGCCTGGAGCCTGTTTCAGATTCTGTGTCTCCCTGTCTCTCTGACCTTCCTCTGCTCACGTTCGCTTGCTTGCTCTCTCTCTCTCTCTCTTTCTCTCTCACTCTCTTCCTCTCTCTGTCTCTCAGAAAAAAAAAAAAAAGAAAAGAAAAGAAAAAATAAAGTAGGATGGTGGTTCCCAAGGGTAGAAGCAGGATGGAGTGGAATGGGAAGGTCCTGTGCAGTGTGTAAAGAGTTTCAGTCATGCAAAATGAAAAAAATCATACAGATATGCCATTTAACAATGTGCATACTGTCAACAAAACTAAACTGCATACTTAAAAATTTGTTAATAGAGTTCATATTATATGGGGTTTTCAACAAAATTTTTAAAAACTAGACAGATAAAGTGGAAGATGAGAAAATAAAAGGTAGACAGGTTCTGATGTGACAAGTGTGCAGAAGGAGCAAAGAAAAAATCAGTTGCATGTAGAAGAGAAACACAAATAAAAATTGCAGGAAGCAGGTCTGTGTCAGGATAATCTTCAGCATGTTTATAGGCTAAAGGGAAGGAACAGAGAGAGGGAGAGATCAAACATGTAACTGCCAGAGTAAATGACAAATAAGTTATTTTTCCAGAAACTAGTGGGAGATCAAAAGGATCAAGTGAAGGACAAATCTTGAAGAAGATGAAGGAACCCTCATATACTGCTGATGGGAATATAAAATGATATAACACTGAGGAAAAAGTATATCATAAAAAGTTAAGTACAAATTTACCATATGACCCTGCAGTTCTACTCCCAATAATCTACCAAGAGAAAACAAAACATACGTTCACATAGGGACGTGCAATAAATATTCACAGCAGCATTATTCATTTATTCGTCAAAACTGAAAACAATCCATGTATCTACCAACTAATAAAAACAAATGTGGTGCAACCATACAATGGAATACTATTCAGCAATAAATAGGAACAAACTCCTGCCATGTTCTACAACATGGATGAACCTCAACAATATTATGTTAAGTAAAAGAACTCAGATCCAAAAGACTACTTGTTGTATGATTTTAATTATACTAAATATCAAAAAAAGGCAAACTTAAAAAAGACAAACAGTAGATTAGCAGTTTCTTGGTGTTAGTGGTAGAAGAGGGGATAGCTTAAGTGTAAGTGGGCACAGTGGGGCTGTGGGGGGTAATGGTAATGTTCTAAAACTAGAATGGAGTGGTGTTTGCACAACTCTATAAATACATTCAAATTTATTATATGGTACATTTCCAGTGGGTGAATCCTGTAGTATGCAAATTATACACCAATAAAGCGTTGTGGGTTTTTTAAGAGAATAGGCTAACTTGACTGGCATGTATATTTTGCAGAAGTGAAAATTAAGATTAGAAGGAGCTGGATTAAACTCTTCAGAGATCTCTGAATGCCAGAGTAAGAAGGCTCAACCTGATAGACAAAGGAGATCCTCTGAAGGTCTCAGAATGGGATAAGGCAAAAACAAATAAAAAATACAGATAATTACATTCGGGAGATTCACCTTATATAATGCGTCAGTTAAGAAGTTGATATGTTAGATCATAAAGACCTGGACCTATGAGCTTTCTTGAGACCATGGCCTTACTAGCAAGAGCTAATCCTCTTACACACCTTTACCTTGAATCACAAAGGTGGGATAAAAGACAGAGGGAGATGGCCCAAGAAAATCTATCACTTTCATGGGAAAAATGTCTCCAACAATATGGCCTCTGAGGCCATCATTCCAACTGGGGAATCAACTGACCAAGCATATTAAGTGCTGGATAGATGCCAATACTATACAGGGACAGAAGGAGGCAGAGAATCAATATTTGGATGGGAGGGATGGTTGGATTTCCCTGAATCTAATATCTTGCTATGAGAGATTTAGAAATCATATAAAAGGAAATTTAAAAATAACAATAATATAGGGTGGTCTATCAGGGAAAATAGTGAAAATAAATATCTGCTGATTTTACAGCACAACATTCTACTAATGATTCCCAGGTACAGTGACAATATATTTGAATCCATTAGAAGGAATCTAATTTTCCTTCTGCCGAGGAAGCCATAGAGGAGCAGCAGCCATGGCTCTGTGCTACCCTATCACCATGGGCCTCAACAAGGGCCACAAGGTGATCAAGAACAAGAACGAGCTAAGACACAGCCACCACTATGGGCATCTCACCAAGCACACCAAGTTCATGCAGAACATGATCCGAGAGGTGCAGCACACAGCTTCGCCCCATAGAACTGAGTGGTGAGCCCTGGAGTTGCTCAAGGTCTCCTAGGTCAAGCATACCCTCAAGTTCATCAAGAAAAGGGGAGGGACACACAACAGTACCAAGAGGAAGAGAGAGGTACTGAGCAATGTCCTGGCAGCCATGAGGAAAGCAGCAGCCAAGAAGGACTGAACCCCTCCCATCTGTATTTAATAAAGCCTTTTTAGAACTTGAAAAAATGAAAATAAACTCCAATGTTCAAAATTCATTTCTTTAAATTAAATCATTTTTACCTATTACTTCCTTGTTCTTGAATATATAGCTAAGTCTCACAAAAATATCTCTTTAGGGGTGCCTGGATGGCACAGTCAGTTAAGCCTCCAACTTGATCTGGGCTCAAGTCATGATCTCAAGGTTCCTGAGTTCAAGCCCCACATCGGGCTCTGCACTAATGGTACAGAGCCTTCCTGGGATTCTGTCTCTCCTCTCAGCCCTTCCCCAGCTTTCCTTCTCTCTTTCTCTCTCTCTCAAAATAATAAACTTCAAAAAAAATTTAAGTATCTTTTTAAATATATATCACCTCAATTTACTTTTGGTTATTTTTGGTACTTTCAAACAACACTCAGCGCTGTTAGACTTCTGTATATTAATACACAAGGATAGACATATCAGTAGTGATATAACTACTTAGCTGTTCATAGGTAATCCTATAAAGATCATATATCTTTTTCTTTTGTTAAGATAAAATTATCTCTCTGACTTTGTTTTCCCTCACTGAGAAAAAGAGAGAAAGTGGAGGAAGGGAAGGAAGGTAAAAAGGAGGGATGCAAGGATGGTGATTATTGTTAATTCACAATTCAAACCATTCAGACTCCATTTACAGAAAACTAATACAAAAGGAATAATTGTGCTAGATAGGCTTAAACAGGAAAATAGATAATGTAAATGAAAGAAAACTCATAAAATTACAGATAATTACAGTTATATATTTCTCTCTCATCACTGACACAAAAAGATAAGATTTTCATTTCCTTATAATGGGTTCATTAATAGTTTTATTGTAATATTAGAAACATCTTGTATCTGAATGTATCTCAAAGGACTAATTTTTTTAAAAGATCAAACAACAAATAGAAATTTTAGCAAAAGAGGGTACCTCTGATTAGATGTTGGTTCAGACTATCTTATATCAGACAGGTAATCAAATTTCTGAATCTGAAAAATTTGCAGAAATAAAATATTCATATTGAGTTTGCAATCTGAGTAGGTATTCAAACTAACACTAGCAAGCAGAAAGCACAAATACTGATTGAAGAGAGTGCAGATAAAGAAGTATGCACTCAGTTTATAAAAAACACATATGCTTCAGGAAAGTAAAGCATACCAGATGGATATTAAAAGTAGAATGTTTTTATATACTAATAGGTCTGTTTTCCCCTTGATTTATGTACAACCCCCATTAACATCAATTAGAGTTATATACGTAAATCCAGGAAAGCATAACTCCAATGCACTCCTTTGCACTTGTATATCTTGTTTGAAAACCAATTCAGTTTCAAAAAGTTCTGTTACTCAGATCACTATCATTAGCGTCCACCAAACAAATGCTCACTGGCCAAAAACACACCCTAGGCTGGCACTAAATGACCCTGAGGGCCCATTTGTTTCCAAAATTGTTAATTGATGAAAACTTAGGATTCTAAATCCCTTGCCCTAACCATTATGCAAATATAATTAGTATTTATTAGAAATTTTAGTAGAAGATAAGCACCATGATGGATGCTGCTCAGACAGGTTCTCAGAGGTCCAAAGATGAAAGGGAAGGAGCCAGAAAGCTGAAACTAGGGCCCAAGTCTATTGACACAAAACTCGATGCTTTTTTTTTTTTTTTAATAATACCTGAAGGCGTGGTTTATGTGAGCAAATGTTCCTGGTAGTCCCCTAACCATCTAAGAGTGCTTCCCGCTGCCTGATATTCACATCTAGTGAGTGAAAATAACTGCATTAGTAATAGTCTTAACATGAACTAGAATTTAAAAGGATTAAAGTAAAAAAAGAAATAAGAAAAGAGTACAAGAAACAGCATAAAATAATGAGTTGACAATGATCTAGAACTGTAATGCCTGCTAAGGTAGCCAGTGGCCACTAATGGCTATTCAGAGCTTGATATGTGTTCCAATATAAAATAAATCATGTACTGAAGATTTACTATAAAAAAAATACAAACTATCTCAATAATTTTGATTTGAGTACATGTTGAAATGATAATATTTTAGATACTGTGTTAAATAAAATACATTATCAAGATTAATTTCACTTGTAGGGGCGCCTGGGTGGCTCAGACAGTTAAGCATCAACTTCACCTTAGGTCATGACCTTATGGTCTGCGAGTTCGAGCCCCATATCAGGCTCTGTGCTAACAGCTCAGAGCCTGGAGCCTGCTTTGGATTTTGTGTCTCCCCCTCGCTGACCCTCCCCACTCACACTGTCTCCCTCTCTCTCAAAAATAAACATTTTTTTTAACTTTTAAAAAGATTAATTTCACTTGTTTCATCTTGCTTTTTTATTGTTTTTAAATATTTATTTATTTCTGAGACAGAGAGAGACAGAGTGAGCACGGGAGGGTCAGAGAGAGAGGGAGACACAGAATCTGAAACAGGCTCCAGGCTCTGAGCTGGCTGTCAGCACAGAGCCCGACGTGAGGCTCGAACCCACAAACCGTGAGATCATGACCTGCGCCGAAGTCAGACACTTAATCAACTGAGCCACCCAGGTGCCTCTCATCTTGCTTTTTTAAATGTGCCTGCAAGAAAACTTAAAATTACATACATGGCTTATATTGGTGACTTGAAGTATATTTTTGTTGGAGTAGGCTTTTTAGCCACACATATATACTAAATACATTAGTGATAAACTTATAACAAACACACTCTCGAGATTATATTCTAGATTACACTCTGACCTAGATGAATAAAAATTTACATAATTTTAGAAGAGCTTTTTGTACACTTCTCTACTCTCACTGAGGGACTAGTGAGGTTAGAGTCAGACAGAATAAGACAACCGTCACCCTTATTCATGTATTCATTCAAGCATACCATTCGGTTATCTAATTGCTCCCTTTTGAGTGAACAGGAATAAACTAACTTATGT
Source organism: Hyaena hyaena (assembly GCF_003009895.1). Taxonomy (NCBI): domain Eukaryota; kingdom Metazoa; phylum Chordata; class Mammalia; order Carnivora; family Hyaenidae; genus Hyaena; species Hyaena hyaena. Next base: position 248,385 of record NW_024081019.1, read on the forward strand.
ACAGAACAATAATCTGAAGTTCTACACATTCAGAAAATAGAGAAATGGGTTTATAGGGTATACAGGGGAGAGAAAATACTTCCTTCAAAAAATACCAATGAAGACCAGGAGTTTGTGATCACATCTTATTTTTTAAAAAGCTTTTATTTTTAAAAGTTGTGGTAAAATACAAGGAACATAAAATGTATCATCCTTTTTTAGGTATATAGTTCAATAGTGTTAAGTACTTTCACATATTGTGAAAAATTATTTTCAGGCTTATTAAATTGTGATCAGAATATTAAAGGAAATTGCTTAAGAATTTAAAATCATCTTACCACCTCACGCCAGTCAGAGTGGCTAAAATGAGCAAATCAGAGAACTCTAGATGCTGGCGAGGATGTGGAGAAACGGGCACCCTCCTACACTGTTGGTGGGAATGTAAACTGGTACAGCCCCTCTGGAAAACAGTGTGGAGGTTCCTCAGGAAACTAACAATAGAACTCCCTTATGACCCAGCAATAGCACTGCTAGGAATTTACCCAAGGGATACAGAAATGCTGAGGCATAGGAGCACATGTACCCCAATGTTCATAGCAGCACTCTCCACAATAGCTAAAACATGGAAAGAGCCTAAGTGTCCATCAACAGATGAATGGATCAAGAAGATGTGGTTTATCTATACCATGGAATACTACATGGCAATGAGAAACAATGAAATCTGGCCATGTGTAGCAACATGGATGGACCTTGAGGGTGTTATGCTGAGCGAAATAAGTCAGGCAGAGAAGGACAAATATCATATGTTTGCACGTATAGGAGGCTTAGGAGGAACTTGACGGAGGAACAAGCGGGAGAAGAAGGGCGGAAATGGTGGGGGAAAGGGAGAGAGGCAAACCATGAGAGACTCTTGAATGCTGACAAAAACTGAGGACTGATGGATGTGGGGGGGAGGGGAGGATGGGCATGGAGGAGGGCACTTTGGGGATGAGCACTGAGTGTTATGTAGAAACTAATTTGACAATAAACTATTTGTAAAAAAAAAAAAAAAAAAAAGAATTTAAAATCATCTAAAACAAATGCACACCATTTTCAATATTTTATATTCCTTCCAAATCTTTCTTTGCACACTCACCTACTATAGATACTTCGATTTCATTATTTGAAGATTACTACATACTAATCTGCTTTTTTCAATTATTTTAAATGTTTATATTACTCTAGTTTTTTAAATAATGAAATGAAATAATGATATGAAAAGAGGTCATATCAAATGGTAGCACTAAAATAAACCAAGTCATTTTCTAACCATGGAAAAGCTGATTTATAGTGATTCATGTTATAAATGACCAAACTGATGGATATATGATTTTCCTTTGTGAACTATTTTCTTAGGTAAATAGCCAAGAGTAGAATTATGGGGTAAAAACATACAAACCCCATTTTATAATTTACCACTTCCATTTATCCCCAAACATATGGCTATAAATTTCTGTGTCCCTTCCTCACTTGTTTATCCTACCCCCTTCATAAGAGAAAGAACTTTTTCTTACCTCTTAAGTAGTTACAAAAGAAAACAAATGCAGCAACATCACTGTATCCCTGATACCTCCTTCTCAGTCTATCAGCATATTGTTTTTACTTGCCAATGGCAAAGAGGAAAGTAGGCCCGAATGTTTCATCACATACTCCTTTGTGTTATCAGCCAAAATCACACTCATTTAGAAAGTCACGGACCAAAAAACCCTTAGACTTCTGCGTGACTTAAAATGATTTTTAACATCAATATAATACAAATAAACAAAGTGGAAGGAAGTTTTAAGTACAGAAAAAGTAACAAAGAGCAAACTCCAAACCACAGGATCTCTGTTTAAAATTATGCCTAATACAACCTCTGTTTTGCAGAAGAGAAAAATTAGCCAAGTGCCTTTCTAGAACACTAATGACTATCAGTCATTACATCACACATATGTCATCTGAAACAAACTTTTAGATTAGTAAACACTTTTCCCCTGCTACAACAGAGGGTTAGTGTTCAAGTGGGTGGGGGAAAAACGTAGTACACATAAAAGCATCAAAGCACAAGCCAAATCTCACCGATTTCAATTCAACCAATCAGTCCTGCTTTGACTAACAAATGTACAAAAAATTTTTATAACATGAAAGGGAACTTATTTCTTAAAGTGTTTCTACAAAAGGCAATAATCATTAGAAGTAGATAGCAAAGAAATCGAACTTCAGTATAAGTTAACAAATTAACAAGGTTACCTCTTCCTCTGATACTGAAGTTTCAGATGGAATATATAACTTTGGGGAACTCTCCAGAAGATTTTGCTCCCTTTCTGGTAGGTGTATACCCAATGAATATTGGATGATAGTGAATATATACTATGAATATATATATTATGAATATGTGCAAATAATTTGTATGAATCTCCTTTTTCTTCAGTCTTACTGTGGTTTTACAAAAGAAACCCTAGGACGCCTACGTCCACATGGAAATGATTAAATATGCCACATAACATACTAGAGCATGGACTTCGGAATAGATGACTTAATTTCTGTGTAACACTGAGCAAGTTGCTTAACCTTGCTCAGAATCTCAAGCTCTTCATCCATACTTAGGATCCCTTACTAGGAACAATAATGCCACCTTCATAAAATGACTATGATTATTAAATGAAGTAATAAATGAAATTTACCTCAGTCTCAACAGATGCTCAGTAAACATGAATTCCCCTTCTCTCCCCGTACTTCCTTTCTTAAGTCCCCCCAAAATATATTTAGTTTGATAGGCAGTATTCTGATTGTACAAATGAGGAAATCTAGGTTTCTAAGAGTTCACAAAACAAAATTCTTGACATGGTTACTTTCTTCCAACATTATGTCTCTAAATCCAGAAGAAAAAGAGAAAGCTTTTTCAAAAAGCAAGACTTTTTTTTTCCAAATTATATAAAAAATTATTGAAATTGCAGTGGGCAACTGGAAAATCCTCATTCACTGGAGGTTGTAAGGATCACAACATGCTTTTCCCAAAGTGACAGCTCCAGTCTCCTCTCCTTGCTTCAGCTATAGGCTGACCTCAGGAAAGAATGCCTGGTAGATGCCCTCAATGGAGTGTGATATGACGGAAGGTAGATACTACATAGGAAAGGTAAGAATAAAATGCTAATGTGGAAATATGGCTTGTGGGGTTCCTATCCAATCAAAAATACAGCATAAGGAAATGACTTGCAGCTGAAAACAGGAGAAAAATGAATTGGCTGACCCTTTGGTGCACCAAAACTCATTGATGGCACATCTTGGAGCCAGTGACCCAACTGCCGGAAGTCTAAAAAGAGACTGGTACTCACAACATGCCCAGAGACAACTAACTGTCAAATGATACTCCTAACTCAGATAAGTCTTATCATTCATCATAAGTTAACCAAGATGCCTTTCCCAGAAAGAAACCCTTGAGCTGCCCCCAGAGTTGCTCTTACTGATGGTCACTGCATCCCTTTTCTCCAACTTTGAGGAAACTTAGAGTTGGCTTTGGAGTAGTGGTCATAAAGCTGTTCTGTCTTTGAACTCCGTTCTATATTTGAACTCCGAGTTATCTTACTCCACTCATCAGAAATTAGTATCCTGACACGGCCAGGACCATCTACATTATTTGAGGGGCCCAGGGCAAAAGGAAAATAGAGGGGAAAAGCATTAAGAATTTGAAGGTGGTGACCACAGAGCTTTAAACCAAACAAGGGCTGTGTGTGCCTGTGCAGGCTGCATGCCCACGAAACCTACCCTGGACAGGTGGATAACAGATCCCACCCCCAAACAATTGACCATAACTAAGTATACAGGTGAGTACTCAAGCAGTCTCACTAATCTGAAAACAGCACAGATGCTGTGTCTGCTTTTAACAACTGTTGACAACCTAATTAACTATAAATTATCTTCAGAGTTCATAGACCGAAACTGATTCTGAATAAATAATACCGTAATGACAATAAAAATTTAGGTTTGGAAGTCAAAAGTATAGAAAATCTAAGTCAAAGAGTTACGGAAATAAAAAAAAAGTGTCCTCTAAAACATTTTGCTAATTTAGTGTTTCTCAAGAAAAACAAACTAGGGTAGATTATAAAAATGCCCACAATTCTCCACTAGTGCAATATGGAGTGAGAGTCTACTTCCTCCTCTTTGATCTGGGTTGGACAAAACCTATCAGGAATTAGAGGCATGGCACAGGCAGAGACTTGAAGAGTGCTTGTACACTGGGACCTGTAGCCACCACGTGAATAAACCCAGGCCAGCCTGCTGCGCCAGGACAGACATGTGGCACAAAGATCCCATCTAACTGTGAGCCGAATGCCAAATATGTGAGTAAGTACATCCCAGGCCATCCAGTCTCCAGCTGAGCCACCATCTGATGGACACATGACTGAGCCCAGTGGAGAACAACCAAGGATGGCAAAGATCAACAGAACTGCCCACGTGACCAACAATGAATTACTCCTGTTTTAAGTCACTAAGGTGTGGGGTGGTTTGCTATACAGCAAAATCATTAAATGATACAGGTAGTACTTTAGCTCAGCAGGAGAAAAAATGGATTATGTAATAAACAGGGGCTGAGACAACTCGCTCACCATTTTTGGCAGGGAGATTAGATTCCCACTAAATTGTATAATACATTCCAGATGGATTTTACAAGTATATATAAAGAATGATAGCATAAAAATGCTAGAATAAATTATATGTTGATAATCATGTACTCTTGACATGGAAAAGGCTTTCTTAGGCAGAGAAGCCTAAAGGAAAAAGATGAATAAATTTTACTATGTAAATGCTTCTTAAATTTTATATGTCAAAAAATACATTATAAATAAAAAGACAAATGAAAAATTGGTAAAACCTTTTTATACATGAAGAGAGATTACAACCCTTATATGTGTATTTTTTATGCATGACAAAAGTATGATAAAAGATTGCCACTTCTAATATACATAAAGTAACAAGAAAAAGCTGAACTACCTGATAGACTATTGAAGAGAAAACTTACATATGTAAATTACTAGAAAAAATGGCCAATTAACATTTTAAAAATATTCAACCTCACTAGTTAGCAAAGAAAGATAAAACAATAATCAAATTCTCTTTTTAGTCAAAAATTGTAAAGATCAAAAAAATACCTATAAAACAGAAATTTTCATATACTGCTTATGGAACTACAATTTGGTACATTTCTGCAAAGCAAAATGTAAGTGTAAGTACATACCCAGGTGTGTGTGCATGTGTGTGTGCGTGTGTGTGAGTGAAATGTTTTTTTTTTATTTTCCTTCTTGGGATACATCAAATGAAACCAGGGATTCAAGAAAGACAGCCACTTGACTTCATAATCCTGATGCCCCTCCCCTTCTGGTACACACTTTGGAACCAAACACCCAAAGGAGTGTGAGAATGCCCCTAAGGACACAGGATCTTCCCGGTTCTTAGCTCAGGTCTAGATTCATGAGGCTGCCCGATAGCAGAGTTTCAGAAAGATGAGGTATTATTATAACCTCTTTTGTCTGAAAAATTAATAGTGCCATTTTTGAGATGGCATAACTTATTAGTGAAATAAAAATGAAGAATAGTCCCCCAGAGTTGTAGTTACCATTTATTGAGAGCTTATTCTGTACCATGCACTATTCTAAGCAATTTATATGTTTATATATTTCAATCTTCATAACAACCCCATGAAAGAGGCAGCATTCTACAGGTGGGAAAACTGAGGCTTAGGAATAGTTTTGTTTTCTCTGTCTGTTCAAGTAATTTGCCTAGGGTCAGAAACAAAATTGGAACATAAGCAAGCTAATTCTAGACATATAGTTCTTAATCATTTCACAAGGATACATCAGATATGCCACTTTAAACCTTAGAGCATTTACTAGCATGTATTTAAAGGAAACAATGCTGGATGTCTTTCTGCAACCTTAGAAGCAGTGGCTTTCTCTTATGGGCTCTGTGGGCCAGAATCAAAGTCACCTAAACTTCAGGTCAAAGATTAGAGGCACTTCACAGGCTCACTGTGCAAGCTAGTGATACCTGGACTTTCTGCTAAACACTAAGGGCACAGATTTTATACTGCTTGCAATGGCCTCATCTGCTTTTGTACCTGATAAACTGTTTACATAAATGAGTATCTATACAAACCAATCCGTATTAATAGCCAACTCATCAAAGTCAATCACTGAAGGACCTCGGTCTTCACTTTCAGTTTGTTCTCAGAATTTTATTAGAAACTATAGCAGTTCCCAGATCACCTAGTACCCATAAGACCCCCAAACTTCCTCTAGTTCCGTATTTCTATATCCTATCCTAGCCAAAGGATGTGAAAAAAAAATTGTCTTCCAAGAGGCAAGAACTCTAAGAACTTCCAAGAACTCAACAATTATGTAAATAGGACATGAAAAGAATCAAACTTCTCATGCTTCTGGACATACATTAATACTGAAAGAGCCCAATTAATTCTTATGCTACTTAGAATATGATAGGATTCAATCTCAACAATGTTCTACCTGCATAGAGATATTTCAATGATAATTATTTCAAATTTACTTTGGCACACACAGACTCTCTCTCTCTCTCTCTCTCTCTCTCTCTCTCTCTCTCACACACACACACACACACACACACACACACACACACACACACATACACACACATACAGACAAGAACAGAAAATATTTTCTCAGTGAAGAATTTACAGCTATAAAACCCTCCAACTTAGAACAGTTTATTGAATCCTCTAACTAAATTATTTAGGAAGACGGAAGAGAGTTTCCTTTAGTGGCTTTTGGGGATTTTAGAATAAACCATGCCAATAGTTCCTGAGCCTGAACTCAAAGAATTCTCTACCAATCTGTTCTTTGTAGTGCTGCCCTTATCAAAAACATAGTTTCAACAATTATCTTAGTTAGTGGCATTAAAGAATTCATTCACAAAGCAAATATTTATTAAGTATCTATAAAGTGACAAGAAATGTATCATCCTGGGGCGCCTGGGTGGCTTAGTTGGTTAAGTGTCCGACTTCAGGTCATGATCTCATGGTTCGTGGGTTTGAGCCCCGCGTCGGGCTCTGTGCTGACAGCTGCTCAGAGCCTGGAGCCTGCTTCAGATTCTATGTCTCCCTTTCTCTCTGACCCTCCCCTGCTCACGCTGTCTCTATCTGTCTCTCTCAAAAATAAATAAAACATTTTAAAAAATTAAAAAAAAATATATATATATATATAAAGAAATGTATCATCCTAAGACTATAGTGGCTCACAGCAAAAAAAAGAAACAAAGAAAAAGTTTCTGCTTTCAGAGAGTTTACACACTAGTTTTAGGATGATACTGGCTTCTGCTTCTATTTTCACATAAGCCAATGATCATCATTCATTAAATGCTGACAATATAGCATCTTCCAGATACATGATGACAAGTGGGATAAAATGTAAATCTTTCACTGGAAGTCTCAGAGTGCTTCTCTTACTGACCCTGATCAAATTAAAGTGGCACTAAGATCCACAGAAGGACTAACAAAAAAATTAAATGCTCCCTTTACATGAGAAAACAAGGATTCTATATACGTAACAGATCTAATTTTAAACTGTTATATTAGGAAAATCTTTATTTTATTTTTTTATTTATTTTATTTTATTCTATTTAATTCTATTTTATTTTAAGAGAAAGAGAGTGCAAGCAGAGAAGGGGCAGAGGATCCAAAGCAGGCTCTGTGCTGACACGATGACAGCAACAAGCCAGATGGGGGGGGCTTGAATTCACGAACTAAGAGATCACGACCTGAGCCAAAGTCAGATACTCAACTGACTGAGCCACCCAGGCGCCCCAGGAAAACACATTAAAAATATACTGATAGTCATTTTTTGGCAAGTAAGATCACACTCTAACAAGGCTCATTATTTCATGGGTTTGGCTAATCTGCCAATTAGATGATGCCCCCTATCCAGGCAAAGTATAAAGATAAGAAAAATCTACACTAGATACAGAAGGGATGTGATAGTGAATCATGTCATATCCCTGGTTTGGTCATGGTAGAGTTGTCTAAAAAAAGATTTTTTTCTCATTGTTAGACTCAACATTATAACTACTATTAAGATCTGTTCTGTAATAAATGGTAGTTTGTCCATAATACAGAATATCTATATACTACATAACACATAGAGAAGTAGGTCTATACGTTAATATGGAAAGAGTTCCAGTACATACTGTTAAAAGAAAAAAGAGAAGTATACATATAGCATGATGCTATTTATGGATTATTTTAGCCTCACAAAATAGTACTTCATTTCTGAATATTAAAAAAAAGGTATAGAAAGACACAAAAACATAACAGTGATTACATTTTTGAGAAGATGGTACAGGGCCATGATAAAGAATTTAGCACTGTGTACTATCTTACCCTTTTCTTTGGGAAATTATATTCATGTATTAACTACATCATTAGAAGTTAACTAAAGGGAGTTAAAACAGAGATCAATATTTCACAATAATCTAATGTGAATATATAATAAAATTGAGTAGTAAGTTACATTAAACTAAGTCAAATTCCTTGCAGTATTCATATCTTTCAAAAACTTGATCATTTTTTTAATCTAAAAAGAATTAAATGAATTAATCTAATCTAAAATGAATTAAACTATAGTTTCAAGGAAAAACTCACGGTATTGATCATTTTGTCTACAATATTACAAATCATGGAAAAACCCAACCTTGAAACTAAGAAAAAACAAACAAGTAACAACAACAACAAAACCAAAACAAAACCAAAAAAAGCCTAGCACTTTAAACATATAAAAGACAAAGGAAGTCTTGCTATATGGAAAATAGGGTAGGTATTAAATCAAGTATCCTCATCAAATCCCTGTAAACACCTCTCTGCCACTGTGTCCACAAATATAGTATCATTAAAGACAAGAGTCAGCATATCTTTAGCCCCAAGCACAGCAGATATGGCCTAAGAATGAGATACATTAAGTCACCAAAGAGACAGGAAGGAAGAGGAGGAAAAAAAGAAAGGAAATGAAAAACAAACCAAAATGAAAAGGATTCTTAAGGAAGAAAAGAGGTGTGGAACAGAAAGAGCAGCATTACGAGCCTACTGACTCAGGAGTCACATAATGGCTACAGCTCAAAGGAAACTAGCCGGCATGATTTGTAGAACAATTTACCAAGCATTTCCACATGCATTACCAAATAGATTCTTTGTAACAACATGGTAGTTACCCCATTTTATGGAAAGAAACTGAAGATCTGAAAGAGTCAGGGAACTGCCAAAAGCCACAGAACTGGAGTCTTTGCACTCTAAGCCCAGTGTTCTTTCTAATACCCTCCTGCTGCTACTGACTGTCCCCTCAATTGCTTCTAATTTTCACATAACGATTAACATTTCAAGAAACATCTGTTTTATCAAAATTTATTGATGTCTACATAGTAAACTATTCTTCTTTTCTCTAGGGAAGCTAACTGAAAAAAAAAATCTGATTTGTCCTTCCAAAATCAACGGAATATGGCAGTGAGGGTAGGAGGTGGTAATAAAGGGCAACATGAGAGAATTTTGTGATGATGGAGCTGTTCAATATCTTGAATGTGGTGGTGGATACATGAACTTGTGATAAAACTGTATGGAACTTAAAACACACACATACACCCCTACAAAGTAGTACAAGTAAAATTATGGAATTCTGAATAAAATCCATGGATTTTAGAAATGCCAATATCCTGGTTGTGATATTATATTATAGGTTTGCAAAATATTACCACTAGAGGAAAAATGGTAAAGGGTACATGAGACTTATTTGTATTTTTTGTTATAACTGCAAGTAAATATATAACTATCTCAATAAAAAATTCAATTAAAAATTAACAGAATATTCATACTACCAACACTGATTTTGAAACAGATTAGTGATATTGTAGAGAAACATAAGAAGATACTTGTAGTCATTCAAAGCTGAATTTGTTATAGTGGAACTGGCAGCAGCCTTACTCATAAAACTAAATTTTTTTAAATTATGATTTCAACCCAGAGGTGATAATTTTGAACAGCTTTTGGTGACATAATACTATAAGAATGAGAGATCACTCGACCCATGCAAAGGGTAAACAAGATGGAAAAAAAGAATCAGAAAGAAGTAAAAGGTCTTTTTGAACTAGAACAAAGAGTTGTTTAAGAATTCCATTTCAAAATATCAACTTACATAATACTAGAAGTGTAAGCCAGTAGGACGATTAAGGAACTATGGTGATAATTATGAAATGCACCAAGAATTGTCTAATAATAATGCTGCGCATAACACCTACTATCTATCAAGCACATACTATATACCTGGCAATGTGCTGGCTGCTTCACATAAGTGATCAAAAATCTTCACAATAACTCTGGAAGGTGAAATGTGGAAAATGATGGATACTATGTAATTTACTCAACATGACATAGTTCGAAAGTCCCAAAGCTTGACTTTAAACCTAGGTTTTTCTGACTCTAAAGCTTGTGTGCTATTCATTGCTCCATAGTACATAGGGAAGAAATATCTTATGTTGATATTCTAGTACATGACTCTCGAGTGAAAGAAAAAAATTATATCCAGTAGTGAAAAATTATCATTGATATCATACTTACCTGCTTATAAGTTCCATCTAGCAAGGTGTCCAGGTGTTGGAGGGGGGCAGGTGTTTTATCTTTGAACCTTGTTAATAGTCGACGTTGAATGGCCCGAAATTGTACAGCTCTTTCAGATAAGAGTTCTTCTAATTTTTCACCATTTATCCGCAACTACAATAAAGAATTTCTTAAATTCAGGTTACATGTGTGCAACAAAGCATTTTTAAAGCAAGAAGATAGGCAATGCCAATTAAAGCATGAAAGACAGTAATGACAGAAATTTAAACATATTATAGAATTAAGAGAATTAAAACTGTAGTCTTTGGTACATGAATAGATAGATACTTAGATCATATATACATAAGAGAGTAGGACAGATCAAATGGAAACTCAGTACAGATGACTCAGTATCACTGGGGAAATACAGATTATTTTATAAATGTCCTGTAATAACTGATTAAATACATGAGAAAAAAGAATAAGCATTTCTCCCCCAGTCTTTACAGCAAAATCAATTGGAATAAATTTACACACAATAAAAGTACTGGCAAAATTAGAATTTTTAAATAATCTTGGCATGAGAAAGACCCTTATAAGTCAAAAGCCAAAAGCCAGACACACACATACTAACACCTCTGATAAATTTGTAACTAAAACAAATGTAATTCTATATGGTTAAAAAAGGAAAAAATATCATAAGTGACAAGACAGCAAGCTGCAAAAATAATAGCAATAACCACACAGACAAAAACTCAAGCACATAAAAGCTAGAAAGCATCTAAAAACCAATGAGAAAAGGACCAAAATCCAAATCAAATCAGTAAGAAAGAGAGTATCAATCCAATAGAAAAAATGGGGAAAATTTACAGAAAAGTTAATACAAATAGCTCTCAGACATAATTGCCTTTGATCTAGCAAGCCCATTTCTAGGAATTTATCCTAGGGGTATACCTGCAAAAAGTAATGTACATACAAGGCTATTTCATTATAGAATTATTTGTTATAGTATTATACTAAGATATATAGTAACATATTAACAATAATCAAAATATTCATCAATAGGTAAGAGGTTAAATAATAAAAAAGCTACTTTGGAGGACTACTAAGTACTGATATGCAATGTTATCCAAAGATGCATTGAATGAAACAAAGCAAAAAAATACAGAATAGTATTATAATGTGCTACCATTCATGTATTTTTAAAAAAGAAATCTGTACATTAATATAGTTGTGACTGCATAGAATAGTTCTAAAAAGATACACAAGAAACTGAACACTGAAAGTTACTTCCAAAGAGACTGAATGCAGGAGGAGAATCAGAAATAGACTCTTTTTACTATAACTCTGCTAATAACCTTTGAATTTAATATTATTAGAAGAATAAAAGAAAGCTAGTCAGTGTGATAGGGTAGGAAAAACACTCCATGAAGTCAGATTATGTGAACTGCCAATTCCACTTTACAAAACAATCATAAACTAGTCCTGAAATAAGGAGCATTTTCAAAATGTTCATAAATCAAACTATTACAGTTTACATTTCTCATATCAAACTATACTTTCTTTGCAAGTGTATGTATTCTCCAGACACATGATTTAAAAAATCCTGGAATTTTATTAATGTCTTTTGATCCCAATTTCAGAAGCACTAAGTAACTAAATAAAGCAAAGGACATTCTCTTGAAGAAAAAAAAAATTTCATTACCAAAAGTTAAATAATAATTTTTTAAACAACTAAATTTTTAAAGAGTATTATTTATCAATAATTCACTTTTTTAATTGTATAATTTCCAGCTATGATATTTTATTCATTACATTCATGAAACACACAAAAAAATTAAGAAGACATTTTCTTCTTTTTTTTTAATGTTTTTTATTTATTTCTGAGAGAGACAGCGTGAGCAGGGGAGGGTCAGAGAGAGAGGGAGACACAGAATCCAAAACCGGCTCCAGGCTCTGAGCTAGCTGTCAGCACAGAGCCTGTCGCGGGGCTCAAACCCACAAACCATGAGATCATGACCTTATCTGAGGTCGGATGTTTAACTGATTGAGCCACTCAGGCACCCCAAAGAAGACATTTTCAATACTGACACATCAGCCAGGTTATCATTCCACTGAATGTATAACCAAACATCAGTGATTGAAATGTTTTTGTATGTCAGAATTTCAACATTTAACAAATATTATTGATTCCAAAGCCAAGCACTGTTCTAAGTGCTAGAAATTATAGCAATCAATAATACAGACAAAAATTCCTGTCTTCATGGAGCTTATACTAAGGGACATTTGGATTCCAAAAGCCATCTTGATTCAAAGATTAACATCATATTTTAAAAGCAAAGAGACGGGGCACAGAGAAAGGAAGTATAATGATGCTCCTCTTAAATTGTATAACAAATGGAAGTGCCTGTAGTTCATCATGTTCCCTAAATCTCTCTCCAGAAAGGAAATGCCCCTGATGTGGAAACTCTAGGGGTTTACTAGCCAACAAAGAAGAGGGGAAGCTGTCAAACTTATAGCCAATCAGAATCTAATATTTTCTGTTTTAATACTGTAAGTATGTAATTAATATAGTCTTTTTGTAGACTCTTCCATAAACCACTAGATCTCAGTTCTGCACAGGAAAGCAAGAATTTTTAAAATATATCTTTAGGGGCACCTGGCTGGCTCAGTCAGTTAAGCGTCCGACTTTGGCTCAGGTCATAATCTCACAGTTTGTGGGTTCAAGCCCTGCATCGGGCTATTTGCTGACAGCTCAGAGCCTGGAGCCTGCTTTAGATTTTGTGTCTCCCTCCCTCTCTGCTCCTCCCCCATTCATGCTCTGTCTCTCTCTGTCTCTCAAAAATGAATAAAAATTTATTAAAATATATACATCTTTAAAAAATAAATTAAATTAAATTAAACAAAATAAAATAAATCCTAGAGGACTGCAAAGGTTCTCAATCCTTAAAAATACCTAAATATATTCCCCAAACTGTCAAGTTTTGGTGTCATGATTTGGTCAAAAGCATACTGTCCTATAAAATACTATCAGCAGAGATTAAAGAGAACTGAAATAAGTTCAATTTATTTGATAATGATAAATGTTATTTGTAGTTGGATTCTATGCACCGAAATTTCCCCTTTATGTTCTCACTATACTAAAAGAAGTCTTTATAGGTTAAAGTCAGTGTTCTTCGGATGTCTAAGGGACTGAACATTAACTAGAATGAATGTTCATGTGACTAACAAGTGACATGACATATTCTCTCTCTCTGTCACACACACACACACTCACACCTCATAGTTTATAAACTGAAATGCAAAAACCTATTGATTCCTTAAAAGTAGTTGCTCTAGAGAACGAATGCTTCTGTAAATAATGCTGAAAATACTTTTGAAATCCCGTCTTTTTAATCACCTACAGAGTCTATTTATAGGGAAATAAGTATTTGAATCAGGGGAATTTTTTTTAACACATGAGATTTTTAAAACAGTGTCATTAACCAATTCATTCACAGGACATGACTCTTGACTACTTCTAAATATCAAATCAATCTTCAAAGGATGAAGATTTTAGACCATCATGATACTCAGGACAATCTAGTACAGGCTCTGAGGAAAGGCTTTCAAAGAAGAAATGAAAATATTCTGGCAACAAACTCACTGTCAGATCTCATTTGTTTAAACATTTAATCGTTCAGCATTTACTAAGTGCCCATTGTGCCAGATACAGAAGAATATTTTATGTGGTTAACCCTCATTTAGATGCAGAAGTTCTGGTGTGCTTGTTAAAAAAGAAAAGGAAAAATCACTTTACTTTATAATCACACCTCATTTATGGTCTGCTAGAATTGGTTAGCCAAATGGCCGCCAATAAGCTCAAACAGTTTTAACACTGGGTTATTGGGGTCAAAGTTTAAGTCTCCATGTGGGAAAATTAAATCAGCTTGTTCTGAAGCCAGACCACATGCTTAGCTCTGGGCAGCCACTCTGTTAAGGTCTGCTAGTGATCACAAAGTGGGGAAGAGGGCAGGAACAGATACACAAAATCTATCATCCAGATAAAATAACTACTTGAAGCACTCAATTAACTAATGTATATACTAGAATTCTTTCCTCTGTAGCATTTCTTTCTCTTCCATATATTGAAAAATTATAGATAGTATGAGTTATGATCATACATACCTCAAAATGATGATCAATCAACTCAAAATATTCTTGAAGGGGCATACATCCAGAAAAAGAACAGGCAAAATCTTTGATTCCCTGTTTTTCAAAATATTCTTGAAGGCGGATAATAAGCTCATTTGTTATGAGCCAAAGATCTTCAAATTGTTCACTCTGGATGCGATATCGTTCTTAGAGAGAAAAGATAATTATGAAAAAATGCTTATTAACACATAATTACTAGCTGAAACTACATGATTATCACTAATTCTGACATGAATACCCAAACAAAAAGGACAAAAAATGGGGGGTGGAGGGGACTATAGATAGGATTTCTACTGCTTTATTGCAGTTCTCTACATCAAACACTTAATATTTAATTCCAAAGGTATGTGGTCACAGTGACAAGGTGGAGAGTATGGTCCTTTCCCCATGTTTCTTTTCACAGGTTTCAATAAAAACACCCGAAGTTGGGTCCTTCTTTAAAAAAAAGGAAGAAAATAAGAAAGGTTTGTTTACAAGGTAAGAAAAAAAGCCATTGAAAAAGTATAATCTGGTATGTATTAATTTGTTTCAGAATATTCTTGTGAAATAAAACTTATTCTGCAGAAAGTCCTACATCTTGGATGTTAGTTGTAGCCAGCTTAAATCCCTGTAACCATGAACAAAGTTTTCTATTTTTCTAATATTTCTTTTATTTATATTTGTAACCAATCCCTTCCCTAAATATCAATCTTGTTTCCCTCCATTTGCTGAAACCTCAGCTCCAAGAGAGTCAAATTCTTGTCCATCCCCTACCACAATTTGATGATAATGACAATAATGACAGCAGTGGCAGTAACTACATCTATGATAAGAGCAACTGTTATTTGTTGAACACCAACAATGAACAAAGTACTGTGACTGCAACAACCTTTTTAAAAAAAAAAAAAAAAAGAAAACTAGGCACAGAGAGTTTCAGAGACTTGTCAAAGGTTACAAACCAAATTAAATGTCAGAGCTAGAATTCATGATATACTGTATATCCTTTTCCCCCACCTGTCTAAATCCTACCTACTCTTCAGGACCTGGCTTCAATCCTACCTACCCCAAGAAATCTTTATTTCTCTTCCATCCATAGAAACCTAATATGTGTTAGGCACTGTATTGAGCACTCTGCATTCGCTCTCTGGTTCAAACCTCAACATTCCTATCAGAGAAATCTTGTTATTCCCATTTTACAGAAGAGTTTAAATAATCCGCAAGGTCATCTAGCCAGATAGTCACAGGCAAGAATTAGAACTCTAGCTATTAATCCAAAGATTAGCTACTAATCTTAACCACTTCACAATATTGTACCTCTTTAAATTCATATAGATACTTAGCATGTCTACAGTTTACTATGCACTTAACCACATCCAACCATGCATTTTTTAATTAACATTTAATTTTAGAACAGTTTTAAATTTACATAAAAACTATGAAGATAATACAGAGTTTCCACACACCCTTCACCCAATTTCCTCAATTATTAATATCTTACATTTTATGGTACATAATTATGTATGATTAATTAAGATTAATGATGAATACAATACACTGTGATTATTAACTAAAGCTAAGACTACAAAAAGTTAAGAGGATTACACCAATTGGTTTTCAAGTGTTGAATCAGCATTACATACCTGGCATAAATCCCATTTGATCATGGTATATACTTTTTCTTATTCCTATTTAACTTTCCAGATGATTATACTCAGTTTCTCTAAGAGATTATATACTTTTTGAGATCTAGAACCAATTCCCCTATTCTATTTAATTTACCACTTATTGAGCATCTATTATGTACAATTTCATAAAGAAATGTTGGCAGTACAAAGATGAACTCAGTATCCTTGCTTAGGGAGACTAAGGTCTTGCTAAGGTAGCATGACATGTAGACATATGAAATATTTATTATATTCCCCATGGTCCTTGACAAATTCTATGAATATATGACATCTGAAAATTAGTTATTAGGACTTCAATTTGTCATCTGCCACCACAATTCAAAAACATATCTCCTCTCATTCTCCTAGTTATCTCTCTTTCAATATATTCAACACAAGGAATAAAATATCTTGGGTATGCCTGCCACAGTGTATGGCAAACACCCCAGTGTTCTCTGCTATCATATCATTTCCTCTGGAGCGTCCCTCTGTGCTACCTTCACCCTAGTCTTATTCTGAACTCTGACTTCTGGCCATGGTGTTGATCAGACTGTTTCCTCATTTCTCCCCATCAAAGATAGTAAGGCCATGGTCAGATAAAACAGCTTTTACCTTTCTCTGCAAATGTCACTGAATGCTTAATGCTCTAAGAATAGAGAGAGCACAACTGTGGTGGGGCGGAAGTAAAGAGGTAAAAGGAAGAATGATGATAACAACATACAATATTACACTTCTCTAAATCTAGGGTCCTATCCAAGGTAAGCTTGGGACCCAACATATTAAACCCAGACTGGTATTTATTCACTCTTTCATTCATTTATATAACCCAGCACAAGATGCTGGGGATTAAATCATGGATAAATTAAGAGCCTCTACCCTTAACGAGTTCCATGCAGACCTGGAAAGATGTAGTTATTGGGGAAGAGTAAACACTGCTTTTACCATTACTGATTCAGGAATACTCCATGCAGGCTGACGTTGCCACAGAAGCACCAGGACCTTCCCACAAGTGGTATGTTACTATTTTCAAGCATGTGATGGCCTATCACATAGCAGAAGAATTAGACAATAGCAAGGGAGTGGCAAAGGGCAGAAGGCACAATAAGTTTTGTGTAATAATGATAGATATTCATAGAGTTAGCTGCCTCAGGATATAGGGAGCTACCTCACTCCAATGGAAGTGTTTAAGGCTCCAAGCTCCTTGGTGTTTGGTATAGAACACTAAGGGGAAGAAACACAGGTCATCTTCTCATGTACAGATCTCTCTCTCCATCTGTTCTGGGACAGATATTTGGTACCAACTCAGTGCTGCCTCTAGGTCCTGGCCATTTGTCCCTCCTACGCAGATCTGGCTTCAGGCCTCCTAGAGTAAGAACTGGGCCAGTTGCATCTCCTCTTATAGCTTTATGATGTCCCAAAACAGTGGCTTCAGATTCTTCTGCAACAGATCTTGCTAGACATCGCAGATGAAGGTGACAAAGTTGTACACTACAGTGATCCAGGCTAGAGAAGATGGTGAGATGTAGGTGGGGCTCTCAAAGTGACAAAGCAAGGTATGGTACTGGCAGGTGTGTGCATATAAGCTGGCACTGCCAAACCTGACTGTGTCCACTCTTATTGCAGCAGTATCTGCAAAGCCACAGGCTAGATGGTGAGCATTTGCTGTCCTCTAGAGAAGTTTACAACAGCACCAAGAAATTTTGCATAATAAAGTCCAGGCAAGGGCCCACATCCTTCCAAGGAAGGAAAAGGACTTGTCTAAGACAAGCAACTCCCTCCAGGCCTCAAATTCTGCAGATACGGTGATACCCATCTCCTTGTCCTCTTCGTCCAAGGAAAGGGCATGTCTCACAGTGGAGCACAACTTGGTAGAGGCTGCTGCTAGTATTCCTGGCCCTTGTGGGGCCCAGGCTTAGTAGGGTTCAGCAGCTGCAGGGAGGGCTCATGGTTGGGATAAGCTGGATGTGGATGTGATGACTGATGTCTTCAAGGCTATCATCTCCACCTGCAGCATGTCGATCCTGCCCCCTACCTCCTTCAGCAGTTTTTCTGATGCCAACTACTTCCTGTGAGCTTCTCACACCATCTTGTGGGCTTCCTCAGAGAGGCTGGCCATCAGCAACACCTCCAGCTCCTGTTCCAGTCGTTCCCACACCTCCTACCACTGCTGATGGTCCTCACCTTTCAGCTTCAGCTGCTTCTAGGCTATGTGAGCTCCTCCGACAGTAGCTCAGGGCCCCACCCTTTTTGTAAACCTCCATGGGGATCCTGTAAGAATATCTGTCAATAGTATTAGAGAAAAGCTCCCTCCAGGGTTCATACTATTGAACAGGATCCTTTACCACTCCCAGATTCTGAGATTCTGAAAGTGAAAAGAAACATGCCTTCATGGGCTCACTTTAATAAAATTCTTAAAATGGTGCCTGCCACAAAGTAAGCACTCAATAACTGTTACCTACTATCATCATTATCACCATTATTTCCCCCAAGAAAACATAAACTAAGAGCAAGAGCATCATAAACCCAGTTAGACCCACATAGAACCTAACTAACCCAGTAATTTTCAAATAGCAGATATGAAAAAAAAAAAGTGGCTTTAATAAAATATATTTTCCTTAGCATAGAATTTGCTGTCACTCTAAAGATAGGTATAAATTTTTACATAAACATTACATTGCTAATATTTCAAAGGAAATTTAATTCATTCTGTTCTAGAAGGATTCTGAATGGGCTTCCACAAGTAGGTAGAAAACCTGGAGTGCAGCCTGAATACACCTAAGGAATAAAATTTCTTATATAGAAGATGAAATAAAACTACAGAAAGTTATTTCTTTCAACTCTCATTTTCCAACACAAATGTGTCACAATTTACATATATTAAAAGAGATGTACATAAACAACTGGGATTATTATAACACACGTGAAAGAATTATATACAGGCCCAAGATCTAAAAAATATATATTTCAAAGTACCTGAATGAAGTGATAGGGAAAACCATGGGGATATCTGTGGGAAGAGCATTCCAAACCCAGGGAACTGTGAGTATGAAGACTCTGAGGCAGCGATGTGCTTTCAAGAACCCTGAGGAAGCTACTATGGCTGAAGCTAAGTGATCAGTTCATATGCTGTGCTATAACAAGATTATCACACCAGTTTCTGTTAAATTGTCCATAAAAGTACCGGCAAGAACATCTGGAAACAAGGCATATTCAGGTATGACCAGGCAAGTCTGTCCCCCAAAGTTAGTGTGAAGATTTATCAGAACTTATCACTGGGGAAAACATGGACAGGATTCTCAGCAGTATCCCAACAGTTCAGCTGGCCAGTGGCTGGCTGATGCTTGACTGTGCAAGATAAATCCAGTTAGCTCCATTCCTAATGCCTCCTAGGAAGTGCTGGCTCAGTCCACATTAACAGCTTACACTGGGCATGGGTGTTATATTAAGAAAAGCAGAGGGATGTTGTGCCAAGAAAGGCAGCAGTGCCCAGAACTCTTCCCCAGAGAGGTAAAGTGTCAGGTCTCTGCTGCCTACAATTAGAACTCCTTTCCCCACCCTGGCAGACAGCAAATTCCCTAATCCGACAAAATGAAATGTGGGCAAGTCTGAACACTTCTCTTCTCCTTTTATCAGGATTTGAATTATCTGAAGAGAGGCCTATGGACTCTCTGAGAGACCCCTCTCAATCCCCTAGTGGGCAAAGACTTCCACTCTCTAAACATAAAGTAACAGAGAAAAGTTATGTATAGTAGATTCAAAGCAAAGGGTGACATGTGATGGAGTGCCCTTTATGGAAGGACCACAGTGCAAGAGTATCTTTGGTTGTAATCTCAAGATTCAAGGTGATACTATATCTATTCATCCAGTCAAAAACTGTTAAATGCTGAAAAGACAACAGGGAACAACACATACTGGTCCTGCTTCTAATCGTCGTGGCAGGACAGAAAATAATTAAGTAAATAAGTAAAAAATAGGTACAAGGAAAAACTAATGCAAATTTTTAAAAAAGGTGCTGTAATAAAGATAAATGGGTGCCTTTTCTTGAGATAGCATGGTCATAGAAAGTCACACTGAGAGAGTGACATCAGTGGTAATACTAATAGTAATAATGATGAAAACAGCATTAGCAGCTAAAATTTACCTGGCACTTATAGTATAACAGGAAATTGTTACATGCTTTTTAGGTATTATTTTATTTGATTCTTACATATTATAATTGTTATGTTTTTATCCCCATTTTATAGATGAAAAAACAGGCACTGTAATTTTTCCAAAGTCATTCAGACAAATTGTAAGGAGGGCTGGGATTTCAACTATCAGTTTGAGTTTAGATCCCACTTCCCTAATCATTCTGTACATAAAGTCTGTTTGTTTGTTTTTTAATGTTTTTTTTTTGTTTGTTTGTTTGTTTTGAGAGAGAGAGATAGAGACAGCATGAGCAGTGGAGGGTCAGAGAGAGAGGGAGACACAGAACAGGCTGTTTCAGAACAGGCTCCAGGCTCTGATCTGGCTGTCAGCACAGTGCCTGATACGGGGCTTGAACCCACGAACCGTGAGATCATGACCTGGGCTGAAGTCAGACGCTTAACCGACTGAGCCACCCAGGCGCCCCCATAAAGTCTGGA
The DNA here is from genome assembly GCF_003009895.1 of Hyaena hyaena. Classification (NCBI taxonomy): domain Eukaryota; kingdom Metazoa; phylum Chordata; class Mammalia; order Carnivora; family Hyaenidae; genus Hyaena; species Hyaena hyaena. Next base: position 269,447 of record NW_024081019.1, read on the forward strand.
CTTTAAGGGTGGGAAGATGAGTTCAGGGATTTAACAGGCTCAAAGACCTCAAGGCAGAAAATGTCAGATAGGTACCAGAAACTGAGAGAAAACCAGAGTGAAAAAGTGAGTCCCCTTAGATGAGGCTGGATGTTAGTCTGGGGCCAGAACATACAGGGAGAACTACAAAGGTTGGTAAAGAGTTTGGAATTAGTATAAACACAAAGGATTTCAAGCTGGAAAGTAGCATGATATAATTTGTGATTACTTGTTTCTCTGTTTTTATTATAAGAGCTGCCAAGCAGAAAATGAATCAGAAAGGAGCAAAAATAGACTTACAGTTAGGACATTATAATCATGGTCCAAGTCACAGATGGTGGCATATTTAGTAATTAAAGACATCACGTTAGAAAGAAAATCCTGTTTTTCAAGTCTTATCCTCTGATCAAAAAACTTAAAATCTAGTAAATTTTTAAATCTGTGACTTCAGTACAAGTAAATGATTCAATCTTCAATTTCTTCATGTATACAAATGGGGAACTAACACATATCTCAAAAGGTTAGTATGAAGATCAAATATAATGTATGGAAGAGACCTATACAAATGCAATTTACCTTTGTATTTTAATTTTAAACCAACCAAAATCAGAGGTCCAAAAAATATTGGTTGAAAAAATTAAAACTGTCTGATGGAGTGAAACAAGTAAATCTAAAACTCAATGAAAAACCCAATTATGAATAAAATTTCAGATATCCAGGAGTATCTACTTACAACAGACTGAATTTTGTGTCCCCTACAAAATTCCTAAGTTAAATTCTAAAGCCCAAAGCAATGGTACTTGGAAATGGGGCCCTTGGAATTAGGTCATGAGGGTGAAGACCTCATGAATGGGATTAGTGACCTTATAAAAGAAACTCTACAGAGCGCCCTTGGCCCTTCTGCCATGGGAGGACATAACAAAAAGCCAGATATCTGTGAACCAGGAAGTAGGCACCCAATCTACTGCCACCTTGATCTTAGACTTCACAGCCTCTAGAACTATGAGAAATAAATTAAAGTTGTACAAAAGCCACCCAGTCTATGAATTTGTTATAACCAACCCATATGGACTAAGACAGAACTCTACTGTGACCAAGTATAGTACAGGAATGTCACCAAATAACAGAAATGTAAAAACCATAATAAACATTTAAATAGGTGTGATAGTTTATGTAGCTTTAAAATGTTGGCTTCAATTATTTTCTTATTTTCATCAACACATGCAGGGAAAAAAAGAAAAATAAAACTTTTTGCAATGAAAGATTTTACAATTAGACTCGAGATTTAGAAATATAAACACAGTATTTTAAGTTGACTTTTTCAGATTACCAAAATCAGTAAGAATTAGTGAGTCAAAGATTTATAAGGCATTATTTTTATTATTAAGCATTTTCTCAGTATTAGTACTCAAAGATGGTCAATATTGCCCTGGAGATTTTCCAGAGTATACATTTCATGGAAAGGAGAAATAAAAATTTCTATTTATAATATGACATGAAAGAAGAAAGTTGTATTTTAAAATACACCCTTACAATATTCGTAATTAAAATAGCTGCCAAAATGAACATTCAACTTATTTTTTTATCTCTTTTCCTTTGCATCTTGTAATAGCAGCTCAGTGGAAATAACCATTTCAGCCTCCAAATGAAATAAATTTGGATAACTGGAGCCTAGTCAATTGCCATTCCACTCTACTACAAACGGAGAAAATAATATATTTAACTAAACAGGGCGCACAAATGTATCACGTCATGCTCTATTCATGTCAGAACATCTGAAATTCATCAATATAAATAATGTTTGTATTCATATCATAAACAAAGCATCAATATAATTTATGCTATTTGGAAATTTTAAAATGTGAGACAGATAAGTAAATGCATGCTTTTTAAAACAAAAAGTTGGAAGAAATAATATAAACAATTTCAGTAGGTATTAGTATAATATTCCAAATATATAACTTCTTCAATATTAGTAGAAATTATGGATGGTTTCTCTAAATTTACTTCTCAAGAAGCTTTTTCCAATCTGGACTCATATAATATTACCACTGCCCCTTAGTAATATTGCTAAGAATACTATGATTAATAGTCATTTTATATTGATGAATCACTGCATACATTAGATTTGATCATTACATTTGTCTCTAAATTTCTGGCTTCATTAAAGGACTATCACAGAGCCCCTACTATATGTACTTCCAGGTACAGAAGAAAATTTACTAATTGCTAAAATACACATGCTTTATCAACCTTTTCCTCTTTCTGAAATGCCCTCCACCTAACAATCTCCTATTCATTCTTCAAGATCCTTTATAAATAAAATCTCTTATGGAACCTCATTCCTTTATGCTCCAATTGCACCTAAAGGATACTTCTGTGGGCTTATTAAGCATTCTGCTATTGGTTCTCAGGTTGTTTCTCCCATGAGCCCATGAGCTCCACAAAAGCCATGACAATCTTTATATCTAATATGGCTGCTGAGTGAAAAATGAACAAAGGTATAGTCTACTCAGAAGAAACAGAGCAAGACCCTTTCTTTCCTTGTTCTGAAGATATTTTGGTTAAGATAATTTAAGATCACATATTTTTCTTTTGGGAAAATACAAAAAGAAAGTCTTTTTCAGGGCCCAACCCTTATTCACATACATGAGTATAATTTTTTCATTATATCTTAAAGGAAAATAATCAAAAGAGACAAGCAAATGACTTTTATGTTTGACCTTATTCAATCCAATTGCTCTTTCCAGTATGTTAAAATCTTTAAGGATGTGGAAATGTTCAGTGTATTAGTTATCTTTCCCATTTTCCGAAGGCCTACCCGAGGCTACATAAATTTGCTACCTGTAATTGCTTATCCCTACTTGTGATGCTGAGAGCATGTGTTTACTCAGCGCATATTGCTAAGTGCCAGTTTAGCAAGACACAAAATTCTAATTTGAAAATCATTTCCTTCAAATCTTGGGGACAATTTTCCATGGTCCTCTAATATCCAAGGTGTTTAATGAAAAGTTAAAATGCTTTCTTGATTCATCTTCTTTGCAGAGCTTGTTTTCTTCCTCTCTAATCTTTGAGGATATGCTCCAGATATTCAGTGCTCTAAAATTTCACAATAATGCATGTGGATGTGCTTCTTTTTCTCATTCATTGTGCTAACATCAAATAGGCTCTTTTAATATCCACAACTGTGACACTTCATTTCCTTGAACACCATCTCCATTGGTCCTTTGGCATATTCACAAAGCACTCCCCAAGATCACCTTTGTCTTTACCAGAATCTGTAGTTCCGCTGACCTCAAACATCAATATCTCATTCATTTTCTGACCACCCCCTTTTGTTTTTCTAGTTCACTTGTTTTACAACTCCCACTATGCCTCTTCAACCTTATTAAGACTTGTGATCCAGGGTCGCCTGGGTGGCTCAGTCCATTAAGTATCCGACTCTTGATTTTGGCTCAGATCATGATTTCATGGTCATTAGATCAAGCCCAGCATCAGGCTCTGTGCTGGGCATGAGGCCTGCTTATGATTCTCCCTCTCCTTCTATCCCTCCCCAACTCATGTTCCTGCACGCTCTCTTGCTCTCTCTCACTAAAAAAGACTTGTGATCCATTAAATCCATTAATTTTTCACCCTGTATCAGTTTTCTCTAATCTTTACTTCTATTCTTATCAGTTTAGATGTTGTAGCTATCATTACAATCATTCTCACAAAAATATTTTATTTGCAATAATCTGTTTCAAAATCCCAGCCCTGGCTTTAGTTGCATGGATTCTAATAAACAAATCACTGCCAGAAAAAATTGTCTAAGGATGACTTGGTTTCACTTCAAAACTCCAAATGGGAACTCAACATTGCCTTATCCTTCATGAGTTTGCTTTCTTATTCTCCAAGTCAACAATGTCATACCTTTTCAAATTTATACAACATCAAAGCTCCTTTATCTTCCCACCAACAAATCTACAAAGTCTTTCTGGACCTACCTCCAATTCTTCCAGTCATAGTAAAGTTAAAAAGTCATAGGACTTTTTAATCTCCCCTTTAATCTCCCCAAGCTGTGCAGCCCACATCCTTTTTCCTTCTACGGGACTTTATTGCTTTGTGAGTCCCCTTCTTTTTCCTGATCATCAGCCTCTCCCACTGAACTCAATCATTTCAATTATTATTGAACCATGTTCTAACTGTGCTCACTTTAAAACAAAACAAAACCCACAACTCTCTCCCATACTTCACTTCTGAATTACTGAGTTTGGTTGTCCATTCTTAGTGAAAATATTAGATACTAAAAACTTGCATCACTAGATATGCTCAAATTCACTGATTTGGGCTGAGACAGAATTATATTTAATAAACTGAGTTCATTATTATTTTTAAAGTTCTGTGAAATCTGTTACTCATAAATTATAAGTACATAATATTATAGTTATAAAAGTAAGCTATAAAGACATTATTGAAGAGATTGTCCTTGTGGATTCATGAAAGAAATTCCATTCTGAACCCAACATCAGTAATGGCTGTGTGTCTCCTAAACAACATACTTAATTTTATCCTTTGAAAATTCTGAAAATTGGAACTAAAATGTTTTATTATCATTTGGAGTCTGCTAGGCACCTTATCAATTGTACAGTATATGTTTCTGAGTGTTAATCTTATTCTTATCTTTATTAATTTCCTGCTTTTACTCTCTCTCTGTTTCCTTCAACTACTTATTTTCTCCTTTCACATTTTAGAAATTTTGTAAACTATTTTTAAGCCTTTAAGAAACAAGTATAGTAAGGTAAGATACAAATAGCTATAATAAAGATCAAAATAGAAACAGGGATAAGGAACACCAAGAAAATTACAGACAGAAAGGAACAGGAGGAAGGAAAGAGAGAGAGGTGACAGTATTTGTTGTGTGAGGTAATAAGTCACTGAAAATGGAGCTTAAAAATGTGATGGGGTGCCTGGGTGGTTCAGTCAGTTAAGCATCTGACTTCGGCTCAGGTCATGATCTCACGGTTGGTGGGTTCGAGCTCCGTGTTGGGCTCTGTGCTGACAGCTAGCTCAGAGCCTGGAGCCTGTTTCGTGTTCTGTGTCTGCCTCTCTCTCTGACCCTCCCATGCTCACACTGTCTCTCTCTCTCTCTCAGAAATAAATGAAAAACATTAAAAAAAATTGTTTAATTTTAAAAAGTGGCATAGCAGGGATATACACATATTTAGGCAACACCATATTTCTTCTGAAATCCCATTGTACTGAATCAGTTGAAATAATTGACTTTCATATATGAATGTTTATAATTCTGATTATAAAAACAATTGATCTCATAAAATTTGATCTGTTTTGTTACTTTTAACAACTTTACAGAGGTATAACTGATAATACAAAAAACTGCACATATTTAATGTACACAATTTGACGAACTGCACATATTTAATGTATACAATTTGATGAACTTGATAGTCATAAAACTATCACTCTAATCAAGGTAACAGATATAGCCATCATTTGTCTTATTATTTTCAATTTGGGACTCTGGAATTATTTATAGAAATTTTGCTAGTATAAGTATTGTTCCTAAGTATTTTTTATTTTCAATGCTTTCTTTTTAAAGGATTCACATGATAAACTCTAATTACATTGAAGGACTACTCTACTTTCTGAAAATAAAAACCTATTCAGTTCCCTCCAGAGAATATGATTTGATAACTGAGACAATGAGCTGCATTCGCTTTTCTCTTGTCTGCTTTGGCTGATCCATAACTAATCAGGAAAATGAACTAAAATTACCATCAGCACACTTCAAGGTTTGGCTGATTATCAGGCAGGTTTTAAAAACAGAAGACTATGTGGAGCCCACAGAAAATACTATCCAATATCCAAAGGCAACTTTATATGACATACAAAGCACTGACTGTTTACTAGGAACGAAATACTGGGTTCTTTCCATATGTAAGATTTTTCTGTCAATTCAGATTTTTGGACTAAAAATTATGTGTCTTTCACCAAAAAGAAAGATGCCAAACCCAGACTGGGTGCAAATTATATCATTTCTTTCTTGGAGTAGAACACTCTGATAGAGCAGGAAGGAGCACCAACATCTGCCTCAACCCCAGAAACTACTCTCTTCATACCTACCTCCTTTATCACCACAGGCGTTTCCTAGGTAGAATTCCATGCCACTGAAGCCTAAATACCATCAGGAAACTGTAATAACGACTCCTCACGTTTCAGTTATATAACTCATTTGGTTTCTAAAGGTCCTGCCCTATTCCATTATTTAGTCTGTCTTACCATTGTATGGCTATGTGAAGGCACTACCATATACTTAGATGAATGTGAGTAAATCAGTTATATACCTGGATATTTGGTGAAATTCAGAAATGGTAAGGTAATCATTGGCAATAGCAATGCTCTAAGAGTTACTTTATCTAAAAAAGAGCAAATTAGGAAATAAGTATCCACATTTTCACTAAGAGTTTTTGCCTTGTTTTAGTAATTTCAACTGCAGCTTCATCATACAGCACCATCAATTGAAGTCAAACAGATGTGTACAACTTCCCAAAGAAATGCTGGCAACAGTTTTTTAGTTTAAATAAGGAGAACAGTTTTAACAAAGAGAAATAAACCAAAATAATTCCATCTTCCAACTGAAGATTAAATGTAATCAAAATAAAATGGTGCCAATGCAAAAAAGACTACAGTCATGACCAATCACAAAGCCCATTAAAAGTACAGAATCCCCCATTCTTTTAAGAACTATCTTTGATTTCTATGCCTTACTCTAGAATTTTTATTTGTTTCCAAGTCTATTTCACCAGGCACCACTCTATATATTCCAGAACTGTAACACTGTTAGTTTCTAAAACATGGATGTGTTTATGTTCCTCCTGCTAACACCTTCATTTTTCAAAAGAAATATGTCCTTATTTTACTATATTTTCTGATCATGCAAGAAATAACCAACTAAAACAGCAAATGCACAAAGTAGAAGGTAGAAGCCCATTTCACTAATTGTAGAGATTTTAAAAGTGCACTCAGTAAACTTTTTAACATATAAATACATACATTTATTCTCCCTAACACCTTGGGTGTTCTGAAAATTTGTTAAACACTCCTTCCTTAATATTTTACCTTATTTCCATGAAAATGTATATAACTTAATGACTTTAGTAGCTTTGGTATCACACTATATGAGAAGTTAGTTTTGCATTGAGTAGTTTCAACTATTATTCTCATACGAAGCAACCAAATCAATCAAGAATACATAAATCTGAAATTCAAACTTGACATATAATTACTACTTTTCATTCTACTGAGATTAGTGTCAGCAAAAGCTATTCACACTTTCACCTTCATCTTGCCAATGTCCAAAAGGCAGGCATATGAATACACATACACGCATAAATTAATTCCAGTTTCTAGTAGAAAAACCTAGTTCACCAAATACCTATATCAAAAATATTTTTGGGGTACCTGGGTGGCTCAGTTGGTTGAGCATCCGACTTTGGCTAAGGTCATGATCTAATGGTTTGTGAGTTCAAGCTCCATGTGGGGCTCTGTGCTGACACCTTGGAACCCGGAGCATGCTTGGAATTCTGTCTCCCTCTCTCTCTACCACTCCCCCACTCACATTCAGTCTCTCTCTCTCTCAAACCACACATCAGAAATATTTTCAATTATTTAAATTGTTCTCTCAAACTCTCCTAATCTCCAATAGCAAAATTATGTATCTCTAATAAAACAGTATCCTATCTTCATAACTTTTATGTCCTATATATTTAATAACATGGCTCTTAGTTTTCAATAGCTACCTGAATACACCCTGGTGTACAGAAATTCTTGACGTGACAATCTATGATGTGGTGTCCTCAAAAGAAAATTTCAAAAGCAATAATGTAATACCATGGTTTTACTTACGAGAGGTTTTAGAAGCAAGAAGAGTAACTCGGGAACCTCCTAAGAAGCGAAAACCCATTACATTCGCCTGATCGTCATCGGACTGATTGGCAAAGCCTACAAAGAAAAGAAAAATATCACTTTACATAGCCACACAGAAAACACTTAATGTCTGAAATAGGAAGTTTAGCTGATGACAAGTATTTTTTATGTCACTAGTCATGTTTAAAGCCTGTGCATGAATTAGAACATATTAGCTGAATTCCATGGTAATTCCCAATTGCTAAAATTTCTGCCTCACAATAATACTCGGAAATCATTTCATTTCCTTCCTTCTACTGTTTCATTCAGGTTTGAGGCAGGAAATACATAAGAGGAACCTAGAAGACCTGTCACACCAGAAAGCAAGGAAACTATCAGTGAGGGGTAGAGTAGTATGAAAAGGGTGTAAAGCCAACTTAAGGAGATTTCTGGCCAGAGATGAAAATATTTGAGTATCAAAAAAGCAAAACACATCACAGTGACATACCACCTCACACCTGTCAGAATGCCTAAAAATAACAACTCTGACAACACTTGTTGGCGAGGATGCAGAGAAAGAGGAACTCTTTTGCACTGCTGGTGGAAATGCAAACTGGTGCAGCCTCTCTGGAAAATGGTACCGAGGTCCCTCAAAAAATTGAAAACAGAACTAACCTACGCCTCAGCAATTGCACTACTAGGCATTTATGCAAAGGATACCAAAGTGCTGATTCAAAGGGGCATATGCATCCCAGTTTTTATAGCAGCACTATTAATAATAGCCAATTTATGGAAAGAGCCCAAATGTCGATCTACTAATGGATAAAGATGGGGACTTTATCCCCATTAAAGATAATGGACTATTATTTGGTGATCAAAAAGAATGAAATCTTTCCATTTGCAACAACATGGATGGAACTAGAGTGTATTATGCTAAGTGGCATAAATCAGAGAAAGACAATTATATGATTGTACTCATATGTGGAATTTAAGGAAAAGAGAAGGTGAACACAAAGGAAGGGAAAGGAAATTAAGATAAAAACAAAGAGAGAGGCAAATCATAGAGACTCTTTTTTTAATAGTTTATTGTCAAGTTGGTTTCCATATAACACCCAGTGCTCATCCCCACAAATGTCCTCTTCCATGCCTATAACCCCCTTCCCCTCCCCTCCAACCCCATCAGTCCTCAGTTTGTTCTCATCATTCAAGAGTCTCTCATGGTTTGCCTCCCTCCCTCTCCGCAACTATTTTTTCCCTTCTTCTCCCCCATGGTTCTCCACTAAGTTCCTCCTAATCCACCTATACGTGCAAACATATGGTATCTGTCCTTCTCTGCCTGACGTACTTCACTCAGTATAACACCCACAAGTTCCATCCATATTGCTACAAATGGCCAGATTTCATAGTTTCTCATTGCCATGTCGTATTCTATTGTATAGATAAACCACATCTTGATCCATTCGTCAGTCGATGGACACTTAGGCTCTTTCCATGTTTTGGCTATTGTTGAGAGTGCTGCTATGAACATTGGGGTACATGTGACCCAATGCATCAGCACTCCTGTATCCCTTGAGTAAATTCCTAGCAGCGCTATTGCTGGGTCATAGGCGAGTTCTATTGTTAATTTTTTGAGGAACCTTCACACTGTTTTCCAGAGGGGCTACACCAGTTTACATTCCCACCAACAGTGTAGGAGGGTGCCCATTTCTCCACATCCTCACCAGCATCTACAGTCTCCTGATTTGTTCATTTTAGCCACCCTGACTGGCATGAGGTGGTATCTCACTGTGGTTATGATTTGTATTCCCTGATGATGAAGGACGCTGAGCATCATTTCATGTGTCTGTTGGCCATCTGGATGTCCTCTTTGGAGAAGTGTCTGTTCATATCTTCTGCCCATTTCCTCACTGGATTATTTGGTTTTTGGGTGTGCAGTCTGGTGAGTTCCTTATAGATTTTGGATACTAGCCCTTTATCTGATATGTCATTTGCAACTATCTTTTCCCATTCTGTCAGTTGTCTATTAGCTTTATGGATTATTTCCTTTGTTGTGCAGAAGCTTTTAATCTTGATGAGGTCCCATTTTTGCTCTTGATTCCCTTGCCTTTGGGGATATGTCAAGTAAGAAATTGTTGCAGTTGAGGTCAAGGAGGTTGTTTACTACTTTCTCCTCTAGGATTTTGGTGGTTTCCAGTCTCACATTCAGGTCCTTTATCCATTTTGAGTTTATTTTTGTATATGGTGTGAGAAAATGATCTAGTTTCATTCTTCTGCATGTTGCTGTCCAGTTCTCCCAACACCATCTGTTAAAGAGGCTGTCTTTTTTCCATTGGGTATTCTTTCCTGCTTTGTCAAAGATTAGTAGGCCATACATTTGTGGGTCTAATTCTGAGTTCTCTGTTCTATTCCATCCATCTATGTGTCTGTTTTTGTGCCAATACCATACTATCTTGATGATTACAGCTTTGTAGTAGAGGCTAAAGTCTGGGATTGTGATGCCTCCTGTTTTGGTTTTCTTCTTCAATATTGCTTTGGCTATTTGGGGTCTTTTGTGGTTCCATACAAATTTTAGGATAGTTTGTTCTAGTTTTGAGAAGTATGCTGGTGCAATTTTGCTTGGGATTGCATTGAATGTGTAGATTGCTTTGGGTAGTAATGACATTTAACAATATTTATTCTTCCGATCCATAAGCATGGAATGTTTTTCCATTTCTTTATCCCTTCTTCAATTTCCTTCATAAGTTTTCTATAGTTTTCATCATACAGAGCTCTTATGTCTTTGGTTAGGTTTATTCCTAGGTATTTTATGGTTTTTTGTGCAATTGTGAATGGGATCAGTTTTTTTATTTCTCTTTCTGTTGCTTCATTGTTGCTGTATAAAAATGCAACCAATTTCTGTATGTTGATTTTGTATCCTGCAACTTTACTGAATTCACAGATCAGTTCTAGTAGGCTTCTGGTGGAGTCTGTCGGGTTTTCTGCGTAGAGTATCACGTTGTCTGCAAAAAGTGAAAATTTGACTTCTTCTTTGCCAATTCAGATGCCTTTTATTTCCTTTTGCTTTCTAATTGCTGATGCTAGGACTTCCAGCACTATGTTAAACAACAGTGGTGAGAGTGGACATCCCTGTCGTGTTCCTGATCTCAGGGGGAAAGCTCTCAGTTTTTCCTTGTTGAGGATGATGTGAGCGGAGAGCTTCTCATAGATGGCTTTTATGATGTTTAAGTAAGTTCCTTTCTTCTGACCAGGCAGAGAGACTAAGAGGCTTAATTCAGAGAGAGAAAGAGGAGAATATGGTTAGAGGCGAGGAGAAAGAAATGAAGATAATATTACTCAGAGAAACTACATAGTCTTATTACTCCAGAGAGAGAGAGGTAAAAAGGTAGCAGTAGAGGTGTAGAATATGCTTCTAGAGAATGGATTAAATGTGACTGTTTAAGCAAACCAGTGACCAGTGTGCCCAATCCAACAGAGTGGAAGGTTATGAATGAGACAAGGGAAAATATATCTGAATACAAAGAATTGATCTAGAATTAATCACGGCAGTGCATCCATGTTTGTCTTGCCCCGATTCCGGTTAAAAAAAAAAAAAAGCAGCTCTCTAGTGAGGATGGGAGTGGCTGGTGTAGGCAAGTCTTAGCCTCCACTGCATCCAGTCCCACGGGTGGCTCCCTGAGGTCCTGCCTTGGTGGTTGTGGGGAGAAAAATGGCATGGCGGTGTCCCAGTCCCTTCTCGAACCAAGCATTGCAACTCAATATTTTGGGTCCGATCTCCCTGTGCCACAGGTGTAGCCAAGGTGGGCCGTGCTCTATATTCCAAGCCAGGCCTCGTTTTCAGATCTTGGTCCCCATGCCACATCGATATCACCTGAAATATAAACCCTCAGGCCGAGTCCCTCTGAGCAGTTTCAAGCCTCTCGCCTCCCCACTGGGATCCAGCCGAGACACTAGACACTCTTACTGAGGGTTGCTGCAGGAATACTGGGTGGGGTAATGGGCTAAATGAGCGATGGGTATTAAGGAGGACACTTGTTGGGATGAGCACTGGGTGTTGTATGTAAGTAATAGATTACTAAATTCTACTCCTGAAATCATTATTACTAATGATATAGTATGTTAACTAACTTGGATTTAAATAAAATTTTAAAAAATATTTAAAGGTATGTGTTCATACTGATATAAAAACAAACCAAAAAAAGGCTAAATGCTCACTAATGGAGGATCCTAGAGAACCAACTCCTTATTTTAAAAATCAGTAATAAAGACCAAGAACCAAACATTTATCCAGATGATCCTACTCAAATTATACCATATAACCAATAGCAGGTAAGGGGAAAGTTCTCATTATAGAAATAATCCAGCAAAATATTGAAGAAAGCTTGAAAGAAATAGATATCATTTTTCAACTTCAATTTAATGGATCAGTTTAATGGATCTTAGCACTGAAATCAATGTCTGTTACCATAGCAAAAAAAAAAAAAAAAAAAAAAGAAAAAGAAAAAGAAAGAAAGAGAAAGAGAGTCAAACAGATAATATGTACCCCCTGCTGAGAGTATATACCACCACTGATGGAAGCAGTAGGGCCAAAATAATCAATCCTGACTCTAATACCTCTAAATGTAACTACCAGTTTACAGGCAATATAGTAGACAGAGAAAATATTAAACATCACAGAGATGTCATCAGCAATTTCAGCGTGGGAAACTCATACGAAAAATAATCTGTTACTCTTCAACAAATCAACTGCAAATTAAAAAGACAAAGTGTGGGGCACCTGGGTGGCTGAGTCAGTTGAGTATCTGACTTCGGCTCAGGTCATGATCTCATGGTTCGTGGGTTCGAGCCCCGCGACAGGCTCTGTGTTGACAGCTAGCTCAGAGCCTGGAGCCTTCTTCAGATTCTGTGTCTCCCTCCTTCTCTGACCCTCCCCTGCTCACGCTGTCTCTATGTCTCTCTCAAAAATAAATAAACATTAAAAAATTTTTTTAAATAAAAAAAAAGGTTGATACCTATAGAAAAAAGAGATACCAAAAAATTCATATCAAAAACCACGATAAATAAACTACATTTAAATCCTGACTCAAAAACAAACAAATAAAAATTACAATGTTGAAGACTTTCACTTCAGGTCAAGATTGAGAAACTAAGGCCAAATTTACCCTTCTGCCTACAACAACTAAAAAATGGGACAAAATATATGAAATGTTTTCAAAAATACTGAATATCAGGAAATGAACTAAAGTGATCCCTGACAAACAAAAAACAAAGGGACCCCTATGATTGCACCATTTTACTACCTAGGGAAAATTTCCAAGACACAACACAGGGAGGGGAAACCCAGGTGCAATCTAGCATTCTCCCCATACTGAGAAGGCAGAGTTGAGAGTTTGGGAATACTAAAATATTAAAAGTTCACAGGGCAGAGTATCAGAGTGGAGAGAGCTACAGAGAGAGAACTCCAGAGAGCTGCAGAGATCCCTTTGAGGACTCAGCAAAATACTAACCAGCACATCTGTGAGGAAAACTACCTGAGGCTAGGGAAAAAACTATCCAAAAAACAATTACAAGGAATAATCTGTGAACCCTACAGAGCCAGGAATAGCCCCTGTTCTCACTCATCAGAATGTAAATCATCACTAGGCATCAGGCAGAATACATAGAAAAATTTGGCCTCTGTGGTAGCTGACGATTACCCTAGAATAAATGTTGCTCCCATCTTGCCTAGCGAAGCTTAAAAGCAACACCTAAAGAATCTAAGTTTTTCAAGGAACTTAAATGTGTCCCAGGAAAAAAGCTCAAGAATGTTTATAGGAAAACAAAAATACTAATCACACAACCAGATAAAGTTTGTAAATTCTGTCCTTCAATAAAAAATTGTGGGACATGCAAAAAGAGAAGAAATTACAATCCATAACAAGGAGAAAAGTCAATCTCTACTAACTCAGAAATGACACAGATGATAGAATTAGTAGACAAGGATATTAAAAACAGTTGTTATATTATTACATATGTCCAAAGATGCTATATTAAATAGAGACATGAAAGACTTATTTTTTAAAAAGACTCAAATGAAATTTTGACAGATGACAACTACAATGTCTGGGATAAAATGTCTGGGATTACAAGCAAATTACACACTGCAGAAGAAAATACCTTGAATGTAGGGCAATAGAAACTATCCAAAATAAAGCCCAAGGAAAAAAAGATTAAAAAAAAAAAAAAAAACAGTATCACTGAATGTTGGGACAGCCTCAAATGGGAAATATACATGTAACTGGAGTCCTCAAAATAAAGAAGAAAAAAGGAGTGGAGAGAGAAATTAATACTTGAATAAATAAGGGCCAAAATATTTGCAATTTGGATGAAAATGATAAAACAAAGATCAAGAAATGTTATCACACTGCAAGCAAAAGAAAAAACAAAACAAAACAAATACTATACCAAGAAACACCAAAATTAAACTGTTTAAAGAAAAAAAATTTAAAGCACCCAAAGAAATAAAGACAAACTACATACAGAGGAAAAGCATAGGTCTCGTCAATGCAGTGCCAGAAAACAGTGGAGCAATCTTTAAAACACTGAGAAAAAGAAATTGTCAACCTACAATTCTTTACTCAATGAAAATATCTTTCAAAAAGGTGAAAAATAGTTTTTCAGGCATACAAAAGATGAAAAAATCACCAGTATCTCTACAATAACAGAAATATTAAAAGAAAATTTTCCAAAAAAAAGGAAAATGATGGAAGTTTTGTTCTGCACAAAAGAATGAAGAGCAGTGGAAAAGGTTATTCCATGAGCAAACATAAAATTATTATCCTTACTATTAATATCTCTTTAAAAGATAATCAACTATTTAAAGCAAAAGTTATAGGGGCGCCTGGGTGGCTTAGTCGGTTAAGCGTCCGACTTTCGCTTGGGTCATGATCTCGCGGTTCGTGGGTTCGAGCCCCGCGTCGGGCTCTGTGCTGACTGCCAGCTCAGAGCCTGGAGCCTGTTTCAGTCTGTGACTCCCTCTCTCTCTGACCCTCCCCTGCTCACGCTCTCTCTCTCTCTCCTAGAAATAAATAAAACATTTAAAAAAAAAAAAAAAAAAAGCAAAAGTTATAACAATGTACTGCAAGCTGTAAAATATGTAGATATTAAATATAAGTCAACAATAGCAGAAAGGCTGAAAGGGGAGAAATGGAAGTAAAATAGTGTATGATTCTTAGACTATCTGTGAGGTACTATAATACCACTTAAAGATAGATTGTGATAAGTAAAAGATGTACATTGCATCAGGCATCCATGCATTTTTAGTGGAGAAATTTTGCCCCTAAGGGGACAAATATCAATTCATGGAGCTCCAAAAAATCTTACTCATTTAATCTATAAAAAGAGATATTCATATAGAATATGAACAGAAATACTGGATATCTGTTCAATTAAAAATGTATGGAGGGGCGGACTAGGAAAAAAATGTCTAAAAAGACTTTCTGGGGGAACAATAATAAAAGAAGGTTGAGAAACACTGCTACAAGACATTGCTATAAAAATTACTATTGTTCAAAGAAATGACTAAAGTAACAGTAGGTATTACAGTAAATAATACAACAAAGGAGATAAAATGGAATCAGAAAATATACTCAATCCAAAGAATACCAAAAAAAGACAAAACAAAAAAAATGGAGCAAATAATAAACAAAGATCAAAATGGTAGATTAAAAACCAACAATAACAATAATCACATTAGAAGCAAATGGTCCAAACACCCCATTACAAGATACTTTCAGGGTGCTGGAGGGCTTAGTCAAATAAGAGTCTGATCCTTGGTTTCAACTCAGGTCATGATCTCATTGTTCAGGGATCAAGCCCCACATTAGCACAGAACCTGCTTGAGATTTTCTCTCCCCCTCTCTCTTTGACCTTCCCCAGCTCATGCTATTGTGAGCTCTTTGTCTCTCTCTCAAAATAAATAAATAAACTTAACAAAATGCAGATACTTTCAGATTGGATTACAAAAGGCAAGACTCAACAATACACTGCCTCTATGATACCTACTTTAAACATAAAGATGTAAACAAAAGTAAAGGAAGAAAATATATAAACCCTTGTAACACTAGGCAAGAGAAAGTTGGAATACCTATTTAATTATCATTAAAATAGATTTCAGATTAAAGAATATTAACAAGAATGAAGAACCATTTCATTATAATCAAGAGAATATAACAAAATCCTAAACTTTTATGCACCTAAAACAAAGTTTTAATATAACTGAAACCAAAACTGACAGATGCACAAAAAGAGAAGCAAGTTACAGCTGTAGATTTCATCACCCTATTCTCAATAATTGACACAAATAAACAAAAATTAGTAACATAGAAGATTAAAAATACTATCAGAGGGGCGCCTGGGTGGCTCAGTTCGTTAAGTGTCTGACTTTGGTTCAGGTCATGATCTTAACGGTTTGTGAGGTCGAATCCTGCTTCGGGGCTCTGTGCGGTTGGAGCCTGCTTCGGATTCTGTGTGTGTGTGTCTCTCTTCCCTCCCCTGCTCGCTCGCTCGCTCTCTCTCTCTCTCTCAAAAATAAACATTTTAAAAAATTTAAAAACACTATCAGAAAACTAGCTTTAACTAACATTTATGTAAAATCTCTCCTTATAATGGCAGAAAATCCATTATTTCCAAATACATGCAAAACATAAAGACCTAACATTTATAAAAGCAGACTTTAACTATGTCTCAATGAATTTAAAAGGATTTGAATCATACAAAGTATGTCTTCTACCACAGTGAAACTGAGTACAATTCAATAACAAAAACAATCTATGGAAACTCCACAAGTGTTTGGAAACTATATACCATATTCTAAATAACACTAGGGTCAAAAAACAAATGAATGGCGAAGTTTAAAAATGTTTGGAACTGAATGAAAGTGGAAACACAACATTTCATAATTCATAGGATGCAATTAAAGAAATACTTTAGAGACAATTTTATAGCATTAACCAACTATATTTTAAAACGAATAGTCTCTCCTTAGCAAATTAACCCAAAATAAGTGGAAGAAAGGAAAATCACAGAAAACCAAAAAAGAGAAAATGAAAAAGAAACAACTGATAAAACCAAAAGCTATTTTTTAAAAAAGATAAGACAGATAAATTTCTAGTCAACAGATCAGGGGAAAAAAAAGACAAAATTTGCCAACACTATTAATGAGTGAGTTGTCATCTCTACAGATTCTATAGACATTAAAAGGATAGCACAGAAATATTATGAGCAACCTTATGCCAATGAACTCAACAACTCAGATGAAATTGATACATTTCGTGAAATTAACAGTGTTCACTCAATAAGAAATAGATCACGTGAATATTCCTATATCTTTTGAAGAAATTGAATTTATAGTTTAAAAACTATCCCATAGGGAAAACTCTAGGTCCAGACAACTTCTCTAGTGAATTCCACTAAATATTTAAGCAAGAAATAATTCCAAACCTACATAATCCTCAAAAAAACTGAAAAGAAGAAAATATTTCCCAACTCATTTCCTAAACTCCATACTAATGGCACATAATTATACATAAACAAAATGATAGATCAATACTCCTCATGAACACAGACGTAAAAATTCTGAAGGTTAGTAAATTGAATCCAATAGTAAATTGAAAGGATAATATATCATGATGAGTGTGATTTATCTTAAGAATTCACAATTAGGCTAACATCCCCAAATTAATCAGTGTATATACTTGTGAGCATAGCTAACATATAACAGAGTTATTAAATCACTAGCTTGTACACCTGAAACTAATGTAACATTGTGTCAACTATACTTTTTTTAAAAAAACAAAAAAAAAGTATCAATGTAATCCACCAATAAATAGCCTAAAGAAAAAAATGACATAAATATCTCAACTGATATAGAAAAAGCATTGAAAAAAATCTAATATAAAACAAATTCTCAGGGTTGCCTTGGTGGCTCAGTTGGTTGAGCTATGACTCTTGATCTTGGCTCAGGTCATGGTCTCACAGTTTGCAGGTTTGAGTCCTGCACTGGGCTCTGAGCTAGCAGCACAGAACCTGCTTGGAATTCTCTCTCTGCCCGTACCCTACTCATTCTTTCTCTTCACTCTCTATCTCTCTCTCAAAATAAACAAACTTAAAAAAAATTCTTTACATTTGAAAACAAACTCTCAGCAAACTTGGTATAGAAGGGAACTTCCTCAAATGGTATAGGACATCTACAGAATACCTACAGCTAAAACATACTTAATGGTGAAAGCGTGAACATTTACTCTTGCAATGTCTATTCAACATCATCCCAGAGGTCTGGGAAAAGTAAAAAGCAAGCAGGAAACAAACAATCTCTAGATTGGAAAGGAAGAAGTAAAATGGTCTTCATCTGCAGATGACATAATCCTTATGCAAAAAATCTGAATAAATATACAAAAAGCCTAGTAGAACCAGTAAGTAGTTTAACACTGTTGCATGACACAAGATTGATATACTAAAACCAATTATATTTCTATGTACAGGCATACCTCACAGATACTATGGGTTTGTTTACAGTCACTGTAATCAAGTGACTGTTGCAACAAAGCGTGTCAAATGAATTATTTGGTTTCCCAGTGCATACAAAAGTTACATTTATCCTAAACTATAGGCTATTAATTGTTCAATAACATTATGTCTACAAACACAATGTACAGGGACGCCTGGGTGGCTCAGTTGGTTGAGTGTCCGACTTCCGCTCAAGTCATGATCTCATGGTTCGTGGGTTCGAGCCCCGTTTCAGGCTCTGTGCTGACAGCTCAGAGCTTGGAGCCTGCTTCAGATTCTGTGTCTCCCTCTCCCTCTAGCCCCTCCCCTGTTTGTGCTCTATCTCTCTTTCTCTGTCTCAAAAATGAATAAACATTAAAAAAAATTTTTTCTTAAATACAATGTACATACCTTAATTAAAAAATAGTTTATTGCAAAGAACGCTAACCATCATCTGAGCATTTAGCAACTTGTGACTTTGGTGGTAGAGGGTCTCACCTCAGTGTTGATGGCTGCAGACTTAGCAGGGTGGAGGTTGCCAAAGGTTTGGATAGCTGTGACAATTTCTTAAAATAAGACAAGAATTAAGTCTGTCACATCCTTTCACAAAAGATTTCTTTGTAGTGTGTGATGTCACTTGATAGAATTTTACCCAAAGTGGAACTTCTTTCACAACTGGAGTCAAGTCTCTCAAACCCTCCCATTGCTTTATCAACTACATTTGTGTAATATTCTAAGTCCTTTGCTGTCATTTCAACAATCTTCACAGCATCTTCACCAGAAGTCGAGTCCATCTCAAGAAACCACTTTCTTTGCTCATCAGTAAGAAGCACCTCCTTATTATCCCTTTATCATGAGATTGCAGTAATTCAGTCCTGTCTTCTGGCTCCACTTCTAGTGCTCTTGCTTGTTTCCACCACATCTATAGTTACTGCCTCCACTGAAGACTTAAACGCTTCCAAATCATCCTGTTGATGCTGACAACTTGACCTCTACTCATGAATCATAAAAGTTCTAGAATGGTGAATCCTTTTCTGAAGGTTTTCAATTTACTTTTCCCAGAATCATCAGAGAAATCACTCTTCAAGAAAGCTATAGCCTTAAAAAAATTTTTTAAAGACTTGAAAAAAATTTTTAAAAAGACTTGAAAGTCAAAATGATTCCTTGATCTATGGGATGGAGAATGGGTATTGTGTCAGCAGACATAAAAACAACATTAATCTCATGGTACACCTCCATCAGAACTCTTGGGTGACCAGGTGGACTGTCAATGAGCAGTAATATTTTGAAAGGAATTTTTCTCTAAGCAGTAGTTCTCAAAAGTGAGCTTAATATATTAAGTTAACCAGGATATAAACAGATATGCTATAATCCAGACTTTGTTCTTCTGTGCATAGAGCACAGGCAGAGTAAATTCAGCATAATTCTTATGGGTCCTAGAATTTTTAGAACAGTGAACACTGGATTCAACTTAATCACTAGGTGCATTAGACCCTAACAGGAGAGTCAACCTGTCCTTTGAAGCCTTGGAACCAGGCACTGACTTCTCCTCTCTAGCTATAAAAGTTGTAGCTGGCATGTTCTTCCAATATAAGGCTGTTTCATCTACACTGAAAATTTGTTGTTTAGTATAACTGCCTTCATTAAGTATCTTAGCTAAATCTTCTGGAAAACTTGCTGTAGCCTCTACATCACGTCTTGTTGCTTCC
The DNA here is from genome assembly GCF_003009895.1 of Hyaena hyaena. Taxonomy (NCBI): domain Eukaryota; kingdom Metazoa; phylum Chordata; class Mammalia; order Carnivora; family Hyaenidae; genus Hyaena; species Hyaena hyaena. Next base: position 289,597 of record NW_024081019.1, read on the forward strand.
ACTTTGCACATTTATGTTATGCAGATGACTTTTCTTAAACCTCATGAACCAGCCTCTGCTAACTCAAACTTTTCTTTTGCAGTTTCCTCACTTTCTCAGCCTTCACAGAACTGAAGAGGGTTAGAACATTGCTCCAGACTAAGCTTTGGCTTAAGGGACTGTTGTAGCTGGTTTTTCTCCATATCAGCAGTAAAGCTGTTTTGCTTTCTTATTGTTCATCTGTTCACTAAAGTAGACTTTCAAGAGCTTTTCCTCGGCATACACAACTTGGCTAACCATTTAATATAAGAGGCCTAGCTCTTGGCCTATCTCTGCTTTTGTGACATGCCTTCCTCCCTAAGCTTAATCATTTCTAATTTTTGGTTTAAAGTAGAGATGTGTGAGGGGCGCCTGGGTGGCTCAGTCGATTAAGCAACTAACTTCAGCTCAGGTCATGATCTCATGGTTCATGGTTTCAAGCCCCGCATTGGGCTCTGTGCTAACAGCCCTGCTTCAGATTCTGTGTCTCCCTCTCTCTCTCTGCCCCTCCACTGCTCATGCTCACTCTCTCTCTCTCTCAAAAATAAATAAACATTAAGAAAAGTTTTTAAAAAATTAAGTAGAGATGTGTGACTCCTTCTTTCACTTGACCACGTAGAGGCCATTGTAGGATTATTAAGTAGCCTAATTTCAATATTTTTGCGACTCTGACAATGGATAGGCCTGAGGAAAGAGACAGAGAGGCAGAGGCAGAGAGAGAGAGAGAGAGAGAGAGAGAGAGAGAGAGAGAGAGAGGAATGACCAGTGGAGCAGTCAGAACACACACATTTATCAAAGAAGCTTGCCATCTCTAATAGGTGTGGTTCATGATGACCCAAAACAATTACAATAGTGACATTGATCACAGATTATAACAAATATAATAATAATAAAAATTGTGAATCATCAAAATGTGACACAGAGACATGAAGTGAGCAAATCCTGTCGGAAAAATGGCACCAACAGACTTGGGTGACCCACAAACTTTCAATTTGTAAAAAACACACTATCTACAAAAGCACAATAAAACAAGATATGCCTATAATAAAAAGGCACTATTAGAAATTGAAATGAAACAATATAATTTGCAATAGCATCAAAATAAACTAAATACTTGGGGATAAATCTGACAAAAGATTTGTAAGACCTGTACATTAAAAATGACAAATTCTCACTGAGAATTGAAACAAGGCCTAAATAAATGGCAGTCTCTACTTTCAACTTAAAAAACTAGGATAAGTAGAGCAAATTATACCACATTCAATATTGTTAAGATGTTGTTTCTCTCCAAATTGATCAATGTGTTTAATGCAATCCCAATTCCAATCAAAATCCCAGCAGGCATTTATTTTTAACTTGACAAACTGATTCTACACTTCATATGAAAATGCAAAGGATCTAGAATATCCAAGCAACTCTGAAAAAAGAAGAATGAGGTTGGGGAAATTATAGTCTTATAATTTATAAGACTATATAAGACTTATAATAATAATCTTAATCATAATTAAGACACTATGCCTTTGGTATATAGCAATACTGGTGGGCAAAGACAAACAGATCAGTGGAATAAACTGAAGAGAGCAGAAGCATATATGTATTTTTTCAGGTGACTTATACAGCCCTGTGATACACAGTCAGGTGATTTTCAGCAAAGCTGCAAAGATGATCCAGTGAAAAAGGATAGTCCTTTCAAAAGCAGTGCTGAACATTAGATGCTCATATATAAAAATAAGAATTTTATTCATAAAATTCTCACATCATACGTAAATATCAACTCAAAATGAAAAAGAGACCTAAATGTAAAATGTAAAACTAGAAAACTCCTAGACAAAAACATAGAAGAAAAACTTTGTAAACTTCAGTTAGGCAAAGATATCTTGGATATAACATCAAAATCACAATTTATAAAAGAAAGAAATTTACAGTTGGTTAAGCATCCGACTTTGGCTCAGGTCATGATCTCATGGTTCATGAGTATGAGCTCTGCATCAGGCTAGATGCTGATAGCTCAGAGCCTGCAGCTTGCTTCAGATTCTGTGTCTCCCTCTCTTCCCGCTCCTCCCCCACTCGTGTTTTGTCTGTCTCTCAAAACTAAATATACAATAAAAAGAGAAATTTAAATTGGGCTTTATCAAAATTCAGAACTCTCCTTCGAAAGACACTGTTACAAGAATGAAAAGACATGCCACAGAATGGGAGAAAATATTTGCAATTCACATAATCTGATAAATGACTGGGGAGGTAGATGAAAAAGAGCACATGTTGAATAATTCCATCATGTAATATTCCAGAAAATGCAAACTAATCTACACTGACAGAAAGCAAACCAGTGGTTGCCTGAGAATGGGGACTAAGGGGTTACAAAGGGGGACAGGGGAAATTTTGTGGGTGACGGATATTTTCAGCACTGTAATTGTGGAGATTTCACAAGCATATACAAACAGCAAAATTACCAAACTGTATACTTCAAACATATGTACATAAGTTATATTCCAACAAAGTTATTTTTTAAAGCAAAAAACATACACTAGAGCTGTGTTTGAGAATTAAAGAATGTATTAAAATGTACCAGAAGAAAATACTGGATAAAGGGTTAGTATGAAAAATCTATAAAGAACTTAACCAAACTCAACACCCAAAAAATAAATAATCCAGTGAAGAAATGGGCAGAAGACATGAATAGACACTTTTCCAAAGAAGGTATCCAGATGGCAAACAGACACATGAAAAGATGCTCAACATCGCTCATTATCAGGGAAATAAAAATCAAAACCACTCTGAGATACCACCTTACACCTGTCAAAGTGGCTAAAATTAACAACTCAGGAAACAACAGATGTTGGCAAGGATGTGGAGAAAGAGGAACCCTCTTGCACTGTTGGTGGGAATACAAAGTAGTGAGGCCACTCTGGAAAACAGTGTGGAGATTCCTTAAAAAATTAAAAATAGAATTACCCTACAACCCATCAATAGCACTACCAGGAATTTATACAAAAGATACAGAAGTGCTGACGCACAGGGGCACATGTACCCCAATGTTTATAGCAGCACTATCAACAATAGACAAATTATGGAAAGAGCCCAAATGTCCATCAATTGATGAATGAATAAAGAAGATGTGATATAAATATACAATAGAATACTACTCCGTGATGAAGAAGAATGAAATCTTGCCATTTGCAAAAATGTGGATGGAACTAGAGGGTATTATGCTGGTGAAATAGTCAGAGAAAGACAGATATCATACATTTTCACTCATATGTAGAATTTGAGAAACTTAACGGAAGACATAGGGGAAGCCAAGGGAAAAATAAGTTACAAAAAGAGAGAGAGGCAAACCATAAGAGACTCTTAAATACAAAGAACAAACTGAGGCTTGCCTGGGGAGAGGGAGGGCTGGGAAGGTACAGAAGATGGATGATGGGCATTGAGGAAGGCACTTGGGATGAGCACTGGGTGCTGTATGTAAGTACTGAATCCCAAGAATCTACTCCTAAAGCCAAAACTATACTGTATACACTGTATATTAGCTAACTTGACAATAAATTATCAAAAAAAAGATTTAAAAATTAAAAATGTAAAAAATATACATTATAGTTGTGTTTGAGAATTAAAGAATATATTAAAATGTACCAAAAGAAAATATAAGTAAATGTTTTATAATCTTAGAGGCCATTCTAGGCACAAAAACAAACTTGAAACTATAAAGAAAGCAATTAATAAAATTAAATTTACTATGTAAAAATGTAAACCTTATATATTAAAAAAGAATGTAAGTAGTTAATAAAAATGTAAAAATGTCTATGATAATAATTTAGAAATGCAAATTTTAAAAAGAGATGTCATTTTCACCTATGTCAAAAATTTCCAAAAATCCAGCTACTACTCTCAGGATGAACCCTGATGTTGGGCACATAACCTGATACAATTATTCTGGAAGGCAGGCTGGCATTTAAATAAAGTTTTCAAATGTGCATACTCTTTTAACTCAGTCATTTGTCTTCAAGGAATTTCTCTAAAGAGAAAAGAGAAGTACAAAAAAACCAAAAACAACAACAACAACAAAACTATATGCATGATACCTCCAAACAAGGGAATATTATGTAACATTAAAGTATAAATTTATTGACAAGAAAAGATAGCCATATATTTTAGAAGCAAAAAGACTATTACAGTGGCTGCTATTTGTTTTACATTTAAGTAAAATTTTGGGGTAAAATTACTGGTATCATGGCATACCCTGAACGTTACCTAATTCAGCATCTATTTCCTCCTTTCCCTCCAATCCATCTGTATTAGTTCTCAGCCTCCTTAATAGCTAGAATAGGCTATCTGACACAATTATGGCTATTGAGACTTAAGTAGAAATTTCCTCAAAACATTATAGAAACATACCTTTCTAATAAAAGTTACAGTCGTTGCTATAGCTATCTCTTTCCCCTACCCCCTGCCTTGTAATTACTTATGATGACTGATCTGAAGTAGCTTATTGCCATGGAACAAGCCAACACACTAGAAAAGGCACAATGCAAAGAAAGAAAAAAGCTGGGTCTCTGATAACATTCATAATCCACTACACCAGCTTCTACTGCCTACTTCTGGACCTCACATTTTGTAAGAGAAAATATATGTATATGTATGTGTATCTTTAGTGCTTAAATCACACTTAGCTAAAAGCACCCCAGATAGTTATTTATATATACATGTATCAGTATATAGCCATTAAGCATATTAAAGCTTTTTAAAAATTCTTTTTATTTTTTTAATTTACATCCAAGTTAGTTAACATATAGTACAATAATGATTTCAGGAGTAGATTCTTTAATGCCCCTTACCCATTTAGCCAATACTTCTTCCCACAATCCCTCCAATAACCCTCTGCTTGTTCTCCATAATTAAGAGTCTCATGTTTTTGTCCCCCTCCCTGTTTTTATATTATTTTTGCTTCCCTTTCCTTACATGCATCTGTTTTGTATCTTAAAGTTTCCCACATGAGTGAAGTCATATGATAGTTGTCTTTCTCTGACTAATTCTGCTTAGCATAATATCCACATAGTTGGAAATGGCAAGATTTCATTCTTTTTGATTGTCAAGTAATACTCCATTGTGTATGTATATATATATATACCACATCTTCTTTACCCATTCATCATTTGATGGACATTTGGGCTCTTTCCACACTTTGATTATTGTTGATAGTGCTGCTATAAGCATTGGGGTGCATGTGTCCCTTCAAAACAGTATACCTGTATCCCTTGGATAAAGACCTAGTGGTACAATTGCTGGGTCATAGGGTAGTTCTATTTTTAATTTTTTGAGGAACCTCCATACTGCTTTCCAGAGTGGCTGCACCAGTTTACATTCCTACCAGCAGTGCAAAAGGGTTCCTCTTTTTCCACATGCTCACCAAAATCTGTTGTTGCCTGAGTTGTTAATGTTATCCATTCTGTCAGGTGTGAGGTGGTATCTCATTGGGGTTTTGATCTGTATTTCCCTGATGATGAAGGACATTGAGAATTGTTTCATGGGTCTCTTGGCCATCTGGGTATCTTCTTTGGAGAAGTGTCTGTTCATGACTTTTGCCCATTTTTTCATTGGATTAATTATTTTTTGGGTGTTGAGTTTCATAAGCACTTCATAGATTTTGGATAATAACCCTTTATCTGATATGTCAGTTTCAAATATCTTCTCCCATTCTGTCTGTTGCCTTTTAGTTTTGCTGATTATTTCCTTCACTGTGCAGCAGCTTTTTATTTTGATGAGGTCCCAATAGTTCACTTTTGCTTTTGTTTCCCTTGCCTCCAGAGACGTGTTGATTAAGAAATTGCTGTGGCCAAGGTCAAAGAGGTTTTTGCCTGCTTTCTCCTCCAGGATTTTGACAGCTTCATGTCTTACATTTAGGTCTTTCATCCATTTTGAGTTTATTTTTGTGTATGGTGTAAGAAAGTGGTCCAGGTTCATTTTTCTGCACATCACTGTCCAGTTTTCCCAGCACCACTTGCTGAAGAGACTGTCTTTATTCCATTGCATATTCTGTCCTGCTTTGTCAAAGATTAGTTGGCCATATGTTTGTGGGTCCACTTCTGGGTTCTCTATGCTGTTCCATTGATCTGAGTGTCTGTTCCTGTGCCAATACCATACTGTCTTGATTACTATAGCTTTGTAATACAGCTTAAAGTCTGGGATTGCGATGTCTCCTGCTTTGGTTATCTTTGTTTTCAAGATTGCTTTGGCTATTCAGTGTCTTTTCTGATTCTATACAAATTTTAGGACTGTTTGTTCTAGCTCTGTGAAGTGGTGTTATTTTGATAGGGATTGTACTGAATATGTAAATTGCTTTTCAATAATATTTTTGTTCTTCTTATCCATGAGCATGGAATATTTTTCATTTTTTTGTGTGTCTTCTTCAATTTCTTTCATAAGCTTTCTATACTTTTCAGTGTACAGATTTTTCACCTCTTTGGTTAGATTTATTCCTAAGTATTTTATGGTTTTTTGGTGCAATTATAAATGAGATTGATTCCTTGATTTCTCTTTCTGTTGCTTCACTGTTGATGTATAGGAATGCAACCAATTTCTGTGCATTGATTTTAAGCATATTAAAGCTTTTTATAATTATAATATTCTCTAAAGGCAAGGATTTGGGGTACTACTAGATACCTCCATTAAAGTGCTGTTGATAGGGTTAACTGATAGTTTAGTCAGTTTGACATTATATTGCAAAAGTTTTAAAAATATTCTTAACCTTTGTTTGACTCTATAATTCCACTTTTAGATATTCATCAAAGAAAAAATAATAAATTTGGAGAAGTACTGCTACAATATATTTATAATATTAATAAATTGAAAACAACATGTATATCAAAAATATAATGCTGGCCAAATGATTTTATAGTATGAATTTATGATAGAATACTATACCATCCTTAAAATCATGTAATAAAAATACCTAATTATGTAGAAAAATGCTTACTTCACAGCAGTATCCAAAGTAAAATCCTTTGAGGGTAACTAAAAATAACTTTACTTAGTAAAGATATTTTTATAAAGATTAGGGAAATATAGTAAAACACAAGTAGACATGGATGGATGATAGAATTACCAGTAATTTTTGTTTTCTTCTTTTTAGTTGTCCATTTCTAAATTTCACATTTTTTTGTAATCAGAAAAATTAAAGTTATTTTAAATATACCTATATTTGTTCAAACAAAGAAATGAAATAAACAAATAGGGAGAGATGTATATTAAAGCTAGTTTTATTTCTTCTCTATGAAGCTCATTAATTCTGTTTACTTTAGTTAAAAAACAAATTTGCAATTACAATTTTATCTGACACTAACATATAAAAGTCTTATAAAACAAATGTGAAAAGCACTCTTAAGAAGTAAAAAGTGGAAAAGTACCAAGATTACTTATTTTAAATAATTACAGGATTTCATCATGGTCAATATGAACACACATCCAAGAACTCCAAAAGAGAACATGCTATTTCAAATACATTGGATCTTTGGTGAAATTTTTAAGTTTGTCATTGAATCCCATTTCTAAAGTGACTAAGAAGCAAATATATGCTGATAAGCCTAAGATAACCCATGACACAAAAACAATTGAGCCCCATATCAGGAGGAAAATGGATGAGTTATCTAAGCTTTCCTTAGTTCTTCTTGCCTAATTCATATCTTACAGAGATTACCTCTCTGGTTAAAAGCATCCCTTTTATTTAATCTCTGTGAGTTTTCATCCATCTGCAGAAAAGATCATAATCAGAAGCCAGGGTCTTAAACAGTTTTTAAATTCAGTGTGCAACATGTAATTTCCAACTATATTACCAGGACAGTAAAGGAGACTCAAAGAACTAATACATTTGTATTAAGTGTTGTAAGGATAGTACTCTTCCTGTCTTTTCCTATAACCCAAATATGTTATAGGAAAATTGACTAAGAAGAAAGAGAAAGGAAAGAAAAGGAGAAAGAAACCAAATAGTTCACAACTATTTGCTAACAATGTGTCACATATATATATCTCCAAACACAATTCAAACTGAAGAACAGATTAATTGTAATAAAAAGTATTTAATTTGCAGAGTTTTCATTGATTAGATATAAATAAAGCCTTTTAAACACTTTAAATTAATGAAAAATAAATTTTAAGCACTTTAAGTGTTAATAACGCAAAAGTTGACTTACCATAAATTTCTAAACCTTGTGGAAAATACTCTTTGTATTCTAAATCCTAGCCACTAATGCAAAGGTGAGGATTCATATTGTAGTCAACAGTGCCAACCTTTAATGAGGGATTTTAAAAGGCTGATTTAATTCCCAGAATTTTTTTTTTTTTAATTCCACCCCATTACCAGGAAAGCTAATAGATGCTACACCTTAGAAACTCTGGTTACTAAAGATATTTTACCCAATCAACACCTCTCTCTTTTCTGAGCTACTCAGAAAGAAATATTGACACCTGGAGAAAGTCACACCTTCACAAATTACCCCAAATTCACTGTGATATCCAAGCTTTATATATGGAGCCCTTTCTAAAGGATCAGAGCCAGCGGATGAACAATCGTCCCCTCCAGCTGCTAGAGAAAGCAAAACCACAAAGAGAATCTACTTATGGGATTACTTTTGGGGCATAAGAATATACTTTTAAAAGGTACATAGCCAAAAGCCTACAATAAAGATGAATAATAAATATTTACACTCCAAGCCAAAAAATTCCACAGTCTAAAAAGAAATATTTGATGTTTTCATTTCTGAATACTGAAAGCAAAATAATGATTATAATAATTTTAATCAAACTTAAAAGGTACACCTTATTACCTTGTTGATATAAGCTATTTGCCTTTGAACAGGCAAACAAGAGAGAAAAATCCTTGAGGCATTTTTATATTCTGACTTAACAATTATCTGATAATTACCCCATCATTACCTGTTGATGAAGGATTCCATTCTGAATTCTTAACATTTCTGATGGTACAGGCATGTTACTTCAAAAGTCCTACCTGGAAAGAGACTGAGAAGACTGACTGGAGATTTGTTGGTATCAATAGTTAGTTTGTGGCTTGCAGTTTTTGAAGGCTGACCTGGTAGACAGATTAGTTTCAGAGGAAGTCTAAATTTACATTGGATAACCCGAGGAATGCCTGAAATAAAAAGAGAGAAATGTAGATTCATACATTTAACAGATAATTTAACCAAAAAAATTTGTAATACTACTAGTTTGAGTAGCAATATATATCTTAGTTTAAAAGTTTGCTGCCTGTACATTTTGTTTAGCATAACTGAAAAAACTGCAAAGTTTTATCATAATTCATATTTTTATTTTATTGTCAAAAAGGTCACGCAAAAATAAAATCCCAAAAAAGAATATAGGCATGAAGTCTGCCTTTAAGAACATATTTTAAAAAATCATCACAGTTGAGCACTATTCAAAACAGTGTGTATAGTTTTATATTCAACTACTGAACTGTCTTTAAACTACGAACTTCAAAGCTCTAGCCTCAATCCTTTGGGCTATCAGCTGATAGTAAGTAACTATCAGCTGACGTAAGCAAATACATATGTGAAATTTGTATCAGGAAGAGTTATATGACCTTATCTAATACTTTCTCCACCACCAAAATTTTTTAATCTTTAGCTTTTTTAACTTACTGAACATGCAGATTATAATATAAAATCTACAATAAATTATAAGCATGGAAGTAGAATTTGCTCTACTAAAGTTCAACTGAAGCTCATGTCATTTTACACATTAATATTAAGAATATTACTTTCATATGAATTAAATTTTTCTTAATCCATTTAAATTCACATATCGTTGTTAAGTGACATGTTGAAAGTTATTTAAATTTGTTTATTTATTTTAAGAAAGCGGGTGGGGGGGGGAGGAAAGAGAGAAGCCCACGCAGGCTCCGTGCTGTCATCACAGAGTCCAACATGGGGTTCGATCCCACAAACTGTGAGATCATGACCAGAGCGGAGATCAAGAGTCAGATGCTTAACCAACTGAGCTACTCAGATGCCCCCATTTTGAAAGTATTTCATGGTCATTCAACTGAATTTTTTCAGTACATTTACAGGTATATTGAAATAGCTAACTGAATAAATAACAATGAAGACTTTTATGTCAGAATTAAAAGTTTTTAAGATCATTCAATAGTTTTACAGAGAATAAAACTGAAAACAAAGGAAGTTAGGCTCTCTACTTATAAATCTAGAAAAGCAATTCAACAACTTTTTTTTCTCTCCTTTTAGTCTAGGATTCTACCTTTGATTGGATAAGATAAAAAGTAATACACAAAAACCTCTATTTTAGTATATTGCTATAGAAAAATGAAAAACCTAATATGTTCCACTCTACTTGATGTATCCACACACTTATTCCTTTATTTCTTCATAGTAGAGTCCGTGATCAGCTTAAAAACAGAAAAAGCAGAAGGAGTTAAAGTTTGGGGACACGATCCCAAAGCAGGATTCCTAGAATTAGCAATATATTCTGTTAATGCCAATTGGAGCCATGGGGCTTACCCAACATCCAAGCTGGGACACACTTTCCAGCACTACTTATTTACAAAGACAGTAAGAGATCATCAACACTGGCAGGCATACTGATATATGAGGTCAATTAAATACTTTTTCAGAGCATGTGAAGCATATTTGTGATTCTCTTCAACATAATCTATTATCCATTAAATTTTACGTAGCTCATTTTTTGCTCATAACCAACAGATGTTAAATTCACTTCTCCTAGTCCTAGATGCAAATTATAACCAGTGTCTCTTAAGAAAAGTCCCAAGGCATTATTTCCTGACATTCTGTGAGGTTTAAGAGGCATGTGTATTTGTACTTTACAATGATGAAATGTTTTGACTCAAAATATTATGGTAACATGATCTAAGCTACTGCTCAAACCACAACTATCAATATCACCATAAAAAATACTGCAAAGCATTATTTTTCCAACTTCATATATTCCATATATCCCCAAATTATGGAAATATACCTACTAATCTTTCCTCTACCATATATAAATTACAGCCTCAATTAACAGATGCAGCCTGGAAAGAACAAGGAAACGAACCTGTTTCCATTTCCTTCATTTTTAATGAATATAGTAATGGAAAAAATTCCTTCCTCTTTTGATAACTCTGCACATGCATGAAGAGAAGCTACTTTCTTTATACTTTCAACCAAAGCCTGAGCTAACAGTTCAAACAAAATGTGGCTGTAAATGTTCTTCTAAAACCGTACTACTAAAACTGTGGCTCTCCTTCACCTGGATCACATATGTACTTGAATTTGCTTGAGTTTGTGGCTAAAAAATATTTAATCATGATCAATAACACTGGCCTTCTGCTACTAAATCTATATATTTGAAGATTATTACCCTAAATCTCCAAAAACCCAGAGCTAAAGAAATCGGTGGTATATATATGTTTTCAGAAATTTAAACAAATGGATTGTAAGCACTAATGAACCCAAGAAGGGAAATACATTATAACTCAATTCACAACTCAGGTAGGTCAGTTAATGACAATATCACACACGAGGGCAATGGTCTACAGTTGCTAAGATTTGTAGAAACCTCCAGAATTTCTTTTCTCTCCAGAAATTGTAAACCTGTTTCATAGGACATTTGGAAAGCATTATTTTGAAAAATGATGACACTTATACTTAATAAAATGATTATGGCTATTTTTTAAATGCTGGCAACCTGAAAAGTTTCACCACTGGGGAGAAAAAAGAATATGAAATCCTTTAGAAACCAATTTAAAGAAACCATATCTTTCAAAAGAGAAATTACAATACCAGTATTTTACATTACTTCCCATCAAATTAAAACCCTAATCTTTTAAAATACAACCTTCAGTATTTAGATGTAGGGTTTATAAGAGGTACATTTCAACTGAGATTTACATTTTCTTGAGAAACCTGAGATGTAAATTTGATACCAATTTACTCTTCAGGCTGTGAGTGCATCTGAGAACCCAAAGCTAGAAATACATAGAGGTGTGCGTGAATGCACGCATGTATGTACCTACCTATAAAAAGGAAGGAAAGAATTACATGCATTTAAAGACTTTTCAAATTTGCTCACAGAATAGCTTTCAACTTAGTTGAAAGAGTCTAACTGGTCTTAAATTTGCCTACCATCCCTGATACATTCTCTATGTAATTGACAAAACAGTCTCTGAATCTGGCTTATTCAACTCTCTGAGTGTTATGCTGAGAGAAAATAAAAGTTTGGTCATTTATAATACTCAAATATTGGCCTACTCATTCATCAGACTGACTTCGTTCTGCAGTTTTTTACCAAATACAATCACCTCTCCTTCAGACATTTCCCTTTCTAGCCTAACACAGGAAATGGATAGTCGCAACTACTCTGGTACAATTAATCACAAAATTATTTAACACTTGGAGAGAAAATTCACATCAAAACCACTCTTGACAGAACAATTTCTCCAGGAAGAGAATTCTAATTACACCTGGCACACCCAACAGCCCAGTATCACTATCGAGAGGGAAGCCAAAATGTGCTTTGAAAAAAAAGAAAAAAAGGAAAAAAGAACATATATATCAGAGTAGAATAACTATATATATTACACATCTATATAATGTCTTCAGAACTCTTTCCAGGGGCCTGCTAGAGTCATTTCATATTGAAAACAAGGAACCCCAAAGCAGTAGCAATGTCTGGAAGCCAGAACTTCCTTGATCCCTTCCTGTTATGTCTGGCTATGTACTGTGCCCCATCTGCAATCATGTTTTACACTGCCCATGTCATGTAACTTTAATGCAGACATAATGGAGACTTACTCTTATGGGACAACATAAAACCTCGTTTGCTTCTCTTTTTCCACATGTAAAAAGCAGGACTGCTTATCTGCAAAGAACCTGAACAGACGAGGCCAATAAAATGGACCAGTCTTTGAAATCTGAAGCCTTGCATGTAAGTTAAGATCTAAGTAGCAACATATTATTCAATCTGACCAACCAGGTGAAGCTGGGTATTTCAACCCCCTAAAGCTTCATTATAATTTAAAAATATTTCATAAGAGATTATTAGCTTTGTATCGAAATACTAAAATTTTCATATATTATAATTTTTTTCTCATGGTTGGGCTGAATTTACAGGAAGAGGGAGTAAATTCCCCTCAACAATAAACTTTACTAATATTTTTTAAAATTAAAATCAATCATTTAAATCATAATATGGTACTTTACAAAAGTTAGTATAAAATCTCACCAGCCAGATACAATCTTGCCAAGTAAAATGTAAATATTCATTATTAATAAGAGGTTGTTTTTAAAACCCAAATTGTAATTTAAAAAGCATATTTCATGTTATTAAGCTAAACACTTACAGCTAGTAAAATATTTCTGATATAAATATATTTTCATCTCTCAGATACAATACAACTAAGGTTGTTGGCATCACCAAAACTGTACGAGTAAATTACTGCCATTATTTTTTAAGGATTTTATTTATTACTAATTAATATTGTTATCTAATATTTATCTTAAAATATATAATAAACAGAGATAAACCACTGAGATAATCAAAGTTGAATATACTTTTAGAATGCCTGTCATCTTCCCTGATATGGCACAATTGAAAGATGAGTACTTAACTCTGCTCTCAACCCAAAATCTTAGGGAAACCTAAAGAACAAACTTAATGAAATTCATATTATGATAGGTATTACAGCAGAATCATAAATAAAGGATTTGGGGAAAACAAAATAGGTAACAATCAACATTGACCCAGGCAAGTTTAAGGGGTCATACCTGATGACACTGTTCCACAAATTGTAAACAAGATAAGAAATAGTCCCACAGTGGGGGACCTGAGTGGCTCAGTCAGTTAAGAATCAGCTCTTTCTGATCAGAACACCATGAATACTTACTCTATGGGTCCCTTCCTTCCTCATTCCCTTTCTTTTCCTTTCTTTTCTTTTTTCTTTTCTTTTCTTTTCTTTTCTTTTTCTTTTCTTTTCTTTTCTTTTCTTTTCTTTTCTTTCTTTCTTTCTTTCTTTCTTTCATTCTTTCTGGGCCCTTTCCTTCCTCACTCCCTTTCATTTTCTTTCTTTCTTTCTTTCTTTCTTTCTTTCTTTCTTTCTTTCTTTCTGAGAAAGAATGTGTGAATGAGGGTAGGGGTAGAGGAAGAGAGAGAATCTTAGGCAGACTCCATGCTCAGTGTGGAGCCTGATGCAGGGCTCAGTTTCAGAACGCTGACATCATGACTTGAGCCAAAATCAAGAGCAGGATGCTTAACTGACCAAGCCACCCAAGCACCCTTGTGGGCTTGCTCCTTCCTTCCTTCCTAATTTTCTTTAATATTTATTCTTGAGAGAGAGACAGACAGAGCATGAGCAGGGGAGGGGCAGAGAGAGGGAGACACAGAATCTGAAGCAGGCTCCAGGTTCTGAGCTGTCAACACAGGCTGTACACAAGGCTCGAACTCACAAACTGCGAGATCATGACCTGAGCAGAAACCAATAGTCACACTCTTAACCAAGTGAGCCACCCAGGCACCCCTGAATCATTTTAATGCAATATTATCATTTCTTAACCACGCCTTTGCTTTCTGACCCAACAATATAGGACAAGCTCTCTTATTTTCCCTTCTCCAGACCTAGAAACAGCCTTTTCCCAAGAACCTTGATCCCTTTTACTAGAGATGGTACTCATACCTTAAGATCTATGTAATAGATGTGCTCATTGCAAATGAGCTAAAACCTAAATAGGTCTCTGACCCATCTCCAATGCCCCTACTCAACTCCACTGCAAAAACCTCCAGCTGACCTTCTGACAGGCTATTTGGCTTTCCTTCAACCAGTGCTTCACATTGCAGTTAGAGTGATTTTTTCAGAATACAAACCTGTTCCTGTCATACCCAAACCAAAAGCACATCCGTGCACTTCATGACCTACTTAAAACCATTGAATGGCTGACCTTTGGTCACAGAATAAACACCAAAGTCACTAGTATGATCAAGAAGACTAGTATGGCCTATCCTTTCCCTATACCCTACTTAATTTTTGAGCACTTTACCCCAGCTCTCAGTCAATTAAAAAAAAAAAGATAGAAAGAAAGAAAATGAAAACAATTAGAATTCAGTGATAAACACCTTTTCTCCTTATTCTTTTTTTAAGTAAAATAAGACAGAGCATATAAGTAAACTACCAATAACTTATGGAAATAAATAATTAATGACACTTCAGATTTTTTTATTCCCAAAAAAATCACGGAGCTTCATTCTTTCTCATGACTCTGAAACAACTAATAATGAATGAGAAGTCTCTATGAGAGGAAACATTCATGATCCTCTCCATAGACAGATGAAGGCACTGAAACATCCTAAAGAGATTTCTATAGTTAGAATAACAGTCTATAAAAAGAGTGCATTCATGGTATAATCCCAATTCAATTCACTGACCAAACTTCAAATCTGAAATTCATTTTGTTCTAAATTATCTTTTCACTTACCATCAGGATTTTGATCTATCCATCAGAGGCAATGCAAACAGGTGTAGGGGAGAAAGAATGCAACAAATTATTTGTGTTAAAATTACAACACAAATTTAATAAACATCTGCTTAAAAATATAAATTAAAATGTTGAAGATTCTCTCAGAGGATTTAAATACCCTCCCAATAAAAGTAAGTCAATTCACAACTGAAGAATATAACATGAATAAGTGAAATCTAACAATATATTTGCACATCCAGTCTCAGAAGTCCATGAGAGTGTATCAGTATATCACTCCAGTATTGGGGGGGAAAAAAAAAAAAAAAGGAAGTTATATGTTCTAGACCAAGAGCAAACCAGACTTATTTGTAAATGACATCAAGAGGATTAAATAATTCTTGGGGAAAAATTTTGAGGGCAAGGCCAAATACATAATATTTCTAGTTACTCTTGCTTACATTATTTCAGCCAGTAGATACTACTATAGACTAATGTCTTCTTTGTTTGTTTGCTTGTTTTATGCTTGTCTTGATATTCTCTCACTTTTATAGACTCTTTACAAATTTTAATTTCTAATTAACTTTCAACTAATTAATGCTATGCCCTTCAGTTTAGCAAAATTTATAATCTATTACAATCTGTCTATAGAAAAGCATAATAGTTAATATGGTATGTGCAACCATAAGTTCATAGGTTAATTTTACAACTTTATCATGTATTTTTAAAGCATTTTGACAATTTGCTATGTAAGCCATTTCTCTATTTTAAATTCATTTTCAACCAGTGTCACTAATTTTCTTTGGAAACAAATGAAATACTTAGTTGAATTAAGACAACAACAGTCTCTACAACTGTGTAAAAGTCTAACAAGGATAAAAAATATACAAATGCCTATGATCATTGAGACACTCGATTAATGATAAATGATCTAGAGATTTTAGTCAAATATTTATTATTTCATAAATCAAAATTAAGATAACATTAAAATTTTCAATGTTCTTTTCAGAAAAATCCAACTCTATCATTCTTTGATGCCTTATGGAAGTTTTGCATTTCTTCCTGAAGCCAGCTTTCTCAAAGTCATTTAAACATAAAATATTTACATAACCCCAAATTTTGAAAATATAGATGAGAAAGAGAAAAATTCTGGCTAAAAATGAATTTTTAACAACTTAAACCAAAATAACTAACAAAGCAGAAGAAACAGATTTTGAAAACATGTATTAAAGCTATAAAATCATCTCACAGTATAGAGTTGTCAAGCCATAAGCCAGAAAATTTACTTAGACAAAATTAAAACTACAGTTATTAAAAAAAATTGTTAAATAAGGTAATTGGACATAGAGAGGAAAAAGATAATTAAGTCATCTCTAAAACTTTTAGAACTAAAAAACTATATAGAAATTGTTTAATAAAAACACAAGTGCAACATGCTAAAGTACCCTATTATCAGTTATCCTATATTAAAACATTTTTTAAAAAACAATCACTAATTATTTGTATTCTACCAATAAGTGTATTGTCCAAATGTTAACATGAAGAAATCACTATACAGGAAAAAATACAAACTATAAAATTTGACCCAACAAAGTTAAAATTTACAGTAACTGAATCTCAACTGGACTAAAGGTAACATTTTTAATTTAAAAAGAGTTCCTTGAGAACATACAGATCAAATTTTAGTAAATATGTTCTTAAATATATTAATATATAAGATACTAAAGAGTTTTATTTAGTCATTCTTTTTTTTAATGTTTTATTTATTTCTAGGAGAGAGAGAGAGACAGTGTGAGCAGGGGAGGGTCAGAGGGAGAGGGAGACACAGAATCTGAAACAGGCTCCAGGCTCTGAGCTGGCAGTCAGCACAGAGTCCTATGCGGGGCTCGAACCGCGAGATCATGACCTAAGCGAAAGTCGGACACTTAACCAACTAAGCCACCCAGGCGCCCCTAGTCATTTAAAACAGTGTCTGAAACTATGAATACTGATTTATCAACCCATAATAGTCTTTTTCACTAATTCAGAGTGGGCTTTTCTCCTTAGTTTAGTAAGTGTAGTCTAATATCATTCATTTAGTGTGAATAAAAATATACTTGCTATTAATTCAGAAGACAACATCAAACATCATATGTGGAAATCAGCTAAGCAGACTTATCTATAATAATTCATAACACAGAAATAATTTGGACAATTTTATTTAACACTAGGAAAGAATATTTTTTCATTTAGTAATATACTACAATGTTTTCTAATCTTAAACACTTAAACATTTAAGGGCGCCTGGGTGGACCAGTCAGTTAAGTGTCCAGCTCCTGGTTTTAGGTTATGATCTCATGCTTTCCTGAGTTTGAGGTCCACATCAGGCTCGGCACTGTGGAGCCTGCATGAGATTCTTTAACTCTTGCCCTCTGCTTGCCTCACCCTCGCTTGTGCTGTCTTTGTGTCTCTCAAAATAAATAAACTTAAAAGAAAAAAAAAAACTTAAACATTTAACTCATAACTCCAATTTAAAAGGAGTGATCAGGCTTAAAAATCTGAACAACCGTATGTTTACCTGATGGTCTGGAATAAGAAACAACAGCATTTCCTTCCAATTCAGGTGGGGTATAACTCCCTTTCAGATAAACAGAAAAGGCTACTGTTCTACTCATCTCTGGTGCTATAAGAAATGTAAAAGTAATATAAGTTACAAAATTTTGGACAACTATTAACAACAGTTAAAATTATGCATGCATTGCATGCCAGCTATTCTTCTAAGCACTTTACATGGATTAACTCGTTTAATCCTCACAACAACCCAGTAAGGTGTGTACTATTATTGTCCCCAACTTTTGTGCATGAGGAACTTGGTTACAGAGAGATTACAAACCTTGTTCAAGGTCATATTGCTAATATATACTGGGGACTGACTCCAAAACAAGGGAGTTCTGTTTCTCTTTACTCAGATGAATAGGCAGCATGATCAGAAAAAAAAGTATACAAAAAGGCAAGAGATTTGGGGAATGGGGAATAGTACACTTTATCATGGCTAGAATACAAACTACAAGGAGAAATGGAAGGGGGGACTCCATATGGATGTAACTATAACCGTAGCGACTTTGCAGATTGTGCACGGCCTTCTATATTCATGTATTTGGCCTCCAACCTGTGATGGAGCCTAAGACATTTTTAACTGGAAAAATAAACTGTTCAGAATGTTTTAGAAAGACAACTTGGAAGTATTCTGAAAAAAATTAGAAAATAAAGTGAGTATCCAGTGATTGGATATCTCCTACAAGATTACTTCAACCATTCTACCATTTGTTCATTGATTTGGTTAATATTTATTAAGTTCCCCGTATCTGACAGGCATTCAAGTAAGAGTTGGTTATACAAAGGCAAAAGAGAGAAATATGTTCTTGACTTCATAAATACAATAGAGGATCACCAGCTGAACAGCAGCAGTAAAAGAAGAGAGAAAAAGATTAGAAAGATAAATCATAAGTCATTTTAATAGGACCACTGACAACTTTGATATAAATGGTAGGGCCTGAGAGATACTGTGCAAAGAAGTCTTACTAAGAGTTGCCATTTTTATGACTAGCGTTATTACAGATATCTTACATAGATTCATTTTCTAATTAAATCCTCAAAAAAGCCTTGCAAGACAGATATCATTATCCCCTTTCAGCAGATTAAAAGAAATTGAGGCTCCGAGTAATTACTCAAGTAGCTTGCCGAAAGTTACACATCAGGTACATGTCAGAGCGAGGATTCAAATTCAGGCCAGATTCAAAGCCAATGTCCTTTCTTCAAACGTTACTGATTCAACAAACAGCTCACTAGAGAAACACCAATAAAGAAAGTCTTCCAAATTATAGTATTTAAGCACAATTACAGGCCCATCTAGTTAAGGAAACCACTTGAAAATCTATAATTACTTCAGCTCAACAACCATTCATTGAATGTTGCTATTTTTTAAAAAGTATCGTTCATGTTTGATATCTGTAGGGGAAATATAAGCAAAATAACACAATTACAGATTTTAGAAAGATACCAGTCTCATCATTCAGACAAGAAATACAGCCATGAAATAAACATACTAACAAAAAAAAATTTTTTAATTAAAAGAAAATATCACACCATGATAGATTTTAAGCCAAAATAGAACCCTTACCCATAAATTCAAAGGTGAACTGATCACAAGTCAATACTAATGGTGGTTGCACATAAACTGATAATTTGGCTTTTTGCAAAGCCAGTCGATTCTGCAATGTGACCTAAGGAAATAGAAATTGTTATTAATAGATAATTACATTTTATCCAGGTTGACAGGAGAGCACAAGTATGTGAAAAATCACTAGCAAATAATTAGGAAACATCTAAAAAATGAGTAGTCTTTTAAAACATAAGTAGTAGATTAACTGATAAGTAGAAAAGTGGTGGATTCTAACCAGTAGAAACTGGATAAAGAAGTTGAAGAGACTTTTCTCCAAAGAAATAGAAGTGGCCAAACAGTACATGTGAAACAGCTTAATATCATTAATCACTATGAAATACAAAGTAAAACCCCAATGAGATACTATTATACATCTACTAAAATGCTATAATCAAAATAATAGACAAAAATAAGTGTTAGCAAGAATGTGAGGAAACTAGAAGCCTCATACGTAGCTGATGGGAATGTAAAATGGTATAGCCACACAAGAAAATAATTTAACAGTTTCTTTAAAAATTAAACATAAATTTACCAGACAACCTCACAATTCCATACAAAGAGAAATATGTTATGTCCATCCAAAAACGTATACACAAATTTCATAGCAGCATTCTTCACAACAGCCAACCAAAAGTAGAAACAACCCAAATGTCCATCAGCTGATGAATGAATAAACAAAATATGGTACTTTATAATGAAACTGTATTTGGTAATCAAAAGAAATTAAGTACTGGCACATATTACAACCTGGGTAAACCTTTAAAACATTATGCTAAGGGGTAGAGGCTAGTCACAAAGAACCACATGTTGTAGGATTCCATTTATAGGAAATGTCCAAGATAGGCAAATCAACAGAGACAGAAAATAGATTAGAAGACGCTGAGGGATAGAAGTGGGGGAGGGCTGGAGGATGGGACAGGGGAAAGGAACAGGAAGTTACGGCTAATGGCTATGAAGTTACTTTCAGGAGGGACGAAAATGTTCTAAAATTAAATTGTGGTGATGGTTCCACAACGCTGCAAATATGGTAAAAATCACTGAATTGAAATGAGTAAATGGTATATTATATGAATTGTATCTCAATAAAGCTATTAAAAACGCTCTAGCAAAAGCAAAGGAAAAGGCTGCCCTGTGGCTGGTGAATAATTACATCATGAAATGTTAGGTGTTCACTCTTCTTTTCATGTATAGATATGGCAACTGGATTATCTTATCTAGTATCAATAAACCACTTTTTGCATAAATTAATTATTCTCTAAAGATTTCCTTGCTAGGTGGATATTTACTAGCCTAAATGCATAGCAAAGCACCACATTTAATTCCATGGCTTAACACAAAGATACATGACATAACTAATTCTAGAAAGTATCAAAGAATGGCAATATTGACTGCTGCATATTTCTCAGCGGGCTGCAATTCTAACTCTGTGGTGATGCTAAGAAAATCCTCCCACTCTAATTAGAATCAAAAGCTAAGAACTCTGGGGTAACAGTGTGACTGAGAAACAAGGACAGATATGAGAAGGCCAGGACTTCTCTCACTTCCCCTGAAAAGAAGCATCAGCAGAAACCATCAGGCCCATGAATTTTTACTGGGCCACAGCACTAAGGGACATCTTTTTCAGGCTATCAAAGAAAAGTCTTAAAGATCTGACTTCCATTGGGCATAATCTCTCTTTGGATTTTGTCTCCTTAAAGACTCAGACTTTGAACGGTCTCATTTGGATGAATTCATCCACATGGTTGGTATGGTAAGCAGACTTATCATAGTCAACTGCCCCGGTAGGGCTGGTATACCAACTGAGTCAAGATCTCTGGGTGGTAGAACTGGGTATTGGTTTTTTTTTTTTGTTTTTTTTTTTTTTGGCTTCCCAGATGATACCCATGTAGTACCAGAGTTAAGAAGCACTCTTCTATAGGGGCACCTGGGTAGCTCAGTCAGTTAAGCTTCCAACTTCAGCTCAGGTCATGATCTCACAGTTTGTGGGTTCAGGCCCCACGTCGGGCTCTGTGCTGACAGTTCAGAGCCTAGAGCCTGCTTCAGATTCTGTGTCTCCCTCTCTCTCTTCCCCTTCTCTGCTGATTTCCTATCTCTGTCTGTCTCTCTCTCTCTCAAAAATAAACATTAAAATAAATAAAGAAAAATTAAAAGAAAAAAAGATACATAGTTTTCAAATTTCTCTTAAATTAAAGGCATGTATCACCTATTTCTTAATATATATTTTGCATAAATACATCATATATATGCACATATAATGTATACATACACACACATACTATAGAGAAAGAGACAACATACAGGCATACATAACTGGCTCAGAAATAATATATACATACAATTATATTCAATAAGCATATTGTATTCATTTTAAATGATGTGGGTATTCTGTACAACTCAAAAAATAAGTTAAATGCAAAAATGTTGACTTCCAAAGTAAAATTTTTAAAGGATAACTCTTGATGCAAATAAATACAACTGGCTCTTTGTTGCATAGCAAATAACAATGAATCCTCAATTTTTACTTTACAAGCCCCGGGAATGCACGAAGGGAATCTGCATACCACAAAGCAAAGCTTCCTTCGGGATGTCTGAGAATTATAAACAACATAACATAATAAAATCCTGATGGTAATTATGGGAAGAAGAATCTACACAAACACCACAGACAACATTCTTTCAAATAGCGAGGTCCACTGAATAAGCAGGACACGACTAAATATTTTACTATTAATAATAACACAGTGCTAGTCTATATAAATACATATTTTTAAATGCAACTCAATATTAATGATAACCAGTAGCAGCTCTCTATATTCATGGAACCATGCTGATAAATTATTTATGTACATTATCTCATTTAATTTTCACAATATCCTGAAACAGGTGCTATCACTATATACCATTTTACAGAAGAGAAAATTATGTCTCAGAGAGCTAAACAATTTGCCCAAGGCCACTCTGATTAACAATTTAACTTCTGTCTGCCAGAATCCAAAGTGCATGCTCTTACTCAACCGTGGTTAAGTCTCAACTCTGCAAATAAAAAAGTATCCCCATTTTACAGTTTAGTTTATTTTATTTTATTTTTTTTAATTTTTATGTTTTATTTATTTCTAGGAGAGAGAGAGACAGCGTGAGCAGGGGAGGGTCAGAGAGAGAGGGAGTCACAGACCGAAAGAGGCTCCAGGCTCTGAGCTGGCAGTCAGCACAGAGCCCGACGCGGGGCTCGAACCCACAACCGCGAGATCATGACCTAAGCGAAAGTCGGACGCTCAACCGACCAAGCCACCCAGGCGCCCCCCCATTTTACAGTTTAAAAACAGAGGTTCAGAGAAGCACCTGGGTGGCTCAGTCAGTTAGGCATCTCGCTCTTGATTTCAGCTCAGGTCATCATCCCCGGGTCATGGGCCCCACATCAGGCTCTGTACTGAATGAACACTGAGCCTGCTTAACATTCTCTCTGTCTCTGTCTCTCTCTCTCTCTCTCTTTTTCCCGCTGCCCATCTCCCCCATACATTCTCTCTCTCTCTCTCTAAAATAAATCTTTAAGAAGTTAAAATTACAAAATTAAAATAAGAGGTTCAGAGAAGCCAAATAACATGCCCAAGATTGACAAGCCAATATGTGCAAGACAGTTGAAAACTATCACCAGGAATGTATCATAAGAGCTCAGTTTTAAAAGGGAAAATAAAAAATCCTTAAAGTAGCAATAAGTCACTTGTAAGAAAACAGATATTCTGACTCTACCTGGCATAACAATGTGTACCTAGACAGTGATCACACAATTTCACATTGTTAGCAAGATCATGATAGCTCTTGTGCACAGATTTATTAAATCCCAACAATGGGCTAGGCACTTTCAAGTGTGAATCAAGATGTGTGACAAAAAAACTAGATGAACAAAGAAGACTGTGTTTGAGCCAAAAGAGAAAGAGAGTTAAAGACTTAGCTAGATCATAAACCTCATATTTAAGAGAAAAATAATTACAGAATATTAAGGGAAAATATAAAACATTAATACAAGAATTTTCCATGTTGTTTTCTGGTTCTAACAAAATGAAATATGATCCTTAGGAAATACAATACCAAATTTTTCTCCTAGATATATAAATATGACTCCAAAGGCCAGGTATGAGCAACCACTCTGCTTAGTTGTCTGGAATAGATGGTCACACATCATGCACACATACTCAAGGTAGCCACATCTTCATTCACTTGGAACGGATGGAAAAATTTTCTCAATTAACAGGATTTATTATGATGGAAACTTGCATGGTTATATATCTTGGCTGCTGTTGTTATAAAAGGCTATAAGGAGAGATTTATAGCAAAATTTGTGTAGAAACTGTCAGACAGAATCAGGAAGTCATTGTGTCTGCTGTGTAAGTCCAGCTGATTTTATGCAACCCTCATGTGTTACATTCTTTCTCATGCTCTTATAATGGCAATAAAGAAAAGAGTTGAGACTTAGTCGTTCTCGAATATGGTTTAACTGTCACTAACAAAGGAGAATTTTCCAGTGGTGTCATGCCATCATTTTAACATGGCTATTATTATACATGAAAGCCTAAGAACTGCATGGGAGAGAAAGGTGTATTTACTTATAGCAATAACTAGTGTTTGGTGTAGGGAGGGAATTAGCATGAGCAATATTATCTGATTTAAGTACAAAATTTCTTTTTTGCAATTTATAGTGTGTTCCTGAAGTATTATATGTGTGTCTGAACAGTATCAGTAGATAGATATTAACGAAGTTTCTCTACACAAAAGTCTATAGATCATTCCTGGAACTCTGCAGGGTTTTTTTTTTTTTTTCTTAAGTGTTTGATTTCTTGCCACTAATGCTTTTCCAGACTCAGAAGTATTAATGAGATAGAGCCTTTGATTGGATAGGGGGGAGGGAGACCTGGGGAAAGACCACCCTTGTTTCCAGTGGCAAGAATCCAAAAAAATTAGCTTAGGAAACTGTTACAAGATTGGGCTCCCTTCAACTTCTACCAAAGATCCCCACACTTGGGCCACCCGCTGGGCCCAGTGTAAGCGAACACAATTGGTAAAGCCTGGTGCCCTGTCAAGCTCCTCCAAGGACAGCAACCCATAATCTAAGAAAATATAAAGCCCTGTCCAAGTTTTGACTAAGCAAATTGCCAAGATCCACAACTTTTCCCGGCTCCAAGGTCTGGGCAGTGATAAATATTTTCAGCTTAATAATGTGCTGACTGATTACCACACTTTAATCTAAATGCCTTAAGAGGGTTCTACATTTGAGTTCTAGTTCTAAAATTCTACAATGACAGGCTAAAAATTTTAACCAAAACCACATCCTTCATATTCTATTTTTTTTAGTACTATCAATTTTTCGCTACCCTACTTTGTGGCTTCTTCATTTAATATTTTCTTGATATAAATACATCCATTTAAAATAATATTATTGCAAGTAGATGACTGGAAATTCTTCTCAAACACATACATATTTACACAAAGAAGAAAGATATTAGCATTCACATGATTCTCCAAAATATGTATGATGATGCAATCAACTGGTTGGTCTATCATAAGTGGTGATGACACATGACAAAATTCCTTTAACATATACAAAATATTAATTTTGCTTCTAGAAAAAAAGGCCTTGCATCATTTAAATGTAATAGTAAGCAAAAGCCATAAGAATTATTAATATTATATAATACTGCTAGGAATGTAATTATCCATTCTATATTTGTCAGAAACAATAAAAGTTATCTTTGCTACCCAAGGCTAAGGGAAATGTACAAATTTCAAATGCTTGTTTTACACTTCCATAAGCTACGTATAGGGTGACAATAGTGGCAGATGTGATGAAATATGTAATACTGTTTGCATATTACGGTCTAGAACCACGGTACAATACCTTAACTGTGACTGAAGGGACAAGGTCAGTTCCCACTTCAACATCGGTAGCTTGCTGTAAACACAGAATTGAGAAAAGAAGGGAGGAAAGAATGGTTTCAAATTAACATGTCCATCAATGAGTAAACACAATGGGTGCAATATATACTTCCCACCATCAAAATAAGGAACTCACAATAAAGGACTTATCACGCTAATGACAGACTAAAAAGGTTAATGTGCTTTTTGAATGCCTTCAACTGCAAAGTCATGAACTATTAAAAACCTTTTCCAAAAGGGAAAGAAAAGGTCACATATTTTTGTCAATAGTATTTTTGTCAAAACACTCCCTCACCAAATTTACTTAAATGTTGAAACTAATTAATTCTATTAACTCATTCTATTAACTCATTCATATTAAATAAGTTAACAACATTACTTAAATGTTGAAACTAATTAATTCTATTAACTCATTCTATAACTCATATTATGCAGAAGAAGGCCTCCTTGTATTTCTCGGATAAACATTATGCCATTCTTTTTCGGTCCTTGTAGTTTCAATTTGTCAAAGGTATGTTTTATTCTGACTAATAATATGTGGGGCACATGGGTGGTCAGTGGTTAAGAGTCCGACTTTGGCTCAGGTCATGATCTCAGTTCATGGGTTAGAGCCCCACGGTGGGCTCTGTGCTGACAGCTCAGAGCCTGGAGGCTGGTTCTGATTATGTGTCTTCCTCTCTCTCTGCTCTTCCCCTGCTCATACTCTGTCTCTCTCTCTTAAGTAAATAAACATTAAATTATTTTTAAAAAACAGTATGTATCTAAGACATGTAACTAATGATAATAAAGCTTCAATGGCCTTACACCTAGAAAATAAAATAAAAGTAGAAATGTATTTTTTATGAGCTCATATCATAAACTAGGCCACTCTTTGAGCATCAGCCTGGGTTACATGATCCTACCTCTTACAGAATTCAGAGCATAATATAATGAAGCAAACATTTCCTTATAAGTTATAATTTATTTATTAGAGTGATAGATTGAGAGGAAAAAATGCTCACTTGATAATAGAATAAGACCAAAGGGTAACATATTTTCTAATAATAGCCATTGCTGGGAAGCAATTAAGATTATACAATCACTAATCCAACCAATGAATAGATCCATTATGTTTTTAGTTAACTTATTTGAAATTATCTTACTAAGAAATACTAGTCCATTTCTAGGCAATGGGGATTGTTACAATGTAATGAGTATCAGCATAATTAAGAGTTGGGGGACTCAGGGCTCAGTTGGTTGAGCGTCTGACTTCAGCTCAGGTAATGATCTTATGGCTCATGACTTCATGAGGCCTTGAGTTTGAACTCCACATCAGGCTCACTGCTGCTCTTTTCATTAAAAGAGTGGGGAGATTCATATTCCATATATGATTCCACAGAAAACCATATATGAACTCTCAATCCAGAAGACAGAATAGCAATGTTTGTCTCCTCTATAAAAGACCTCACTGTATTATAAATTATATCACTTTTTAGATGTGTGCTTTGATAATAATGACAAAATAAAATATTAAGCCAAGCTTTGTGCTCTAGTATAACCTAAAATCCAGGAAATGTTTTACATTTAGCTGTCCACAGATCTAGAAGAGAAAACCAACATCCTCCTGTTTCCTGCTCTTTTCAATCCATGTCTAAACACCTAGGTACTTCAAGGACAGCTGTCCTTTGGGAACATAAAATTATAGCCAGAGAGAAATAGCTACACAAAGACACCATGGCACCATAGCCACATAAATCGTTGGGCTAGTATTTTCCAGTGGGATGAACATGATACTCTCAGGAATCTCTTAAGAAAGAAAAAATAGTAAGACACCAGAAAATGAAACTGGAAAGAGACACCTAGTTAAGAGGAAACAGCACTCTGAGTTACCAATAGGGAAATATACATTACAATATAGTGCTATTACATAAGGCCTTTTCCTACAAAGATCAAAAGCAGCTAAAGAAAGGAAAGGGAATTCCTCCTTCCAAATAGCCTATGTTTAAGGGAACCTAGAAAAAATTACATACGTTGCCCAAAGGAAAATAGGAATCATTTCCAAGGCAAGAAATTGTGTGTACATTTGTCAGCTAACTAAGCAAAAATGTTCCACTTAGACTACACCCTTCAGGTAGAGTGAGAAATGGTGTGTGCTGAATGGCCAATGTTTAAAACAGTGCCTCTACTATGTGACTCAGCTGTGTGAATGTTCCTTTCATATATAGTACCTTTTTTTTTTTTTTAAGTAGACCCAACTTAGTATATTATAGCAATGTTAACGTGATTTTTATCACAGCTTGGGTTGGCTCTTTATACTAAGATTAATCTTTGAAAACTTAGGACAAGAACTTACTATATTATGCTCCGATACTTAAATATCGAAGTCATTTCCTAGGTAAAATTATAGGACATGAACTCTAAATATAGTAAAAAACAGTGAATTTGATCACTTGCCAAAACTGATCAACTTCTGATTTAGACACAGGTAAACTTAACAGATTTTGCCCAAACTGCAGGCAGTGAGACCTAACCAATTATAATCTAACAAGTGCTTACAGGAAACCACACAAGGAGATGGGGCAACATAATAAAGGACAGTCCCTCATTCATCCTTCTTGTTTCTCATCTCCAGTCATTTATATAGCAAAATATACTGACCGCTCATTATGTGACAGACGCTAAGGATATGGCAGTGGACAAGACAAGTAGTGGAATGCGGGGTGGTGGTGGCCGTGATAATGATAATGCTAAAAGAACTAAAATGTAATTTGATGGTGATGTTGGTTAACTATCATAACAATTCAACAAAGTAGATTGTATTATTATTCCCATTTTACAGATGAGAAAAGTTGAGACTAAGAAACTACCCTGCCCTGGGTCACACAGATAAAAGTGAGGAAAAATAATTCTTAGTCCAACTGTTTACTGTTTAACATACAAACGCAACCACCATAATGTACTAAAGACTGTAAATCAGCAAACCCTGACCTAGGTCTTTCATAGACATTATCTCAATGAACTTTCAACAAAAATCTTGTGGGATCAAGTATTATTCACCTGGATTGTGATTATCTCAATATTCTGGTACTGAAAAGGTTTTTGAAAAAAGTAGATTAAGAAAAGCTCTTCTACTTCTGCCCTTCCTCCCCTTTTTTAGACTGAAATCCTGCCTAAGGAACTCCTCACTAAGAAGTTGGAAATGTTTTTTCCAGAAAACAACAAAGACTTAAAGTTGTTATCCTCCTTAAAGTTTCTATCTGGGACCAAAAATTTGAACTAACACATACTGATCCCTAATCATCAGAGTCCACCACTATCATAAACCCTGTTAAAGTCTGCAAAGAAACCTACAGACACTGTATCAATGTTAGAAGAAACCACAGCAGAAACTTTCAAGTCATCTTCTCTCTCAGTCATGGGCCAAATACCTGTAATTTAAAAAGAAAAATAGTATTTAATCATAAAGTAAATCTGTTGTACATAGTTTTTTTTTTAAAGAAAAAAAAAAGGTCTTTCTATATCATATTATCAAAAAACAACCCCACAAACAGACTCACAGTTGAAAACTAATACATTACAGAATTAGAAACCTGATAATAATTCTTCTCCCTCTACAATATTTTAAAGAAAAATTATCTTTCTCAAAGATATTAGCTAAGATGAGACCCAGTGACTGACCAGTGTTGGGAATTTCAATGCCCTCTCCTTAACACTGCTAGTAGAAGTCCAAACTAGTACCACCTTTTTGAAGGAAAGTTGGTCAGAACTATCAAAATGTAAAACATACATATCCTGTGGCCTAACAATTCTACTCCTTAGCATTTGTCTAATACTCACAGACATGCCCAAGAAGGTTCTCTGCTGCTAGTAGCTATTAAAAACAAACACAGGGGCACTTGGGTGGCTCAGTTGGTTAAGCATCCAACTTCCTCTCAGGTCATGCTCTCACGGTTTGTGAGTTTGAGCCCACATTGGGCTCTGTGCTGACAGCTCAGAGCCTGAAGCCTGCTTAGGATTCTGTCTCCCTCTCTCTCTGTCCCTCCCCTACTCACACTCTATCTGTCTGTCTCTCTTTCTCTCTCTCTTTCTCAAAAAAAATTTTTAAACATTTAAAAATAAATAAATCCTTTAAAAAAACAAAAACGACCTAATCTCTATATTTCTATTAAATGGGAAATAGTGGACTGCATTATGGTATATCCACAATGTGCAATGTCCGATCCAAAGCTCAAAGCTATAGGTAAGAGTGTTGTCCAACTTTATTCACTGATAAGAAAAGAACTCCAAGATGTGCCTGTTATTAAAAAAAAAAAAGAAAAGCAAAACATAGTACAATGGATCTAATATGCATATATTTGTGAAAAAATGATTAAATAAACATGAAATTTTTTTAAAGAATACACAAACAGTCTTGATAAAGGTTACCTTTAAAAATCTAGTGGAACCAGGATCTGGGAGTTTACCTTTTTAGTACTGTTTAGAATTATTTTCACCATATCCATATAATTTTCACAACTTAAAATTTCACAATTTAAAAAATGTTTACAGTGCATAATGAGATATGATGAACAGGTAACAGAGATTCTAAATAAACAGGAAACATAAATATATGTATGCACATATATATGTATGTGTATATGTTTTATATATATGTAACATATTTGTAATACGTGTTTTATATATATAAATAAAAAACAGTCTATTGGCTCCCACATAACATGCACTTTCCCCTCTTCCTCCTTTGTGGCAGAGCCCTAATTCTGCTAAGACATTTGCCTTTCATCTCAAAGTCATCCGATTGGTCAGGTCCAATCATGGTGATTTCATTCCCCGACCATTTTGTTGTTTTAGGCATAAGCATGGGGCTTAACCCTGGCAGACGTGAGGTGAGGGAAGTTGGGAGTAGGGGATGCTGGCACACGCTTCTGGGAAAGCTATTTCCCCATAATAAAAAGGGAGACGTGGGAGAAATATCTCTCTTTTCCCTGGAAATAATATTTCCACATAATACCTGGAACTGCTGAAATTACCCTGTGACCCTGGGAGGAAACATCCCTCACACACCAAAGATGGCTGACTGAAAACATGGAAAGTTCTTGGATGATGCCACAGGAATCAGCTGTCTCACAAAGAGAAGAACTGCGTACAATTGCCATCAGGCCTTGCCACCAGTACTGCAATATTTGGTGTAGGAATTTCTATAACTTACTTAGTGAGAGTACAAAAGCCTGCTTATTGCCTACCCAATAACCACTCTTCAGTCCTTTACTAAAAGAAGCCCAATTTCGTTCTAAGTAACAAAAGTGCTCAGCTGAAACACTAAATTTCCCAGCCTCTTTTGCAGCTTGGGGTGGCCAGTAAGATGTGAGTAGAAGCTGCTCAGGGTGTGGCTTCCAGGAAAGATCCTTAAGGGGGCTGACTCAGCTGCAGATGTGAGGGCAGGAGTTCCAGAAGCCTTCCTGGACCAATAGATGACCCTGGGATAGAAGGAACTGGAGTCCCTGATGACAGTGGAACGGCCAAACCAACCCTGGTTTGCCCATCACTGGACTTCTTTTCCATGGGAAAGAAATAAACCTCTGCTTGTTTAAGCCACCTTATTTGAGTATGGTATAATGTGCAGCCAGACACAGCCCTAAACAATACATCTTCCGACAAGGTTACCAAGTACAAATACTTCTAGTACTCAATGGTAAAGGCAATTTAGTTATCCTAGACTTATTTCCAATGGAGTACAGACTTTCATCTATATGCCCCTTTCTTGGGGGCACCTGGGTGGCTCAGTTGGTTAAGCATCCAACTTCCGCTCAGGTCATGACCTCATGGTTCTTGAGTTCAATCCCTGTGTCGGGCTCTGTGCTGACAGCTCAGAGCCTGGGGCCTGCTTCGGATTCTGGGTCTCCCTCCCTCTCTGCCCTTCCTCCATTCAAGCTCACTCGCTCTCTCTCACTCTCTCTCTCTCAAATGAACACTTAAAATTTTTTAAAAAACACATTATATGCCCCTTTCTTACTGTTCTCTTTCCCTTCCTTAAGATACAACTGTGTGGGAGGCTATCTCAGTACCATACCCATTCCTTCACACCCACCCCCAGGTAGAGAACATGATCAACTGGCTAAATCATAAGAAAATTCTGTCTTTGAAAGTACCTAATGACAGATGTTGTTGACTGCTAGTAAAAGAAATGCTAGGCAGGAATCACACTAATGAGTATGAAAAGCTTCAAAACCCATGAGCCATACAGAAATTACTATAATTTCATGCTTACAACATACATTCCTCATATAACTTGCACACATAAAATCAGCTTCAAAAACACTTTTATTACAGTACATAATATACACCATGTGTACAACAAAATATACTCTTTAAAATGGCTTTAAATTTTGCTGAAACTCTTGCTTTGAAGAAATAAAAAAAGCTCTAAGTACTGAAAATAATCCACAAGACTGTGAACTTATTTTTGCAAGTTAAAGTCACTATACTAAAATAAGTGGCCTTTAAACGGATAATGAAGTCATCAAAATGTTCAGAGTTTTAACTTCTCATAATCTTCTGCAATGAGATGATTTGGTGCTTTTATATAATTACAGGCATTTTAATAAATATACCACAGTTTGTAAGGTTACAGAATACTAACTGTTTTCAATATCTAGAAATAGAATATTTTAAAAGTCCCTCTTTCTTCCAAGTTTCTCTTTGGGTATTTGTTGGTGGTGGTGGTGGAGGTGGTTTTTTTGTTTTGTTTTGGCTTTTTGTTTTGTTTTTTTTTTTTTTTTTTTGGTAGGACTAAAATCAACTGATGATGGCAAAGAAGGGGCAGGGAACTTTAAATATTAACTAAAATTTGAGATTATATAAATAATGAACTTTGCACCCAAGACTGTGGGCACATCTCTAGTTTAATTAGCAGTTATTTCAAGATACACAGAAGGATCAAGGTAATGACAACTTTAAAACAGGCCAACCCTTCTCACTCAAGGGTATCACTATGGTCTCTCTCTCTCTCACTCTCTCTCACACACACACACACACACACACACACACAACTTTTCGCTGTAAGGGATTTTTCTGAGAAATCTTTATACAATTGAGTGTTAATCAAAATATCATTAGCACATAGTTTATGGAAAGGGCAAAATCTCAAGACACAAAATCTAACGTGAAAAGCCACATTAAATTTATTTAATGAACTCTGGAAATTTCACATTTCATATATATGCCACACTTCTCCAATTATATTTTTAAATGACAAAAAGAGACTTATAATACCATTAATCCCCAAAACACTAGTATCAAAACTGGAGGAAAAAGCTGTATATTGCAATGTGACACATCCAATTTTAACTGTTCTCCATGTGACAGGGGGCTGCTGACAACTAACAGGTTTTCTGTGATCAGAGGTATTTAAAACACCTACGTCTCCCTGGTTTACTTTCAAAACTTCTAAAAGGACATGTGAAGCCAAGGCATAATAATTTGACTTTAATAATCATATTTGTTAAATATATTATCTAAATTTCTCTGAATCTGTCTTCATAATGGAGACTCAAAAATACTTAAATCTAGTACAGTGGCTGGATCGGGATTAAGACTGGCTCTGATGTTTTGGTTGGCTTTTGATGCTCTGCTTCTTTTATTATAACTACTTGTTTTAACATTTCTCTTCCGTGAAAATAGTTCATATGTCTTCTCATTAAAAATATACTTTTACCTGACTCCAAGAATAAAACTTAAGATAATGTTTTTCACATGTCCAATTCACACGGCCGGATTGGTATTTTATTTCTCCTTTTAATTTACAATAAAATTATACCCTTGTGAATCCCAAAGTAAGATAATATTGAGTTGTTCAAAATGCAGAAACTGAAAATATCAGCCTCTGAGTCATTAGGAATCAGCATACTGCTAGCTACACTCCATTCTGACGGCTAATTAACTGCATAGCTAAATTATATCACTAAGCTGCAAATGACCACAGTTTTAGTAACAAAGTGGTAACTTATATACTGCTTTGGTTTCTTTTAAAACAAACAACTAAAACATTTTCAGGGATATTAGAGGTTAATAAATTGACCACCCTAGAGTTTAAGGTTCTTCTCATGTACTGAAACAACTACCCAAATAAGTACTTTGTTCATTTCTTACAGCTAAAGAAAAAAATTCGACATTACTGTCCCTGAAACACACTAGAAAAAGCATTATCTTAAATGGGACATTTTTTTTCACAAGCTATAAAATGCAAACTAAGCACAAAGACCTTGTATGCTAAACAGAAATACTGTTTTTACAAATATGATTTTAATTAAGCCTGGAGGAGAAAATTAACTAATATATTCAAAACATTATCCACATAAAAAATAATATGAATTTTATAATGAATACTAAAATAAAATCATACAAAATTGCAAATGAGATACCTTGTGATTTATTAACATCTTTGATGATTTTCTGAAGTTCTTTCAATTCTATATCAAGTTCATCATAGTGTAGTTCTCTAGATTCAACTTTTGGAGCTTGGAACAAAGAAGGGTCTGTCCCCAGGTATGAACACTGCAAGTGACCATCATCACTCAGCGTGACTATCACTCCCTTTAAATCACTACAAAGAGAAAGAGAAAATGAGATATAATTCAAATTTTTGGTGGATTTAGACTTGACCAACAACATTTTTATTCAATTCAGCTTTAATATGCCGTTAAGAAAATGACCATATATATATATATTTCTGAAGACTCAATTCAAATGTTTTAAGCATGATTTATATTTATATAAACACTCCTAATGTTAGGATTAATTATGGGGGGGGAGGTAGAAAACCTTAACAATTATTATAATGGCTGTCACTTTGGGGGACCTAGCTACATAATAAATCATGCTAGCTCCAAGAGCTTTTCAAGTAACTATCACTTAATCCTTGCTCCAGCTTCCACCTGGCAGATTCATAATAATTATGTGAACACTTGTGGAACTACAATGGATCAAGAGCTGAGCTACAGGCTGGCTGAAGACCATGGCTGAGGCATAGGAGCAAAGACAGGACACTCCAGCAAATGATGAAAAACGTTAGTGAAGTAAGGCCTCCAAGACTTTGAATAGAAATGAACTGAACTCCTTGATCTTTTCCTTTTCCCTCTCTCTACCTTGGGGACCTGTGTTTGCACTTTGCCCAGGGCTCCCCACCATGGCATCCCTTACACACACTGCTACTCAAGCAGCCACAGTCACTCTTGCTCTTCACTCTGAGAAAGAAGATCCCATTTCCTCATTTCATGGCTCTTTCTCTACCACTCTTCAAATTCTGATTATCTCTTTTCCTCCCCATTCTTTCACTCTTCCTTCTTCCCTAGGCTACCTTATCTTTTTCTTTTTTTTTTTTTTAATGTATGATGCCACTTATTTTATTTTACTTTAAATCTTTACTTTGAGAGGGGCGCCTGGGTGGCTTAGTCGGTTATGCGTCCGACTTTCGCTTAGGTCATGATCTCGCGGTTCGTGGGTTCGAGCCCCGCGTCGCGCTCTGTGCTGACTGCCAGCTCAGAGCCTGGAGCCTATTTCAGTCTGTGACTCCCTCTCTCTCTGACCCTCCCCTGCTCACGCTGTCTCTCTCTCTCTCAGAAATAAATAAAACATTAAAAAAAAAAATCTTTACTTTGAGAGAGAGGGAGAGAGAAAGAGAGAGAGAGAGAGAGAGAGAGAGAACCCCAAGAAAGCTCTGTGCTGAAAGCACAGGGGGTCTGTCTCACAAAGCCATGAGATCATGATCTGAGCCAAAACCAGGAGTCCGTCGTCCAAGAGACTGAGCCACCCAGGGGTCCCTCTTTTTTACTCTAGACATTAGCCCCAACATATAAATTAAAGATAAACTTAGCACACATTTTCAAAAGTTCTAAGTTTTCCTGAACTTGCTATTAAAATAATTTCATTGAAATGAACACTATTTGCTTCTTCCCTAGCTTACTCAGAAAAAAAAAGAAGTCAACATTTTCATAAGTCATCTTGAGGTGATTATTTAAGGAATTTGTCTGATTTTCATTTGTTATGTTTTCTAGTGGTCTTTTATTTAGAAAAAAAGATTCCTAACCCTGTTCTAAAGATTAAATATTAATGAGAATTAACAGAAACTTTGAGAGAAAAACAACTTGAAAAAAATGTTGCTATTCATCTGGAAAAAAGAGATATAAGGTATATACAGGTCTAAGCCTTATTCAGAGTGAGTAAGAAATCTAAAACTCCTCAATTTTGGATCATGGCAACTGGTCAGCTCATTAATCTAAAAGCTTAACTTGGTTGTGAGTAGATACTATCTTTCCTATCAAGTGGCCACCAGCATCCACTTTACCACCTACCTTCAACACAACATTCTTTTCATTACTTTTTTGAAAAGTTTAAATACTATGTATGTATATCCAGTTCTTATATTTGACACACAAGTCAAAAAGTGCTTGAATTTTACCTCTACTTCTTCAGGTTCTTGCTGCTTAGAACTAACATTTTTTTAAGGTTTTATTTAAATTCCAGTAAGATAATATACAGTGTAATATTTTTTTAAATGTTTTTTATTTATTTCTAGGAGAGAGAGAGAGAGAGACAGTGTGAGCAGGGGAGGGCCAGAGAGAGAGGGAGTCACAGACTCTGAAACAGGCTCCAGGCTCCGAGCTGGCAGTCAGCACAGAGCCCGATGCGGGGCCCGAACCCACGAACCGTGAGATCATGACCTAAGCGAAAGTCAGACGCTTAACCGACTAAGCCACCCAGGCGCCCCAATATACAGTGTAATATTACTTTTCAGGTGTATACTAAACTGATTCAACACTTCCATACAATACCTGGTGCTCATTTCAGCAAGCGCACTCCTTAATCCCCCTCACTTATCGTACCTGACTCCACATTTACCTCCCCTCTAGACACAACATTGCCATATGTACTTTCTCCAGGACTTAACTCAAACACGGTCAGCGCTACACAGTCCTCTGGTATGACTTCAGAGAAACAAAAAATAAGTTGATATCACTGATTCAACAGCTAAAAAATTAGACTAAGAGTTGGGTTCTAACTCTGACTCTGCCCCAATATAGCAGAGTCAACTTAGAGAAGTCTTCCTAAATGTTATCTCTAAAATTAGAAAGTGAGACTAGATGATCCTCAAAAATCTTTAAGTTTTATGAACTAGTTCCGTCAATCTAGGTCAGAAAATAAGTACTCCCCCCAATAAATTATTTTCCTAGAATAAAATGTGTGAAAAGCAACCCCTTAGTACCTCTGAGCTGTACCCTTTCTTTGCAGGCAGCTGAAGCCACCTAGTGGCCAAAGAAATCTTAACTTCCAGGCCTGAGGAGTCCATTTCAACAAGGCAACTTTCTGTCCCCTCTGTTTTATGACTGTGGTGTATTCTCCATTCCCCAACCCCACTGAGGTCTGGAAACTCAATGAGTCTCAGGGAACTCTAGAACACTAAAGATCTTTGGGCTAGCTTCTCAGAGAATGTGGAGATCATCAGTTTTTTTTTAACCCAAAACAGTCTTTCCATTTTATCTTTACCCTTCAAGTGGTCCATAATATATAAAACCTAGATGATCCAACACAAGTATCCCTCAGCATCGAAATTTATTTGGTCTTTGAACTGAATAACTTATTATTGAATCAGTTTTGTTCCACTGTTTTAGACAGCAAATATCCACAATTGAGACACACGAGATTTATCTAAAAATGTATCTAAACCTCTTAACTTTTTGGGTACAGATAGAAAGAGTTTGAATAATAGTGCATATATGTCTTTCTTCAGACTCGAAAAAGAAAAAAATCATTACTACTATTCAACCTGTCCAAATACAAAAGGGAGGAGCTAGGGTCTTCCCCTCATTGGAAGAATTTAACAATGGTCACCAGAATGTCTTAACAATAAATCACAAAATTCAAAGCAATTTACTTTTTTCTTCAGTCACAACTGAATCATCACATATAAGTTAGATACAATAACAGAAATTTAGACTTCAGATAAATCCATGTAACACTGCACAGTTTATTCCACAGGAATGAGAATAAGCTCTAAAAATTCTAAAATAAATGAGTGGAATTTCTGTCTAAAACACCTATGATGGGGCAGGCACTTTGACTCTGGCCTACAGTACTACTTAATAAATAAGTAATGTCATCACTTGGTATCTTAATTCAAAGGGCAAATTTTAAAATATATGTCATTCCTAAAGCTAAGCCAAATTTAAGTATAAAGAGAAAAAAGAAAAACACAGTCAAGATATGTTTTAATCTTTGTACTTAAAGAACATTTTGTTTAACAATATTATCCATTTGAGTTAATTTGTAAGGTTCTGTGAATGACAGAACATTACTACTTGTGTCTTTATAGAGTTAACATCATCAAAACTAAGGTCTCCACATTATTACTGGTCCTTGAAGCACATCAGCTAACCCAAGCCACCAAAATAATGTATTTTACGAAGAACCAGGGTCAAAGATGTTATATTCCTAGGATACATAATAATTCTGTGTATTTAGCAATGGGGCATGAAAATAAACAACAGAGTTTGCTCAGGAATCTGAAAGTAATTGTTTCATCACTCAGTAAACAGATCCCTGCCTTAACAATACATTCAACCAAAATTCCAGATGGATTTTAAAAGTTAAATTTTAAAATATGAAACTACAAAAATATTTATCTGCCCTTGGGATGGAAAGACCTTTTGCTGCAAGAAAGCAATGGAGGAAACTACAAAGCAAAGGATCACTAAATTAAACAACAAAAATTTTTAAACTTGTTATATGCTTTAAAAAAATAGGGTGAAAAAGAATAAAAGACAGACAAATTTAGGAAAACACTGGCAACCAATGTAAAGTACATACAAAGATATATATATCTGAATATATCAACTGCGATATAACATTGCAGGCACTATGGCACAGTAGGAAGACAGTGCTGTTACTACGCATGTGGAAGCTAAACAAAGGTAGAAGGCACAGAAGCTGGATCCTGACCTACAAGTAGATCCTGGGACATGGAAAAAACAAAAACAAAAAAAGGCAGACTCTGGCTTTGGTGAACTGATTCAGTCTTACTACTTTAAATACCCTTTTTGTGCCAGCCCCCATGTTTATATCTCCAAACAGAAAGATCTCTAAGTCTAGCTGTGTACATCCAGCAGCTTACTTGATATCTCCACTTGGAAGGCCAACCAACAGCTGAAGTTGAACGTGGCTACAACTGAATTCCTGACTCCTCCCCTCCAACTCAAGCCTGTCCCTCTCGCAGGTTTACATATTTCCAAGACAAGGAGATGTATTAAACAGTCAGTGAAACAAAGAAGTCCATAGTGACTGGAACAAAGAAAGTTCAGAGGAAGATTAGGTAAAATGGGGCCAAGAAATTACAGAGTTAAATCATATAGGCCTTGTGAACTTTGTTAAAAATTGTGCATTTTTATCCTCAAGCAATGGCAAATCACAAAAGGTTTTTAAGTATAGGAGTGAGGAATGATTCATCTTTGACAAAGATCTCTTCTTTGTCTGACTGCAGTATGGAGAAACCACTCTGAGTGGAGTTAATATATTAAGTTCAGGTAAGGAAAATGGTAGCCCAGGAAAAAATGATGGAAATGGAGAGAAGGGGATAGATCAAAACGTATTTAGGAGGTATGACCACATTATCTCAGTTAACCCCCCCAATAGCCTCATGAGGAAAAATCACTGCCTCTACTTTCCAACAAACAAACAAAAAGAATGAAACCCAGAGAAGAGAAAATAATAGATCATGGCTACCTGGAGATAATAAGCAGAGCAGCAGAGGAGCAGAAAGCTGCAGGCTTTCTGACTTCAAATCAGAAGCATTCCACTATCACATAGAAAATGATAATTCATACAAATGAGTTTTTTAGAGTAGACTATGCATTCAGCACATATAAAATGCTAAAGAACAGAGTGATTTTATATTTAACAGAATTGTGTGTTAAATAAACCACAGAAGGGGGTTCATTTCATTATTTTTCTAAGCATAATATCTAAGTGTTAAATAATCAAATATGAAAAACAGGGATGGCAGCGTGGTTCAATCAGTTAAGCATCTTGATTTCGGCTCAGATTGTGAGATCAAGCCCCAAGTCCAGCTCTGTGCTGGGTGTGGAGCCTGCTTGAGATTTTCTTTCTCTTCCTCTCCCTCTGCCCCTCCCACACTTGCACACATGCATGCACACAAGTGCTCTCGTTCTCAAAAAAAAAAAAAAATATATAGAAAATAAAGTAGGAAAAGAGACCAATTCTACACAAAATGCCATGTAAATTATATTTGCCTTTAATCTATAAAGTTAAATGTGAAATGATTATAGTTATTTCCTCATGTTGAGATGAAATTAGCTGACACACCTGGTTGGCATTCTATAGCAAGGGCACATCTGATACCATTTACAAGTTGCTATTGTCAGCAGGTTCTGACTTCGTACATTTAGAAGAAAATTAAAATCTCTTTTGATGAGAATTGCCAATTGTTAAAAATCATCTGAGTTATAAAGCAGATTAATGAATATCTACAGAAACTAACAGAGATGTGGCTCTCTCATTAGTTTTTGTGAAAACAAGTATGTCATAAACAAAAGAGAATTTTCATGTTGGAGATACCTCAAATCATAATTACTCTTATGATTAAACCAGCTTTAGATTCTTTAGTGCCTCTACCAAACTAACACCGAAAGAGAAAACAAAAGAAGGGAGCACACAATTTTATTCTACTCTCTTTCTTATTTATTCACCTCTCATTTTTCTATTGCATTTCATTTATACTCATCACTCATTCATCAAACATCTTCAAACACCTATTATATGCAGGATACCATGTGAGGTGCTATAGAGCATGCACAAATTAATTGAAACCAGAAATTAGTTCAAAAAAATTGCAGCCCGATAAAGGAATAAAACACGCTCCCTGATAAGTATAATATGGCATGAAAGATGTAAGTGCCAAAAGAGAATTATAAAGTACTTTAGTATTCAAAAGTAGCAATGTCATTTCTAGCCATGAGGATCAGGGCAATTTCATTGGTGGAAATTGAAACTGAAGCTGAACACTGGAATACAGCTTATGTTTTTTTTAGGCATTTATTTATTTTGAGGAGAGAGTACATGCAAACCAGAGCGGGGGAGGGGCAGAAAGGGAGAAAGAGAATCACAAGCAGGCTCTGCACAAGCAGCACTGAGCCTGACAAGGGCTTGAAATCATGACCTGAGCTGCAACCAAGACTTGGACACTTAACCAACTGAGCCACCCAGGAGCCTCTGGAATATAGCTTATTCTTCAATGATTGTTTTCTGAAACCTGAATTAACTCATACTGTGATTTATAAGCAAGAAAACAGAGTAACTAGAACCTTGAGGTTGGTTCATACCCAATTTTTGTGACTACCTGTATGCTCTGAACCTCCAGGTTGCCACAGGAAAGCAGAGTAAGTGACAGCACACAATGCCCCATTCTTCTGCTGTCCTTCCCAACCCAGTTTGCACACATGTTCTACACTGACAGTGTTTCCTATGGTTCTCAAGATCAGTGTGCACTTTGCTCTGGTCTCCTCAACAATTCCTTCAAGCTACCTTCACCTTCCTATCTAAAAGTAAAGTCCTATTTTATTTTGATTATTATTATGGTTTGATTTTTTTCTTTTTTGTTTGGTAGGTTTTGTTTTGCCTACTTTTTTGGTGCTCCAATTACAAAATTATATAAATTTTAAGTGATTCATCCCATGAAAATTTATTTTTTAAAACTTTTTATTGGTACACTGAAACTAATGTTAACATTGTATATCAACTGCACAACAATTTTAGAAATTCTGTTAGTTTGTAATTTATGACATTATAACATAAATACTTGTAATATTTGAAACTTTTAAACTTGGGAGAGTAGGTATGAAGAATATCGAGTATGAAGGACATAAAATAATAACACAAAAGGAGAAAAGTTCAGACTATGTATGAGAAAGAACATGAAGCCTGCATACAACATGTGGTAGCTAAAATAAGAGTAAACTGTTGGGAATAAAGCCACCTGAAGATCTTAAGCATTACTTTATGCAACTGTGGAACAAATGAAGGCATCTTGAGCAAAAATATGCTTTAAAAAGATTTATCTTAAAAGACTCAACATAGCTTCAAAAAAGAAAGGTTCATTCTCACCAAAATGATCTATTAAATCCCCCCTGTGTTTTTTTTTTTTTTTTTTTTTTTTTTTTCTTTTAAGAAAATAACAAGCTGAGAATGCCTGGGTGGCTCAGTCAGTTAAGAAAAGAAACTCTTGATTTCAGCTCAGGTCATGATCTCACAGTTGTGAGACAGAGCCTGGCTACCAGGCAGCACTGCATGTGTAGCCAGTTTAAGATTGTCTCCTTCTGCCTCTGCCCCTCCCCTGCTAGCTCAAATGCACTCTCTAACAAAGGGAGAAGGAAGGGAAAGAGGGGTGGGGGAGGGAAGGGAAATGGAGGGCAGTGGAGGGGAGGGAAATGGAGGGGACAGGAGGGGAGAGAAAGGGAGAAGAAGGAAGGGAAGGGAGAAAAGGAAGAGACAGAAAGAAAGAGAGAGAAAGAGAAAGAAAAGAAGGAAGGAAGAAAAGCAAGAAAGTAAACAAGCAAGCAAGAAAGAAAGAATTAAGTTAACAAGCTGATCTCCACATTTCTATGGAAATGTAAAAAATCTAGAATGGCAAAACTTAAATAGACATATAGAGTAGAGATGAAAAGCTTTCATAAAATGACTTCAGGACACACTATAAATCAACTGTAATCAAGACAGTGTAGTATTAGCATGAGGATAAATAGATCTATGAAAAGAGAATAGAGTGGGTGCCTGAGTGGCTCAGTCAATTGGGCATCTGACTTGGGTTCAGGTCATAATCTCACGGTCTATGAGTTCATTGGGCTCTGTGGTGACAGCTCAGAGTCTGGTGCCTGCTTCAGATTCTGTGTCTCCCTCTCTCTCTGACCTTCCCTGTTTCATGCTGACTCTCTCACTCAGAAATAAATAAAAAACATTAAAAAAAAAAAAGAAAATGAATAGATTAGAGGCCCCTTGTGGATCAGTCAGTTGAGCATCCAAACTTGATTTTGGCTTAGGTCATGATCTTGAGGTCCTGAGATTGAACCTCCATGCTCAGTATGGAGCCTGCTGGGAATTCTCTCCTTCAAATAGCTCTCTGCCCCTCCCCCACATGCACTCTCAAAATAAATAAACAAACATGTAAAAAAAAGAAAATGAATAGACAAGCCAAAAACTGGGAGAAATATATTAACAAAACAAATTTATGACAAGACTTATGTTCTCTACACATAAAAACCTATTATAACAAATGACAAAAAGACCCCCCAAAAATTGTTTAACTGGACAAAAGACCTGAACAGATATTTCACAAAGTATAAAAATGGCCAACAAGTTAAGAAAAAGATGCTTAACATTATTACTCATCAAGAAAATGCACACTGAAATCACAATTAGCTACTGCCACACACACATTAGAATGTTAAATAGACTGACAGCACTAAATGTTGGAGATGGTGTGAAGCAACCAGAACACTCATATATCTGTATTGGATGTAAAATCGTTTAACTACTTTGCAAGGGGCTTGTCAGTTTCATATAAGATTAAACACAAACCAACTCTTTAATGCAGCAATTTTATACGTCTAGTTCATTATTGAAGATAAATGAAAATACATGTCCACAAAAAGGCTTATACAAGAGAAGGCAAAAAACAAATTGTGGGATATTAACTGAGTGGAACACTACTCAACAATAAAAAATAATTAACTACTGTTACATGCAACAACAAAAAATGAATGTTGAAAAATATTATGCTGAACAAAATAAACATAAAAATTATGTACTGTGATGTCATTTATATTAAATTCTAGCATAGGCAACATAAATCCATTATGAAAAAAATGTATCAATAGTGGTTACCTGGAAGGTGATCATTAACTGAAAAGGGACACGAGAATATTTCTGATCATGGAAATGTTCTATAACTTGAGTGAGCTATAGGTTACACAAGTATATCCATTTGTCAAAAGGGTACAGTTAAAGTACATTCCTCCCAATGTAAATAAATGTTACCTTAAAAAAAGGAATAAAAAATAGGATAGCCAAAGGCATCGAAAAAGCACGCATGTCAGAACTTTGATCATTGTTGAAGTTAAGCAC
The DNA here is from genome assembly GCF_003009895.1 of Hyaena hyaena. NCBI lineage: Eukaryota > Metazoa > Chordata > Mammalia > Carnivora > Hyaenidae > Hyaena > Hyaena hyaena. Next base: position 333,379 of record NW_024081019.1, read on the forward strand.
TAGGTACAATGGAATTCATATTATATGATCTACTTATTTGTATATATTTGAAGTTTTCCAATTACAGAAATGGGGAGGGGGGACAGCAAATAAAATGCACACATAAGAACACTATGTATGTATGTATACACACACACACACACACACACACACAACCAATACACTACTCACAAAGATGATACATAAAATCAACCCTGACATAACCTGGGCTTGTCTGACATTTTAGCTCTATATTTATGCCATATATGTTTTCCCTCCCATTCCCATCCCCATTCAACCCTCTATTCCATCCTCCCCATTTCTCTTTATCAGTGTGGTATACGATGGCCAAAATTTTCTCCCTCTATCTAGCCAATGACTCTTACGATGTGATGTTATAGCTCCTCTCATCAAGTGGTAAAGTCTATTCTGCCACTCAATAAATCTGGACTGGACATGTATCTTGCATTAGCTAAGAGAATGATGAGATCATCTTGGATTAGGGTGGGCTATAATCCAATTATGTGTGTCCTTAAAGAAGACAAAAAGAAGACACAGAGAAACACAGGGAAGGCCAGATAAAATGCAGGCAGAGAGAAAACAGAGCAATAAGCGGGTTTTTTATATAGTTATTTTTAATATCTTCATCTTCCAACAAGTGCTGTTTATAGGTATTTTAATACTTTTAAAATTACTTATTTGTTTTTTAATTTAAATGTAAGTTAGTTAACATATAGTATAATAATAATTTCAAGAATAGAATTTAGAGATTCATCCCCTACATATAGCACCCAGTACTCATCCCAACAAGTGTCTTCCTTAATGCCCCTCACACCTTTAGCCCTGTCCCCTCACCCACACCCCACCAGTGTGTTCTCTGTATTTAAGAGTCTCTTATGGTTTGTCTCCTTCTCTCTCTTTATATTATGTTTGCTTCCCTTCCCTAATGTTCGTTTTATATCTTAAATTCCACATATGAGTGAAATCATGTTATTTGTCTTTCTCTGACTGACTTACTTCATTTAGCATAATACACTCTAGTTACATCCACATTGTTGCAAATGGCAAGATTTCATTCTTTTGATTACTGAGTAATATTCCATTATATGTATGTGTGTATGTGGGTGTGTGTGTATGTGTGTGTGTGTGTGTATACTTTGCTGCTATAAACTTTGGGGTGCATGTGTTCCTTTGAAACAGCACACCCATATCTTTGGCATAAATATCTAGTAGTATAATTGCTGGGTCTTAGGTAGTTCTATTTTTAATTTTTGAGGAAGAGTTTGCATTCGCAACAGTGCAAAAGGGTTCCACTTTCTCTGTATCCTCACCAACATCTGTTGTTGCCTGAGTTGTTCATTTTAGCCATTCTGACAGGTGTGAGGTGGTATCTCATTATGGTTTTGATTTGTACTTCCCTGATGACAAGTGATACTGAGCATTCTTTCATGTGTCATGTTAGTCATCTGGATGACTTGTTTGGAAAAGCGTATATTTGTGCCTTTTGCCCATTTCGTCACTGGATCATTTGTTTTTGGGGTGTTGAGTTTGATAAGTTCTTTATAGATTTCAGATATTAACCCTTTATTTGATATGTCACTTGCAAATATCCTCTCCCATTCTGTTGGTTGCCTTTTAGTTTTCCTGATTGTTTCCTTTGCTGTGCACAGGCTTTTTATCTTGATGTGGTCCCAATAGCTCATTTTTGCTCTTGCTTCCCTTGCCTCCAGAGACATGTCAAGTAGAAAGTTGATGCACCGAAGGTCAAAGAGGTTTTTACCTGCTTGTTCCTCTAGGATTTTGGTGGCTTCCTGTCTTACATTTAGGTCTTCCATCCATTTTGAGTTTGTTTTTGAGTATGGTATAAGAAGGTGGTCCAGGTTCATTCTTCTGCATGTTGCTGATCAGTTTTCTCAACAGCATTTGCTGAAGAAACTTTTTCCCACTGGATACTCTTTCCTGCTTTGTCAAAGATTAGTTGGCCATATGTTTGGGGGTCCATTTCTAGGTTCTCTATTTGGTTCACAATGGATCTATATGTCTGTTCTTGTGCCAATAACAGATATATTCATAAGATTTCATCCTAAAGCAGCAGAATATGCATTCTTCTTGATTGCACATGGAACATTCTCCAGAACAGATCATGTATTGGGTCACAAATCAGCCATCAACAAGTACAAAAAGATGAAGATAGTACCATGCATATTTTCATACCACAACAGTATTAAACTCAAAATCAACCACAATAAAAAATTTGGAAAGACTGTAAATGCTTGGACATTAAAGAACACTCTACTGGGGTGCCTGGTTGGCTCAGTCAGTTAAGCCATACCTCATCTGACTTCAGCTCAGGTGATGATCTCATGGTTCATGAGTTCAAGCCCCACAAGCCCCACCTCCAGCTCTGTACTGATGGCTCAGAGCCTGAAGCCTACTTTGGATTCTGTGTCTCCCTCTCTCTGCCCCTCCCCCGTTTGCTCTCTCTCTCTCTCTCTCTCAAAAATAAATAAATATTTTTTAAAATTCTTTAAGAAAAAAAAAGAACATCCTCTAAAGAATGAATGGTCTAAATAAGAAATTAAAGAGAACATCAAAAAGTAAATGGAAGCCAATGAAAATGAAAACATGACAGCCCAAAACCTCAGGGATGCAGCAAAGGCAGTCCTATGAGGGAAGTATATAGCAATCCAGGCCTTCCTAAATAAGGAAGAAAAGTAAATATATAACCTAACCTTATACCTAAAAGACCTGGAAAAAAACCAGCAAATAAAGCCCAAAAACAGCAGAAGATGGGAAATAATAAAGATTAGAGCAGAAATCAATGATATCAAAATAAAAAGAACAGAAGAGATCAATGAAACCAGGAGCTGGTTCTTTGAAAGAATTAAGAAAACTGATTTTAAAAAAAAACTAGTCAGGTTGATCACAAAGAAAAAGGAAAGGATCCAAATGAATAAAATTAAGAATGAAAGAGGAGAGATCACAATCAACACCACAGAAATACAAACAATAATAAGAAACTATTATGAACAATTATATGCCAACAAATTGGGCAATATGGAAGAAATGGACAAATTCCTAGGAATATATAAACTACCAAAACTGAAACAGGAAGAAATAGAAAATTTGAACAGACTCATAACCAGTAAAGAAATCAAATTAGTGGTCAAAAACCTCCTTAAAAAATGTCCAGGGCCAGACGGCTTTCCAGGGGAATTCTACCAAACATTTAAAGAAGAGCTAACACCTATCCTTTTGAAGCTGTTCCAAAACTTAGAAATGGAAGGAAAACCTCCGAACTCATTCTACAAAGCCAGCATTACCTTGATTCCAAAATCGGACAAAGACCCCACTAAAAAGGAGAATTACAGACCAAATTCCCTGATGAACATGAAGGCAAAAATCTCAACAGAATACTAGCAAACTGGATCCAACAATATATTAAAAGAATTATTCACCACAATCAAGTGGGATTTATTCCTGGGATACAGGGGCAGTTCAATATCTGCAAATCAATATATGTCACGTTAATAAAAGAAAGCATAAGAACCACATAATCCACTCAATAAATACAGAAAAGGCATTTGGCAAAACAAACCATCCTTTCTTGATTAAAAAAAAAAATTCTCAAGAAAGTAGGGATAGAAGGGCCATACTTCAAGATCATAAAGGCCATGTACAAAAGACCCACAGCTAATATCATCCTCAATGGGGAAAAACTAAGAGCTTTCCCCCAAAGGTCAGGAACACCACAGGGATGTCAATTCTCACCACTGTTATTCAATATAGTGTTGGAAGTCCTAGCCACAGCAATCAGACAACACAAAGAAATAAAAGACATCCAAATCAGCAAGGAGGAAGTCAAACTTTCACTCTTTGCAGACAACATAATATTCTTTGTCGAAAATCCAAAAGATTACCAAAAAACTGCTAGAACTGGTCCATGAATACAGCAAAGTCACAGGATAAAAAGTCAATGTACAGAAAGTGGTTCCATTCTATACACCAATAATGAAGCAGCAGAAAGAGAAACCAAGGAATCGATCCCATTTACAATTGCACCAAAACTACAAAATACCAAGGAATAAGCCTAACCAAAGAGGTAAAAAATCTATACACTGAAAACTATAGAAAATGTCAATAACATATGTCAAAAACTATATTAAAATGTCAATAACATCCAAAGCAACCTACATATTCAATGCAATCCCTATCAAAATAACACACCAGCATTCTTCACAGAGCTAGAACAAACAATCCTAAAATTTGTATGGAACCAGAAAAGACCCCAAATAGCCAAAGAAATCGTGAAAAAAAAAATCAACAACAACAAAGCTGGAGGTATCAGAATTCTGTGACTTCAAGCTGTATTACAAAGCTGTAAGCATCAAGTCTTTTTTTCTTAACGTATATTTATTTTTGAGAGAGAGAGAGAGAGAGAGACTGAGAGCGGGGAAGGAGGGACAGAGAGACAGGGAAACTCAGAATCTGAAGCAGGTTCCAGGATCTGAGCTATCAGCACAGAGCCCGACACGGGCTTGAACTCATGAACCAGAAGATCATGATCTGAGCCGAAGTTAGCCACTTAACTGACTGAGCCACCCAGGCAACCCTGGAGCAAGAAGTCTTCAAGCCAAGGAACACCAAGGGTTGCCAGAAGCTACCAGAAGCTAGGAGAGAGGCATGGAATAAATTCTCCCTCAAAGCCTGAAGACAGAAACAGTTCTGTTAATACATTGATTTTGGACTTCTGTCTTCCAAAACTGTGAAAGAATAAATTTAAGTTAAAGTGCTAAAGTTTGTTGTATAACTTGTTACATGAGATCAATACACAAGCACAGAGCAGAAGAATCATCCAGCTAAGCCCAGCCCAACTGACAACCCACAGAATAATGACCTAAATAAATAGTTGTTTTAAGACACTAAATTTTGAGATGGCTTGTTACACAGCAAAGCTAACTGACACAATCAACCTTGCAAATACCCACTGCTTTTTTTAAAAATTATCTTCCAAAGACAACCTTATGGCTTTCCAATACAGTAGACTACTTCACTATACCCATTAAATAATAATTTTATAATAGCATCTATAAAATGCTAGAGCATTATTTTTAAATTTCTGCCTTGTCACCTTTGACCAGGCTATAAACTCTCTCAGGATAACAATTATGTGACAGTGAATTTCATCAGACACAATAATGTCATCCACATGAAATTTTCCAAAAGAACTCACTCTAAATTCATCTTTATCTATAACATTTATTTTTAAACAAATACAAAAAGACCACAACATTATATACAGGAATCAATAATTATAGGGTTACCAGAGTGGATCAGTTGGCTAAGTGTCTGACTTCAGCTCAGGTCATGATCTAGCAGCTCATGGGTTCGAACCCCATGCCAGGTTCTCTGCTGACAGCTTGGAGCCTGGAGCCTGCTTTGGATTCTACGTCTCCCTCTCTTCCCCTCCCTCATTCACACTCTGTCTCTTTCTCTCTTTCTCAAAATACATAAACATTGAAAAAAACTTCTAATAATTATAGACTAACAAGACCTTTGAGATCAATAATAGAATATATCCAAATTTTTTCCAATCTTATTTACAGTTTTCTAATATCCCATCCATACACCTTCTAAATATCAAATAATAAAGCAATGCCAGTGGAAAACAGTGGAAAGATATAGTATGCAGATGGTAGCTCCAACCTGCCAATAAGCCCTCTGTATATACATGCCAAAAAAGCTAGAATGCAAATATATTCTCTCCAAGGAAAAGAAGAACATTTTCTAAAGAATAAGTTTAAGGCAATAAATTTTTCCATAAATAAAAGTGAATATTGGAGTCCTTCCCTCATACATGAAAGAAGACATGAATCTGTGCCATGATTTTCTAGTGTATTAAGCCCTTACAGGAATTAAGTCAGGGACTAAATAAACAACGGGTGTATTTTTAGCACATATGTGCTGAGGAGTTATTTTTGCAATTTTCAAAAATAATTATGCCTTGTTTGTCTTTTCCTGTATGACTCTCTCTCAGGCAAAGCTTCATTACCTAACAGTTGTTTTTGTTTGTTTATTTGTTTTTAAAGATTTTACTTTTAAGTAATCTCTACACCCAACACGGGGCTCGAACTCACAACCCAGAGATCAAGAGTCACATGCTCTACTAAGTAAGCCAGCCATGTGCTTCTCAGGCAAAGTTTCATACCAATATACTGTGACATACTTATCTCATGCTGAATATGAAAATTTGGGACCCAGGAAGAATCAAATGTAGAATATAAATTTCCTGACTCATGGTGAGGTACTTTTTTTACTCACCATTCCATGTTGACTTCCCAAGAATGAAAAATTTGAAACAATTTTTAAGGAGCAATTTGAGGTTCATGTAAAAGGCTTTCAGTTATTGCTTTCCATAATTACCCTGATGATGATCAAGAGCTCAATTATTTAATGAGAGAGACATGGTAATTAGAGTGTCTAAGAGAAGGACGACAAGTAAAATGTGGGAGCCAAGGCCAGTTTCCAAAGATATCAAAGTAGCAAAAACTCTGCAAAAATAAGTTGTCACAGCAAATTGCAGAAATTACAGAAGTTGTACTGGGAGACAGAACAAAATATCTTTTGTAGTAATTTCTAAGCATCAGGAACGCAGAGATTAGCCTGTTCTTTCAAAACTAATTCTTATTAGACTTACTAGAAAGTTAACACAGGACTACCTACTGAATCTGACTAATTATGTTCACAGACTAAACAAGTAAATTGCTAACCAGAAAAAAAAAATGGCGTAACTTCTTAGAAGTGCCTATTTTGCACTAGGGAAACAAAGTATGTTTATAAGGACCTGACTAAACTCTAACTTCTTTCATTACTGAAAAAATATATATTTATTTAGCACTTACTGTATTCAAGCATCATTCTAGATGTTAAAGACAGCCAGTTTACACTGGTCACTGCCCTCAAAGAACTTACGGTACAAAATGAAATACAGCCATGTAAATCAAGCAAGAATGTATAAGGCACACTCTGATGGATAATGGATGTAAGCAAGGAAGCCAAAAGAAACAAATGAGAGACATCTGGGTGGATCAGTCGGTTAAACATCCAACATTGGCTTAGGTCATGATCTGTGTTCTAGGGTTTGAGGCCCACATGGGGCTTTTTGCTAACAGCAAGAAGCCTGTTTGGGATCCTCACTCACTTTCCCTCACTCTCTGCCCCTCACCCACTTGCTCTCTCTAATTAAATAAATTAACAAACCTTGACAAATTTAAAAAAAAAAAAAAAAAACAAGGAGAAACATCAAATCAGATAGTGAGAGAATGTTTCCTAGAGGATATAACACAAGCAGGAATTAGATAAGAAAAGGAGTAGAGCATTACAACCAAATGCTCTCCATGAAAGACACATACAGCAGAGACTACCATACATTCAGGAAAAGTGTTTTAATAAGGCTAGAATCACTCATTCAGTAATTATCTACTGAGTATCATGCAGTACCTAGGTGGCTCAGTTGGTTGAGCGGCCAGCTCTTGATTTCGGCTCAGGACGTGAACCTAGGGTCATAGAAACATGATCCCAGGGTCATGGGGTAGAGCCTCATGTCAGTCTCCACATTGACTGCGAAGCCTGCTTGGGATTCTTTCTCTGTCTCCCTCTGCCCCTCTTCCCCACTCATGTTCTCTCTCTAAAATAAAAAAAGTTATTAAAAAATATATATGTATATCTATTTGATATCAAAGATATGCTAGGCACAGTTCTCAGAGTGAGACAATCAGTGAAGAAGTCACACAAAAATTCCTGTCTTCTAGGAGCTCACATTCTAGTAAGGAGAGAAACACAATGAACAAAAGAAATAAATATAGTGTGTTCAAAGATGACAACTGCTATGGGAGAAAAGAATGCAGGTAAAGTTAAGAGTCGAATTGGACCTAAAAGGAAAGACATGATTTTCATAGGTATGAAGACTAGGGAGGTTATTCCAGAAAAGTGGAATAGCACGAGCATAAGTATAAAAATGCCTCTATTGCTATCAGCCAGGAAGTCTATTTCTCCCTAAAAGAATTCAGATAGAAAGGTAGTTGATGTGGGCACCTGGGGGGCTCAGTTTGCTAAACCACTGACTCTTGAATTTGGCTCAGGTCATGATCTCCTGGTTTGTGGGATTGAGCCCCAGGTCAGGCTCTATGCTGACAGTGTGGAATCTGCTTGGGATTCTCTCTCCTTCTCCCTCTCCCCCTCCCCAGCACTCGCTTGCTCTCTCTCTCAAAAACAAATAAATAAAACTCAAAAAAAAAAAAAAAGAAATCAAGTGTTTACAAAAAAAAGGAAAAAGTAGTTGATGATAAGAATTAAAGGTAGCTTAGAATGTCTCACACAAAATTGTAGACCTGACCCCACAAGTAACAAGAAGCCATTGAAAGATTCCAATGGAGGAAAAACAACAAATTTTCTCAGTCTCCTTCAATTTCCATGTGGTATTTGACAGAACTGATCGTGTCCCTCCCATTCACTCACTCAATAGGCATTCATTGTGCAGCTATTGATACTGTGTCAAAAATAATATTTTTAAAGTAACACTGTATTATGAGTCCTAAAAGTTTACAGAGGTGTGGCTCATGTCCAGTCACTAAGGAAGGTAGTTACCTTTATCCTATTCTGGATAACACAAGATACTTAATCTTCTGAAACTAAGAAAAGCTTCATGGAGAATTTGAAAACCAAATAGAATTTTTTGTTTAAATTGGACAAGGGCACCTTGGCCACTCAGTTGGCTGAGTGTCTGACTTCAGCTCAGGTCATGATCTCATGGTTCATGAGTTCGAGCCCCATGTCAGTCTCTGTGCCGGCAGCTCAGAGCCTGGAGCCTGCTTCAGATTCTGTGTCTCCCTCTCTCTCTGCCCTTCCCCAGCTTGTGTTCTTTCTCTCTTTCTCAAAAGTGAATAAACATTAAAAAAAAATTTAACAAAAGAGATGGACAGAATAGAGGTATTTTGGGCAGAAGAGCAGCATAACCAGAGATTTAGAAATACACAATCATATGTCATTGCAAGCACAGTATAGGTAAAGCCTGGCAAGAAACTTTTAGCGTAACAGTTAATTCAGAAAAAATGCAAATGTTTCTAAGCCACATTACTTTTCTTTCAAAATTAAAATAGCTTTTAATATGCCCCATGGAAGAAAGTATATTTCTTACTATTTAACATTCTATTGAAGAGAAGAATGTCAGTGGGGGAAAAATAATGGGTACTGTTTTTCAGCCACTAAAATGTTAAAATACAGATATTTGTGTTTTGTTTTTTGAGGAGAAAAATATAGCAGCTTTCTAACACCTCATGTGGTTAGCAGGGTAGGTGTGTGAGGAAACCTGTGCAGAGGGTAAGACTACAAATGCAAATGGGCCAGACCAGGATAGTTCCTGAATGCTGTAAACACTCTCTTAGTAAGGCAGGAACACCATTAGAGGGCATTTTAGAAATGGAATCTCCTGTAAAATACAAATCTAGGGGCACCTGGGTGACTCAGTTGATTAAGCATCCAACTCTTGGTTTCGGCTCAGGTCAAGATGCCAAGGTTCTAGTTTGGTTCCTGAGTTCAAGCCCCGAACCAGGCTCTGCACTGAGAGCACAGCGTCTGCTTAGGATTCTCTGTCTGCCTCTCTCTCTGCCCCTTCCCTGCTCACATAAATAAAATAGGGGCACCTGGGTGACTCAGTCAGTTAAGCATACAACTTCGGCTCAGGTCATGCTCACGGTTTGTGGGTTTGAGCCCCTCATCGGGCTCTATATTGACAGCTCGGAGCTGAAGCCTGCTTTGGATCCTGCATTTCCTTTTCTCTCTGCCCCTCCCCCACTTATTCTTTGTCTCTCTCTCTCTCTCTCTATCAAAAATAAACATAAAAATTTTCTTTAATAAATATATAAATAAAAAATAAAATAAGATGCAAATCTGATCACTTCATTCCTTGGCTTAGAAACCTCTTATTGCTTCCCAATTAAAATTCAAATCCTATAAACAAAGCTATGATCTGACCCCAGGTTACTTCACTTGCTTCTCTAGTCAGTCAGCTCCCTCCTCTACCCCACCCTCACTCCCACACACCCCAGCCTTCCACCACACAGGCCATATTCCATTTCTTTGGGATTGTCATTCTCCATGCACTTAGGCACCTGGCACATGTTTCCTCTCCTCTCCTCTCCTTATAAAGTATCTTTTCCAGTTCAAGCCTACTCGTTCTTCAGATTTCAACCCAAATGTCAGCAAATTTTCTCCTGACCTCATAGTCTAAGTCAGGTCTCTTGTTATATGCTCCAAAAGAACCAAGTACTGTCTATTCCTTTCTAGGGTTGTTCTCTGTTGAAATAATATATTTATTTCTGCAATTATATATTTAATCTTGGTGTCCCCAACTATAAATTCCATGAATTCAGTGACCATGATTACTTCGCTCACAAATATGTCTCCAGAACCTAGCACAATAAGTAGCAAAGAGAGGGAGGGCAGCTAAACAAACATCCACTGAATTAAAAGAAGAAAGCCAAATAATTTTTTGTTGTGGGAGCTATCCCATGCACTGCAGCTTCCCTGGACTGTACCCACTAAATACCAGTAATAACTCTCTCTCCCTCACTTTAAAAAAATTTTTTTTAATGTTTATTTATTTTGGAAAGAGAGAGTATGAGCAGGGGAGGGGCAGAAAGAGAATGAGACACAGAATCCAAAGCAGGCTCCAGCTGTCAGCACAGGGCCAAGCTGGGGGTCCGAACCCATAAACCCTAAGATCATGACCTGACCCGAAGTCAGATGCTTAACCAACTGAGCCACACAGGCACCCCTCTCCTTCCTCTACTTATGACAACTAAAACTGTCTCTAGGCATTGCCAAATGTCCTTTGAGAGGCAAAATCACTCCCAGTTGAGAACCACTGAAGTACATGATCATATGTTCTGGTTTTGTACAAGATAGTCCTTGTTTAGGCCTGTTGTCCTGGTAAATTTTAAATTTTTTTAATTTTTATTCATTTTTTTACATTTTTTGGACATTTATTCATTTTTGAGAGGTGGGGGAGGGGCAGAGAGAGAAAGGGAGACACTGGATTTGAAGCAGACTCCAGGCTCTGAGCTATCCACACAAAGCTCAGTGCAGGGCTCAAACTCACTAACCAAACTCACGACTCATGAGATAATGACCTGAGCCGAAGTTGGACACACATTTAACCAACTGAGCCACACAGCCACCCCAGTGTTTATTCATCTTTGAGAGGGGGTGGGGCACGAGCAGAGGAGGGACAGAGAGGGAGGGAGACACAGAATCCAAAGCAGGCTTCCGACTGTGAGCTGTCAGCATAGAGTTGACATGGGGCTCCAACCCACAAACCGTAAAATCATAACCTGACATGAAGCTGGATGCTTAAACCAACTAAGCCACCAAGGTGCCCCCTTTTTTTTTTTTTTTTGAAGTCCTGGTAAATTACTAATAGCATCCCATTTTATCCTCAGAAGTATCCCAGTTCAGATGATAAATTATACTGTCATCTTACCTGGATATATCTTTATGGGTACTCTTGTCCAGAATAAGTGAATTATTATGCACATGAGGACCATGGTTTTACTTCTAACACAACAGAAACTATATCATTAACATTATTTCCAAGAAATATGGTTTAAAACAACAACCAAAAAACCTATCTATGTAGTAGGCTTTGGAATTAGTAGAAACAGTATAATGACAATGGACAAAAAGAAGGGACAGAATGAATAACCATACATGACAATCAATTAAGTGTGGGGAAAAGAATGAGAGAAAGAAGTCAAAGATTTCTAAGTTTTAGCCTGGGAAAGCTGGGTGGATAGCCATTTATCAAGACTAGATATATGGCAGAAGAAGGGTTGGATTTTGTGGGCTGAATGGGGAGGTAAAATAGATAGCAAGCTTGCATTTTGAGGCACCTCCTCGATACTCACGTGAGCCTCCCCCAGACATGTGAAAGCACAAGTCTTATAGACACACAGATCTTTATCATGATCCACTCCACTCCTCTGGCTCCAATGCCACTAGACTTCCCTTACTTTTCTAACTACTATTTGGCTTTCTTTAAGAGTACTTTTTCTTGCCTACTAGTTAGGAGATTTTGTAAACACTATTCATATACCTTCGTTCTTCCCACTCACTATCAACTCTGAGAATTCAAAATTCTATTAGCTATAGGGGCGCCCGGGTGACTTAGTCGGTTAAGCGTCCGACTTTCGCTCAGGTCATAATCTTGCGGTTCGTGGGTTCGAGCCCTGCGTCGGGCTCTGTGCTGACTGCCAGCTCAGAGCCTGGAGCCTGTTTCAGAGTCTGTGACTCTCTCTCTCTCTCTCTCTGACCCTCCCCTGCTCACGCTGTCTCTCTCTCTCTGCTAGAAATAAATAAAACATTAAAAAAAAAAATTCTATTAGCTATTACACTGTGCTGAAAATTGCCAGCCTTATTCCTAGCCATAATCTCAAAAATCATGTAGCCAGATCACTTCTGAATATTTCTACTTGAATTATATTAACTTATATGTGTATAAATCTTTCCAGTTTAAAATGGACCTTTGCATACATTTCCAACTAGATACCTCAGTCATCTTAAGTCAACATGCTGAAACTAAACTTTTCTTTCTCATAAACCTGGTTCCTTTTCCAAGCTTTCCATCTCTTTCAATATTCCTACAATTAACCTCATCACCATGTCCCAAATAATGATGATAATACTTTCTCTGTTTCATGGCTCTATATTAAAAGACACCAAATGCACCAGAAAAAGCACGTGACAAAATTCAATATCCATTTTTGATAAAAACTCTCACAAAGAGGATATAGAGGGAATGTACCTCCACATGATAAAGGTCATGTATCATAAGCCTCCAGCTATTACCATACTCCATGAAAAGCTGAAAGCCTTTCCTCTAGCATCAGGGAGAAGAAAAGGACACTCTTTCTTGCCACTTTTATTTAACAGAGTATTGGAAGTCCTAGGCATGAAAGAAATAAAAGGCATCTAAATGGGAAAGGAAGAAATAAAACTGTCACTATTTGCAGATGACATGATATTATATATAGAAAACTCTGAAGAGTCCATCCAAAAAAAATTTATATCCCACAGTATTCAAAAAAAGGAATACTGAAGGATACAAAATCAACACAGAAATAACTGTTGTATCCCTACACACAAATAACTATCAAAAGTAAGAAAATTAAAAAATTAATAAACTAACAATCCCAATTGCATCAAAAAGAATAAAATACCTAGGAATAAATTTAACCCAGGAGATGAAAGATCTGTATATTGAAAACTGCAAGACAAGGAGCGCCTGGGTGGCTCAGTCGGTTAAGCGTCCGACTTCGGCTCAAGTCATGATCTCATGGTTTATGGGTTCGAGCCCCGTGTCAGGCTCTGTGCTGACAACTAGCTCGGAGCCTGGAGCCTGTCTTCGGATTCTGTGTCTCCCTCTCTCTCTGATCCGCCCTTGCTCATGCTGTCTCTCTCTCTCTCTCAAAAATAAATAAAACATTAAAAAAATTTTTTAAAGAAAACTGCAAGGCATTAATTTAAAAAATCAGACACAAGTAAATAGATAGTCTGTGCTTATGAATTAGAAGAACCAATATTGTCAAAACGTCCCTAATATCAAAAGCAATCTACAGATTCAATGAAATCCCTATCAATATTCCAAAGGCATTTTTCAAAGAAATAGAACAAATTAACTCTGAAATTTATATACAATCACACACAAAAAAAATCCTGTATAGCTAAAACAATATTGAGAAAGAAGGACAAAACTGGAAGCATCATGCTGCCTGGTTCTAACCATATTATGACGCTATAGAAATTAAAATAGTACAGTATTGGCATAAAAACAAACACAGAGATCAATGGAACAGAGTAGAAAGTCCAGAAAAAAACTCAGACATATAAGGTCAATTAATTTATAACAAAGGAGCCAAGAATGTACTATGAGGAAGGACAGTCTCTTCTATAAATAGTGCTAGAAAAACTGAACAGCTACATGAAAAACCACAACCACTATCTTACATCATGCACAAAAATTAACTCAAAAAAGGATTAAGGACTGGAACACAAGACGACAAAACTCTTGGGGGGAAAAAAAAACATAGATAGTAAACTCCTTGACATAGGTCTTGGCAATGACTTTGGCTAAGCCAAATCTTATGACCTGATGGACAGTGGCAGTGATAATTCTTTAGCAAAAACCCAATTAAGACAAAGAATTTCAAAAACTCACTGATATCTACTCCTGCATAAATGTTTAGGCTAATCCTAACAATTCAACCTCTAAACTTGTGTTCACAATTCCCTTAGAGCAGCTTATCCCTTAATTCTGGCCTTACTGTCTTCACTAAGGAGAGGAATGGGTTCTGTGCTAAGCTGCATCCTCTAACTTGAATCCTTCCTAACTTCATTCCTTATTTCTCAGCAGATGCTACATGTGGTCTTGTGGGGCATACAATTAGCTGGCTGCCTGAGCTGCTGAGACCACCCAACCAAAAAAATCCTGCCCATCTATCTTTTACCAGTCAGGAGATGACATTTATTCACTTGGACATCTTCAATTCCCACCCCCTTCACACATATTCTCAACTGAAGTTATGTCACTTCATTACCACCTGACTTTTGAAATTTTCTTCATTCGGTGATTGAAGCTATTTTGTATACCTGCTAACAATATATAGCAATTTGATTAAGAAATTCATTTTGGTAGAGTATAAAGTGACAATACCACAACAAAAAATAATATAATTTGAACAGCTTCCATGAATGGTTTCATTACAGCACAAATCTGTCTCCTTTTACGTAGGCCTACAAAACGTACTTATTTGCACTCACATTAAAAAATAAACAAATCATCTAAATCTACCAGAAGTTAGCCCAAGTTAGCAACATCTTTAAGTTCTAAAAGCAAAACATTCCTCAATGTCTATTAGCTTCTACAACTGAGGAATTACTAGTAATAAACACACCCAAAAAAATGCAATAGATAACGCAAATACTGTATTCCAAAACTGGACAACCATTTTTTCAAAACCTGCTAATTAAAAAATTATTTTAATTCTAGATGATATGATAATCCATTAACAGTAACAATCCATACAAGGCACATATCCTTCAAAGTGGGAAATGAGAATGACCTTCTTTATGATTACTAATTACTTCTGCTACGACTATTTCCACTGATCGTAAGTGATCTTAGGGTTCAAATGAATTCAGAATTTTGTCATCACTTAAAATCCAATAAATACAGACCTCAAGAAAAAATTCTAATTTTGTTACTGCATGTACACAGCTATGCAATACTTTGTAAGCAAATATGTTACCAGCTGAAAGTTATAAAGTATACTATACTGTATGCTTGACATTCAATCAAACTGCTGTGTGTTCTTTTCTTTTGAATTACCTGGTTTAAGGACAAAACTCTTGAATTTAGTAGCTTTTTGGGAAGCTCCTCAGAGATACTGCACTCATACAATGTCCCTGCAAATATCATTTCATTCAATGGGTTGCCCATAGAGTTTGTTATTTCAATTACTTGCTGAGATAGTTTACTTTGTGCTATTTCTATTATATATCTTGCTAGAGTCACAGGAATACTGAATTTGAAGGGGCATTTCAATGCTTAAAATATGAAACAAATTACTTTGGTATCTAAAATAACCTAACTATGAAAGCATCTCCTACACACATGTGGTAATAATCTGCAAAAGCTCTCTTTTATTGGATTCTAGGTAATAACAATGGCATATGCTTTTTGTACGTCTGCTCTTACAAAACAAATTTTTCATAGCATAACCTTTCAAAAAATAAAAATGCTTCAGATACTTTCCATTGTACAATATCAATCCAATAACTCAAATATCTGGCTTACGGATTTAGTACACAAACTTTTTCAGATTACTATCAAAAGAAAAGCATTTCACATTTTTATTCTAATACAGTTTGGTGATTATAAAAAGATTTTTACATTTTAAATCATAAAATTCCTTGTTTTCCTTTTTCTACATTTTCTTGTCCTAAGTAACAGAATCATCTATGGGAGACGTCACTGAGTTTATCCTATTTAATTGGTTTATCTGTATTTATTAGATTTCCACTGATGCTAATATAAAAAGAACCTGGTGCCTGGAAGGAAAATGCTTCAGTAGCGTGATGGCCTTCACTACAGATTGACATTCACTGTATAAAATAATTTATCTTTTACAATAAACAATCTTCTACCCTTTTCAAGATCCTTCACTTTGTACAATGCTCCTCAATTGATATGCTTTTCATTAAAAAGCATTTGTCCCTCCAAATGTATTATTTCATTAGTGACAAAATGACAAAGACAGGAGTGAATGCTAATAAGTCTATATAATACACTGTAATAAGCAGTGAGATCCCAAACAATCACCTGCTTCTTTTCTGTATTCTTTCCTGGTACTCTGAGTAAAGATGAGGGATGGGGGAGGAGTGCAGTCTATGCTTTCTTTCTCTTTGACTTTTCTGGTATCAGATACGGGAAAAAGAGAAGCTTGTTATATTCTCCTTGACCCTTCCTGATTTTCTGTATTACCATCATCTTCTGTTAAGAACCAATATTCACATACACACATACACAGTAACTGTGAAGTAATGGATGTATTAATTAGCTTGATTGTGGCAATCACTTTACAATATATATGTATGTAAAACCATCACAGTGTACAAGTTAAATATATATAATTTTATTTATCATTTATATCTCAATACAGCTGGGGGGAGAAGGAGAAGAAATATTAAGAAGGAATATATAAAAGCACCTAAAAGAGACACCTGTTAACTTACTTACATCAACCCGTGCTATCTACTGGTTTCTTTCACCAATTTCTTTTTTAAAAGTGTCATTAATTAGCACCCAACCTTTTGGGTCCTCTTGAAATAAGAGCTTGCAAAGAAATGAGCTATAAATAAATCTGTAACTTTAAGCCTATCATACTAAAATTGGTGAAATCAAGAGAAAAATCTTAAAAGCAACCAAAAAAGGAAGTAACAGTTATAATAGCATGGCTAACTTCTCAATAAAAACTATAGAAGTCAGATGACCAAGGACTGATATTTTCGAAGCACTGAAAGAAAATCTAGAATTCTATACCCAGCAAAAATATCTTCCAAAAATGAACATAAGTGAGTCTTTTCAGGCAAAGAAAAAGTTGAAAGAGTTACTTACCAGCAGATCCATACTAAAAGAAATAGCAAAAGGTAATTTTTAGGGAGAGAAAAAATTATCTCAGATAGAAGTTTGAAAATTTTAGGAAGAAAACCAATGAAAAAGGTAAAAATACACATATATCCATGTTATTAAATGTCCAAGGTTTATTACTATTTCACAGCCCCTTACTGTATCTATCTAGAACAGGAATAGTACTGGTATTGTTATTCATATTTCAAAGAAGAAAGAAAAAACAAGGAGAGGAATAACTTAAATTCACTTGTTCAAAATCCTAATGGTAACTCTGGCTATCTCAGTCTACATTCTCCCCAACAACCCATGCTGTTTCTGAAATCTGTAGTTGAAAAGACAAAATTTAAAAATTAAAATTAAAAACAATCAGGTCAAATGATTAGAGACAGAAGTAAAAAATCCTGGCTTCACTGGTGCTTTGACATTGAGAAACTATTTTCTTGGTAATGCATCTATGAACTGGATATTTTCCGTTTGCCCTGAAAACTTTCCATCTGTTTCCAATCTGCTCTGTGCCAGAAGAAGCGGACGACTGCATCAAAGGATCCCTTTTCCTCTGGCTTCCATTTGAGTTTGGCCAATAAGAATCACTGGCAAGAGACTGGAGAGAGGGAGGAAAGTGGGGTCAGGTATCTATTTCCTCAGCTCATTCCCTGCTGGGTCACCAAGGTGGTTGCATTTCTCAATCTAAGGCAATATAGCTCCTGTCAGATGGACCACAGCTACACTCTTCAAGATCCAGTAACCAATCCTTTATTTTGTCCCTTCATATCTAGGGATGATAATAGTTCCCATTGTTGCTAGCCTCACCATCCCATGTTATCATCTCTTACCCTTGTTCACAACTACTCTCTCAATTACCCCATTTGAGTGTGCCATCTATTTGCTGCCAAGACACTGATCTACATAATCTGCATGGCAATCTGTAACATGGAAGGCATTAAAAACAGAACAGACACTAAGAGCTCAGGCTCTAAAGTCAAAAATAACTGGAATTGGATCTCTGCTCCAAAACTGTGTGACCTTGAAAAAGTATAATAACATCTGTAATCCTCTTTTATCTTGTGTGTAAAATAAAAAACTAATACTAGTACCTGTGTCAAAAACTGTTCTTTGGTGTGAATTATTTAATGTAAACAGCTTAGCCCAGTGCCTGGTACAAAGTAAGGGCTTAATAAATATTCAATGATTATTATTATCATCATTATTATTATGGATCGCTACTATTTGCTTCACAGTTCTGGTACAAAACTGACCACATGATTGTAACTATGGAATAAACATATCCACACCATTCCAGCTTTTTATTTTGATTAATATTTAATACTTCTTGTTTCATACAAGAAAATCATGTCAAAGATGCAAATTATGCCTTTTACAATACATTGTCTACCACAAGATTAAAATGCAACTAGCATGCTTAAGTTTTCTGTCTGTGTAAATACACATCTGTACATTTCAGAAGAGAGCATTAGCACAATAAGTGATTCTGCTCCAGTTCAACATTACTGGAAAAAATAGTGGCATAAATTAGCTCAATCTTATTTGAGCTGGCTCAGGGCTAAAGTAAATTCTAATTGGGTCATGTCACAGCAAATCATTTCAGTACATCATATACTTACATAACTCCCCTGAAGCCCCCCCCCAAAAAAGGGTATATCAGATAGAATTTGAATATATATTTGTGATCAGAAATGCCCAAGATCAATAGCAGGACATTTAGAACTAAACCCAAGAACAGATGACAAAGAAGAGCAAGAGCAACGAAATACACTACTCAACCTTCAATTCTAATTTTGTAACCAGAAGTGTTATTTAGTATGCATGCAACTGTGAGTAAAAGGACCACATATAAGCCTCAGCAATACTACAGCTGGTGCATGATAACTAGATTGGTTGCATGTCCTCTGGAAAACAACTGCAGCTGGTGCCTGCAGGGTCTGCATAATAACAATATATTTGGCAGCATTAAACAGATAACCATCTTCCAAATTTTCTCTAAGTGAAAAACAGTAACAATAGAAGACTGCTGAATGCTATTTTAACCACAAACAAAACTTTTTTTTTTTTTTTACAGGTTGGTTATAGTACCAGTTCAATAGGTAGAAAAAGAAAACCATTACATGTTCCCTTGCGCTGCATCAAGGTACCAGTTCAATGTGGCTTCCGTGTGGACTAGAGTTCAAATCCTTGATCTTAGGAACCATAACTAGTTGCCTTCCTAAATCAAATCCTTCTAAAAAACACAATTTCCAAATCCCTCTGATTTGAACTGTTTGAACCTGATGCAATCCAGCAAACAGTGAAGGCTAAAACAAAGCTCTGTACACGTGGGCACTAAATGATGTTGCTGACTAAGCGACCCATTATAAATACCCAACTCTTTGCCTAGCCTTCCTATCTTGGGTCCAATCTTCTATGAGAGATATAATTCAGAGACAATTGTATTTCTGCAAAAAAAAAAATTAATTCAATAACTATAGTTATAGGCCCCCTAAGCAAAACAATGCCAAATTGAACAAATTGGCAAATGCACCAAATCTAATAATAATGTTGGCGAAAACATACACAGTGCTATTGCCAGGCACTCTTCTAAGTGCCTATATTAATTTTTTCAATCCTCATAACAACTTCATGTGTAGGTACTATTATTAGCCCCATTTTACAGAAAGATGATCTGAGGCACAGAGAATTTAAATGCCTTTCTCAAGGTCTCAAAGCTAGTGTAAAGGGTAGTGAGTACATAGTCCAGAGTCTTCTGCTTTAACCATCATGATATCCCAGCAATAAAAACATGGCTTTTTAAAATATTCCTGAACCATGACTTTACTGATTAAGGTTCTTCTAAAGCTCTAGTCTCTCCTCTCTCTTCTATTTATTATCAAATTAATAATTCAAAGCCTAGATTTACAAACAAAAGACAGAACTGAGCATATCTCTTCTTAAAATAAGAAAAGGATATAATATAATTTCTATCCAATGAAATTTTCAGAATGGTCACTATGGTAAACTGTAGCTATTGAGAAACTGTCTTTGATAACTGTAAGTTACACAACTATTCAACAAGTTTTCAACAACATAATATTTGTATTTAACAAACTGATTCTGCCCATGCTAAGTATTTAAAGAGAAGCCTCCTTTCATGATTCTGAATATACTCATTTTACCTACCCTACTCAGAACTTATCAAATATATTATCAGATGCCTGTTTTTAGCTTTTCTCTTTCTAAATAGAACATAATGAATCTGGAATCAGCTGGATTGGTAGTACTGTGAAATGTATCTTTCGTTGCCCACTTTAACAAAAAGGTAGAAAAATGTGCCTAAGAAAGGGTCTATTCCTTCTTCTCCGTTTCTTGATTCCTCTATTGCTTCCAGATTACTGTAACTAACTGCCAGAAGTGCCTAACTGAAATTGGCAAAATGCAGCCACTAGTTTTAGATTCTACAATCTGCTAGCCAAGTCACCTACTACTAAAGACCAATCAATAGTTATAATTTCTTAGAGAAATTCTCCTTTATATTCGTTTAGTCATATCGAAGCTTATTTTGTTCTTTATACTACATACTTTATAGTATGTCCTATGGCAACTGCTTCATGTATTCAGAACAGTGGTATTCATCACAGTGAGTTTTCACTCAAAAACAAAGCTAATACCTACTTAGCAAGGTAATTTCTTAGGAGCAAGAATGTAGAGAAAATCTGACCATCTGAGATACCCACTGAATTCTGGAATAATTAACAACAATTCCTCTCCTGGAGTCATAAGTTTTTCATTTCTACATGTTCTTTTACTCTGGCTTATTTTCTAAGGCTTACATCCCAGAAAATCAGAATGTTTTCCCTTTCATGTCAACAATGACTCTTTTAAAGGTCTTTTCTATATCAGAGACAGAAATACATTTCCACTGAAATTTTCTCTTCTACTCTGCAACTCTTGAAGATAACCAGGCACAGAAAGACAAAAACCTTCTTTTGAAGAGTAAATGTTGCTGGCACTTGGTCTTTTTTTTTTTTCTGTTGTTTGTAACAAAAGTACTAAGCCCTAAGATTCAAAATACACTATTAAATTCTATCTGGTTTCCTGTCCTAAACAAACCACAACTGGAAGTGCCAAATTAATTCTGAACAAATTTGCTTCAGGGCACCTACAAGGGCCATGGACCTTTAATCTTCACATACCAAGAGTGTTTATTCGGCTCTGTTGTAAAGAAATGCAGGTCTCTGGGAAGTCAAAGGTTAGTCAACGGAGGAGAAAAACGGGGTAGAATCTCTCTAGATGACGGAAGAAAGTAATGAACACTGCAAGTGTTTTCCTAGGCAAGCTAAGAGAAATGCCAAGTTTGGGTCAGAGGTCTAATTTAAGTACGAGCTCATCTTGCTCTTTTACATTACCATAACCTCAATGAAGCAGGTGATCATTCCCTGACTTAAAAGACTTTCTGAATTATAAATCCAAAATGAAAGCATGCCAAATAATACAATTTGTGAACATTAAATAATTGCCTTAAATTAACTGGGTGTCAAGTTTGTTTCTAGTATCTAAAATTTTATCAAAATATAATCAAATGTTATTTATTCACAAATTAAATTGTAATGTGGTATTTTATATATAATATAATATATAAAATTTTCCACAGATCTGTAACTTATAGTTCTAATGATTCCAAGATACATTCAAAACACTACTATCAAGAGTTGCTAATAAACAGGGGCGCCTGGGTGGCTTAGTCGGTTAAGCATCCGACTTTCGCTTAGGTCATGATCTCACAGTTCGTGGGTTTGAGCCCAGCATTGGGCTCTGTGCTAACTGCCAGCTTAGAGCCTGGAGCCTATTTCAGAGTCTGTGTCTCCCTCTCTCTCTGATCTTCCCCTGCTCACACTGTCTCTCTCTCTCCTAGAAATAAATAAAAATATTAAAAAAAAAAAAAAGAGTTGCTAATAAACAAAAAAAATCCAAGTATAAGATTTTTGGGCTATTTTGCCAATAGCCTGAATTAAACATTTATGGGTGTTGTTATTAAGTCACATTACAATGTTATTTCCAGATAAACAGATAGATATTTCTGGATTTCTCTGCCTACGCTAGCTGTGTTTTAAATTCTCACATTTCTTCAACCTTGTCTATGTTTTCTGAAATAGAAAGTCATTCTATTTCAAAATTACCTGAGACTATGTTTTTTCTTTAGTAAGAAATAATAATAACTAGCTGAAATAATAATAGATATTATTTTTAAAACTTAGTGGTGGGGGAAGAAATACAGAAATTCCAAAAGATGGGAAAAACTGGAAATATAATTAAGAAGTAAATTCAGAAGTAAAATTTAAAATGTAGGCATCACATGCAATTCTGGGTCCTTTAAAAAATACATTTCTTAGGGCACTGGGTGGCTCAATGAGTTAAGCGTCCGACTCCTGATTTTGGCTCTGGTCATGATCTCACAGTTCATGAGTTTGAGCCCTGCGTCAGGCTCCGTGTTGACAGTGTGGAGCCTGCTTGGGATTCTTTGTCTCCCTGTTCGCTCACTCGCTCGCTCTCTCTCTCAAATAAACATTTAAAAAATACATTTCTTAATTGTGCTCAATTCTTTGTTTTTTAAATATTTCAGTATATACTCTATAATCTTTAAAGTTCTATTTTAAAAATGTTTTTTGGCAATTTGCCATTTCAAATCTAAAATTAATATCAAAAGCTGTGTATGAAAACATTGACAGAATGATATGAAAAGAAAAAGATCAGGAAGTTTTCCTTTATAAGTAAGAATTCTACTCTTAAACATCAGTGACAATTCATCTCTCTCTCTCTTTCTCTAACATTATGAATTAGAGAGAACTAAAGGCCTCTGAATTCCTGCCCCTTTTGATCCAATTTTAGATCCAACATCATTTAAGTACAAATTCCAACCCTACTTGCTTGAAAGGTAGAAATTTATGAGATTACATAAGGTCTCATGTATCCTTTAATCTACAATTATATTTGCCCATTCAGGTGGTGCTAAGAAAAAAGCTCCTAAATAAAAGACTAAGCAGAAGATCATATTGGTCTCATTCTAACAGTAAACATTGAGTTACTTCCAAGTAGAGCAAGTTCTGCTTAGGAGAGAAGAGACTATTTGAAAAATGCATTAGACAAAATTAATTTATCATCAAGAAAACTACTTACAATGAAACACAGGGTATCACAGTGTAGCTTACTTTTTTGATTGTCACTTTACATACACGAACACTAAAAGCAACCATTTGAATTTCTAGATGAATTGATCATTACCTAGGAAATCAAATTTCGCTTCATGAATATAAATTCATTTTTAATGTTTATCATGTTAAGACTTTTTAAAATATAAGCATGAGTATGATTGCATAAAAGCTTCCAAATGTGATTTATTTAGTACAAACATAACTCTAAGGTATCACATTAAAGTTGCCACTTACAGCTCTGGTACCCAGCAGCTAAAAGGGTCAGCTGTACTACCAAAAGGGAGAGGGCAGACCCTACCTATTAAGAATGCCCACTGCCTGAAATCAACAGCAGCCCCCAGCCAAGGCTTCTCTCCTCGACCTCTCTTCAGAAAGCTACCCACATCCCTTCAATTGTGAAGAGGAAGACAGATACAGAAATACATACATACATACATACATACATACATACACACAAACATGCATATATAAGTTTTGTGGGAGAAGTTGTTTTGTGAGTGGACAGGGAGGAGGTTGCTGCTGGTGACAGCAGTAAATATCTCCAAATGGAAAGATGTTTAGAAGTAATCTTATGCTACTAATGGCCAGATCAAACTTAAACAGCATCCTATAAGACCAAATAAATTACTTACCTGTAGTGGCTTCTAAGAAAATATATACTAAACTAAGATTCAGTCTTATTTTTCTGTACTTTAAGATCAGAGGTTCTAGGCTACTCGAGAGAAAGGAAGAAAATGTCTTTAAGGCACCTCTACATTAGGACAACATAACTTGTATTCCAGTGAGACATGAAATAGCATGAAAATATTTCTAGCAGTTAAGTTAAAGCCACATGTAAAATTCTGTTCAAATCTCTTCAGATAGGGAAAAAAGTTAATAAAGAATAAAAAAACATATGGGGGGAAATGAAATTAACAATAACTCATCAATAAATGTAAAAATTTAAAGTATATAAATCACTATGGTCTGGTCTACAGACATAGGTTTTTATCTACTGATTAAATAAGACGGTATTATTTAGACACACAGAGAAAGAAAAATGGAAAGAATCAGTGTTATTTATACTAAAAGATATTTAATTTTAATTAAATGCTTCCTAGATAATATTATGTGACCTCGAGACAGAGTATTTCAACAGAAACAACAGAGGTTTATATTGTAAGGCATGAAACTGTTTGGTGCCTTTGTAAAAATCTACACATTCTCTGACCTGTGTTGACTCATCTCCTCTCTTGTGATAAATTACAAATCCTGTGTCCTTTCCTATGTGTCCTCTGCTTGTCTAATTCATGATTTAAAAACTCTAAGGTTTTTCCCAGGTAGCAACAGAGTATTGTGTACTTCTGATTTTGGTTTTGCTATAACCCCTTCTATTTTCACTTTCTTATAATCACATATTTCAAGTAGCCAGTGCTAATATAAATGTGCATAAGTTTGATAAAGAATATTAAATATTTTCATGCAAAATATTAGTAAAAGTTTCAATATAATCTATAAGACAATCAAATGTGTTTATATAAAGTGATATGAGACATTTGTACATAAAAAATACTTGAACTCATGATTGCTGACAAAATAAAGTCAATGCCAATAAAAACTTAATTCTTTTGGAATTTCTTTCTACAATCTAAAGTAACAGTACAGGCATACTATTAGGATAGTGAATAATTGTGCATGCAAAGAATTCAACTTGCAATCATGCCTTTTATGAAATATGGATCTAAGATGATTCATGAGATATTCATCTATGTCTGATGATATAAAAAAAGGTTAGTAAAATGTTTGACCTAAACAAATATTCCACAAACCAATACTCACCATCCACAGAAGTGACAAGATTTCTAAAACTAAATTAAATTTCCACAAAATTGAAAACCCTTGTTTTGAGCCATAGTTTTAACCTACTCCTGTAACAAATGGAATAAGGTAAAAAATCATTTTAGGTAGCCAAATTAAATTGTCTTAATTTCCCACAGGCAAGTGTTCAGGCTCTGAAGTCCCTCACTTGCTTTTAGGCCACTCTTTCTCTAATCCCTTCAGTCAATCATTTAACCAGCATTCACTGAATACCAACTCACTGCTGAGCATGAAGAAACTGAGTAAGAAAGGTCCCTAGGGCAAAAGGACAAACACTTATTCTTTTTTTTTTTTAGCTTTATTGAGGTATAATTAACATAAAAATTGTATATATTTAAAGTATACAACATGCTGATTTGACATTCAAATACTTCATGAAATGATTAATCACAATCAGATTAATTGGCATATCCATCACCTTACCTTTATTCCTTTTGTAGTGAGAATGCTTTTCAGATCTAGTCTCTTAACAATTTCAAGTACACCATACATTATTATTCATTACAATCACCATACTGTACATTAGATTCCCAGAGCTTATTCATCTTATATCTGAAGACTTGTGCTTTTTCACCAGCATCTCTCCACCTCCCCCCACAACCCTATGACCCCCACTCGACTCTCAAAAATGCCCACTCTATAAACCAATTCCCTGGAGAAAGTCTGCTCGAGAATGTAGGCTCTCTAGACTTGAAACTAGAGTGGCCCTAATCACAGGACTCTGATCCTATCTACAGAGAGACCCTGAGTCAGGGTGCTAAAACCTCAAAGAATTCACACAGGAAGACAAATACTTTGTTTTTGTGCTACATGACATTCTTAATGAACCACATCTACCACTATTACTCAGTTTAGGTTGTCTTTAAATTTTTTTAATGTTTTTATTTATTTCTGAGAGAGAGAGAGAGACAGTGTGAGCAGGGGAGGGTCAGAGAGAGAGAGGGAGAAATAGAATCTGAAACAGGCTCCAGGCTCTGAGCTAGCTGTCAGCACAGAGCCCAATGCGGGGCTCGAACCCATGAACCGTGAGATCATGACCTGAGCCGATGCTCAACCGAATGAGCCACCCAGACGCCCCTAGGTTGTCTTTAAGAAACCAAATATCGTAGAACTCACTGGACTTCTAGGGGCTAGTGAATTTCACTGCAAATCTGAATGTCACTTGGATGATTCAAATGGCTTAAAAATGAGGTTTGCCAAAACTGGAGGTCCTATGTTAATTCATTTTCATATCCCTAAAGGTAACATAATACTTCTAGTCACAATTGTATTTCCTGAACTCAAATGTGACATAATCTTAAAAGACTTTTTCAAAATAAATATGAATTTTCATGAAATATATACAAGATGGAAAAAAGATATGTATGTGGGGGGAAATACACAAGAAAGGTGGCAAAATCTCCCTGAAAGCAATGCATAATAACTATTGTATTGCTTGATTCTTCTTAAGTACTTTTACATTTTGGCACATAAAAATGGGCAAAAGTCATCTAGATAAGAATTACTCTGATTTTAACAAAGCTTTATTTAACTTCCCTTAGAAGACCAGTTTTTAGGCACTAAGTAATTAAGGAATGGAAAAGGAAAATAAGTTTTAAGATGAATAATCAATGCAAAATTACCCTAGGGATCTGCTGCTTAAAGATTCACTGTCTAAAGTCTATGCTAGCAAACACAAGTTCTATTTATAAACCAAATAGTAATAAATAGAATATATGAGGTCTGACTGTAGGTAAGCACCAATAAATAAAAATCATGTTATAATATCTCATGTTATCTAAAAAGACATTTATTTTGCTTAGCACTCTATATTTTTAAATGTTTAAACTACAGAAATGGTATATTTGTTGAACTGAAATTGGCACAAATAACCATTATTATAACTACTGTTGTAAAAGTAATTTTTGTGTAGAAAACAACCAAATACGTTTTCAATTCTGGCAAAAATACAATAGTCTGGGAAAAAAAGAAATAAAACAAATGCATAGATTTAGCAAATCACATATACTATTTCCCTTACTCAGTAAGTAATTCATTTCCATGGTACTTAAAGAAATCCCTATGTTTAGTTCTAAGCCATGAAAAATTTTCTAGACCATCTCAAGTAAGGGAAATCTGTTCTAATCTTAGAGTACGTCATTCCTGGGCATTACTTCTATCACACCACTATGCCACACACACTAAACAATAAAAAATAAAAGAGCAAATCTTTCAACAAACTATAACTTTGATTCTTGTAATCTTCTTTCCATAAAACTGTGTAATAAGTTCTAAATTTTACCATTTTTATATGGTGATGCTTAATGGTTGCAGTAGTGGTGGTGATGTCAGTTACACTAAAGAACAACAGATGGGCTGGAGGGCAGAACAAAGCATTTCCTACCATCTGGAAGCCTGCAGAAATTGAAAAAGCAGTAAGATAACCTTTTTTTACTCCATTCCTCCATTCCTCCCAGTGTGACTGTGTTTTAATTTTTCATATATTTCCACTAACTTTAAGCACTCTGGATATTGCTTCCAAAGAAACTGTTCTTGCTGCTTATTCGCTAATACACTAGCCCCACGCTACAAACACACTGTATGGGCACAGCTGAGGCTCTGTAAAGAGAGAATTTTTTTTTTTTTTACAACTACAGGGTTTTTTTTTATTTTTTAAATGCTTTTTATTTAGCAGGGGAGGGTGAAAGAGAGAGGGAGACACAGAATCGGAAGCAGGCTCCAAGTTCTGAGCTAGCTGTAGGCACAGAGCCTGACATGGGGCTCGAACCCACGAACCATGAAATCATGACCTGGGCTGAAGTCAGACGCTTGACCAACTGAGCCACCCAGGCACCCCTAAATTTTTTTTAATAATGTTTATTTATTTTTGAGAGAGAGAAAGAGAGAGAGAGAGCATGAGCAGGACAGAGGCAGAGAGACAGGGAGACAGAATCCAAAGCAGGCTCCAGACTCCTAGCTGTCAGCACAGAGCCCAAAGCAGGGCCTGAACCCATGAATCATGAGATCATGACCTGAGCCAAAGTCAGAGGCTTAACCTACTGAGCCACCCAGGCGCCCCTCCAACTATAGTTATTGTTTTCTTTAAGGGAATATAGAATTTTTATACTCCTAAGTGTTCAAAATTATTGCAAAATTCACATAAATGTAAATCACTATATGGTCCAAATCAGAATAATTTATTTCTAAGAAAAATTTTTAAGTGTTCAGTTAACATGAACTGTACCTACTTATTTAAAATAGGTAACACAATGGAATAAGAAGAGGGAAAATTGGTACTGAAAATAAAAATAAGTGAAAGATAAAAGTATTCTAAAAGTAACATTCTAAAATGCTGCATCCAATAGCAAAATGTACTGTTTTTATTTGTATTTGACTGCTGAAACACTAGTAATTTCTAATTTATAAACCATAATTCCCCTTTAAATAAAAAAGGATTAATTTTCTATAACACTATTCTTCTTAATTAAAACATTTACTAAGTTACCTTTCATTTTTCATTTATATCAAAAGATCTGTGTTTAAATCTAACATATATAAGTTATTCAAGTTTTTTAAAATTATTTAAGAAGTAAATGAAAGACCTTTGGCAGTATCATTATTTTTGCAGAAACTGGAATTTATTTTTAGAATACCTGAAACTTTCTAAAAGATATCTGAGGAACATATCCAGGTTCTTCCACCCCTCCAAAAAGTAATCACTTATTTTAGGCTTCTGCTTTCTGACTTTCCAGATGTTTACCAATTACAACTTCAAATAATACACTTCTCATTAGAATGATCATTGGGTAGCACTAATCTGAAAGGGAAGCAATTGTTTTGGAGAAAGGAAAGGCATGAGAATTTTTAGTACAAACAAAAAGAGCTGGGACATCTACTTCTAACCATAAGATGGACCAAACACTCTGTAGAGCCCTAACATTTTCTGTTTTTCTTTATTATAACAATAACCCACTTGCACTATAATTAGTTGTTCACATGTTTGATTATGCTCTTGTGCATGTTACTTGATCTTTCTAGGCTTCAGTTTCACCATCTATAAAATGGGGATGGTAATAATTGTAATAACAGTAATTGTTCTTCAAAGAATTAAATAATATGTGCAAAGCACTTAGAATAGTGCCTGGTGCACAGTACATGAAATAAATATTAGCTATTATTATTATTTATACTCTTAGAACAGTGTTACAGTGAAGGAGCATATTACTAATTAGTGTATGCCCTAATACACAGTTATAATGTATAATACATGCTAACTAGCGACAAATATTAAAATACTCTCATCTTAAAATCATTTGAAACTTAAAGACACTTTGTGATGAACTACAAGAGGAAAAAAGGATAATAAATCTTTCTTTCTATCCTAAGCAAACTTTTTATCTAACCAAGCCTTATCAAGATTTGAACATAAATTTTAATTAGAACATAGGCTCTACATTAATGAATTAATGTTCAATAATGGCATTCTATCACCTTTTACTTAAATAAAACAAAAACATAGGGGTGTCTGGGTGGCTCAGTTGGTTAAGCTTCCGACTTTGGCTCAGATCATGTTCTTGCAGTTTGTGAGTTCGAGCCACACATGTGGCTCTGTGCAGATAGCTCAGAGCCTGGAGCCTGCTTTGGATTCTGTATCTCCCTCTCTCTCTCTGCCCCTTCCCAACTCATGTTCTGTCTCTGTCTGTCTGTCTCTCTCTCTCTCTCTCTCAAAAATAAATAAACATTTAAATTTTTTTTAAATAAAACACTTTAACTTTGAATTAGTACAGTTTTCCTTTATTGTTTTAAATATAGTACACTTAAAGCACATGGGTATCTGTGTGTTTTTTTTAAACACATCAAGAAAGAAGGTAGTAACTCTGTTTTTATTTTACACTTAAATAGTAAACTGCAGTGTAGTGAACAAACAGAAGCAGATTTTCTCTGTCTATAGGTAGGAAAACCAGTGAATACAGATATCCATTTTAGAGCTATATGCAAACCCTCCTATCTGCTCAGTGGTGGATCCTGTGGATCACAGAGGTCAGACAATAGAGAATTAAAGCCCTATTTTATAAGGTAAGATTGGACTTACAAGCTTCAAGTTAAAGTTACAAAGAAGACTTAAATGATGACATGATTATTTGACTCTCTTATATTCTTAACCTTGTTTTTATTAATTTTAATTAATATTCTGTTCTCTGGAAATGAAAAAATATATACTGTCCTAAATCTGTTTTTTGAAGATGTAGGTAGTTAATAAAAGATTCTAAACTACTAAAGCTGATGCATGAAACACATCAAAAGTTTTAAATTAGCTGCTAACAGTTCTTTTTAGATTTAAGATCCTAATAGTACAATGATGCCAGTGCATGGCAGGCAATAAAATACTGCTATATTTCTTGCATTTCCTTTCAGATAACAATTAATTCTAATTTTAAGTCATCCAACTTTACACAGCAAGATTTATACATTTATAAACATTTTTTTTATATTTTGACAATAACCCAGATGTATATGCCAAAGCGAGTTCCGAAGTACAGGCCATACTTTGGTGAACAGGCTAAAGGAACTAAGTTCATTCAAAGTTCCAAAGTTCTTAGCAGCATATAAACCTAATGTCACCCAAAAAATCATTTTTTAAAAATGTTTACTTATTTTTGAGAGAGACAGAGACAAACTGTCAGTGGGGCAGGGGCAGAGAGAGAGGGAGACACAGAATCTGAAGCAGGCTCCAGGCTCCGAGCTGTCAGCACAGAGCCCGATGCAGGGCTCAAATCCACAAACCCGTGAGATCATGACCTGAGGGGAAGTCAGACGCTTAACTGACTGAGCCACCGACTGAGCCACTCAGGTGCCCCCACCCAAAATATCATTTTGTTTCACTTTTGTATTCTCCAGTAAGCAACCAAGAAAACTGTAAACTTTTTTCCCTGGGAAATAGATGTTGAACACACACACACACACCAAAAAAAAGCCTCACACATACCAAAAAAGCCTCACTCTATCTTTGAAATCAGAATTCTTGAAGTGAGGGGAGATTACATAAAATTGCATGGATTTCCAAAAAGTCAAAAGCAAGTCACCAACCTGATATAAATGATCTCCCAGAACCAAAGAGTCAAGATGATATGTGCTTACTAAAAAGCAAACTAGTAAAAAGCAAAATACTTTTCCTACTGGCTATAATTCTACTGAATAACTGACTCTCCCAACTCCACCCCCACCTCCATATCCATTATCAAATTAACTACTATATCCATTATGGGATAGAGAATCAGACCCAAAACACAAAGGTATTTTTCCATAGAGAGTATTTCTTTAAGATCAAGAGCTTCATTTTTTTAATAGTTTATTGTCAAGTTGGTTTCCATATAACACCCCATGCTCATTCCCACAAGTGCCCTCCTCCATGCCCATCACACCCTTTCCCCTCTCCCCCCCATCAGCCCTCAGTTCAGTCGAGAGCTTCATTTTTAAGAGAAGTTCATAGCCTCAATGACAGTATGTCTAGAGAAATGTTTCAGTGGAAATACATGGTAATAAGAAGAATTCTACCATTAAAATGTTTAATCTATAAAACAGAAAAATACAAGCCCAACTAGCATTCTAAGTATAACTCCTTATCCTTGGTTATACAGTGTTTCTAAAACCTCTGGCAGGCAAATTAAACATTTACAATGGAATGTAACAAAGTCAAACAATATGGGACTGTAATTACTATTAAGCTTTTCATGAGAATGGAGAATGCTGTGTTTCACATTATTACAAAAAAAAATAAAATGATAATGAAAACATGAGACCAAGCAAAAGATTTCTAATTTTCCTAAGGGGAGTTCTTCAGAAGGTTATAACCCTCAATGACAATTAACAACAAAGATATGTTTTTTTTATGTACTGATAAGATGAGTGCAAGTCTTTTCCATGTGAATAAAACACTTATCAAAGTAGCAATACTGCAGTTCATATAAGTAGCATACCAAATCACAGGCAGTATGTCAGCCATGGCTTAGCCACATGGCTAGTAAGGACAGTACAAGCACAGTTCTTATTTAAGCAACATGAAATCCAATCAATATAAAATCTAGAGATCACCTTGTTAAAGACTTTGACCTCACACAATGGAAATATATGCATGCAAATAATGATGACCATCAAAGGTAATGCAATTCATTTTACTCCAAAAATACTTCAACACAATTGGCATAAACAAGTTGGCCAATTCATGGTTAGGGAGATATTAACAGTAAGAAGAGGAAAAAATAGCAAATATAATCAATTCTATTCTGTTCCCCACAACTCCTTACGTTAAGTTACAATCTACTGTGTTGTATTAGCAGGCTCACCAGGCCCCAAGTAAAGTCCTCATTTTCTGGTAAGGGCTCTCTTACCTTATTTAATGTTTCTGGGTAAAAACCCAATTATAACCTCATGCCACTTAAGTTACAATGGGTTTCTTTAAAACTGATTTGTCACTATTAATACAGAAAAGAAAATATTTTTTTTACTTCTCAAACAGAACGAAAATGCAAAACAAAACAAAATAAAAAATGAACAAACAAAAAATAGGGGAAGAAGATGGACTTCTCAGAAAAAAAATCATGAAAACACTGAAATGCAGTATTTCAAAACAGTAAAGTGAGCTAAATAAACTTAATTTAATTACAAAGCCAAAAGCATCAGTTACAACCAAAACACAAGTTTCTAAAAACCAGCAAAAGAATATAAATACTACATTATGACAGGGAGATGAGAAAGTTAGGAAAATAATAATATTAATGTCAAAACCCACTATGTCAAATTTCGTGAAAGTATGCAAATTCTTTCACTGAACTAGAATTCAGCTATAATGAACACTGCACAAAGTAAGACCAAATATTAACTGGGAAGGGAGGATAATGGGGTATCTAATTACTAAAGATGGTAATATTTTCTGTATAAAATCAAGAGCTCAGCCACCATTCAAGGGTCACATCTTTCTAAAAAGGCTGACATTTTATTTTTATTTTTTTTCAAAGCAACAAAACACTATACTGCACAAGGTCTAGGTTGAACAGAATTATTTTTGGAAAATAAAAGGTACTTACAACTGGGGTAAAAAAAAAAAAAGCCATTTCTCCAAGAGTCCTTAAATTCAATACTATTCCAATACAATTCCAAAACAGATTTCTCTCTGCAATTGAATAAAAAGATCCTAAGGTTCTCCTGAAATATTCAATTCAATATAGCCAACAACCCTCAATGCAATCTTTCCAATACCCAACTAAGATCACCATGCAAGAACTGAGAAGAGACAAAGACATAGGCACAAAAGTCATTGGAAAAGGGGGAGGGGGGGGGGGGGGGGGGGAGAGAGAAAATAACAAACCCATAAATTATAAATCCAGAACCTAAAAGAAATTTAGACTGGTTCCCAGGTAGATGAAGCCAAAAATATTATTTTAGCTCTTGCCACACCCCAGCTTCACTTCAAAGAGACCATGTGAACAAAATCAGGAAGATATTTCTTCTTCCCTAATCCCAATCCCTGACTCAATCTGGTTCAGAAACCCAGGCTCTACAAGAACAATAAAACTATGCAGATATCTTTTACTACTCAAATCTGACCTATGATGTAAGTAATATACTTTAATCCTACTCCCCTGAACCTTTCCCACCTTTACCACTGCTCTTGCCCCCTCTATACTACCTATCCACATCCATATAGGGGTAACAAATTCTGTAAAACAACTGATCACATAAGGGACAGATATTAGTAGTACTATGTTACATGCTCAGAGATGGAGTCCCCAAATAAACACAATCAACTTGTTTCAAAATAAGATATACCTGGTACAAGTGCATCATGGGAATTGTAGTCCGCTGTGTACTACACTAGGTATTCATGCCAAAGGTGCAGGAGGGGTAGGGGGCATGAGAAGGAGAAAGATATTGTCTCAGTAGACTAGAAAAATCTCCAATGGTAGACACTGAAAAGGACAAAATCAATGCTGTGGAAGCTCAAACCAAACCAATGATAAATAACAAAAATTCAGACACTGTCCTAGAAAACAGGTTAAAAAAATGACACAGAAATGAAAATTATGAAGAAGAAGATAGCATATATTAGAAACGGAAAATAAACAGACAACCAAAAGACTAATTTCCCCAAATAGCGAATACATCACACAGAACTGAAAGAATAATCAAAGATAAGGAAGCTTTCTTTAGCTGCCAAACAAATGGTTTAAACAGATTATATCCACTACATTCCCAACTAAATCAAGAAAAACAATATCAGACAAATATATAGTGTCACAAATGTGACATTTACAGAGAAAAATTATAAACATTCTATAAGCCGTCAGACATAAAGAACTAGTTACTCATAACAGAACAAAAATCAAGCTTGTCCAAAAATCAATTCTCTCCCAAGTAACAATAAACATTACCTGATAAAGAAATAACTTCCAGTCAAAAATAGCATAGCAGAACTCCTCAAAACTGACCAAAAAGAGCAGAAAGTATGACAATAAAAACCACTCACCTCCCCCCAAAAAAGGGAAAGCTGAACAAGGAAATATTTATGATCACAATTAACAAACTTTAAGACACATCTATTCTGCCAAACATTTCAAATTGTGGGCCAAAATAAAATAAGCTGCCAAGAGCTGGCACATCCTCCTCACACCTCAAGCAGAATGGTCAGGTCCTACACTAGCATGATCGGATCTAAAGTCATCGGTAGAATGCAGGAGACGCAACACCAAAACACCGCAGTGGAAATAAAAGATACGACTATCAATCAGTTAGTTTCTTAACCAATGAAGACAACAAAACAACCAGCAACCACTAATTCTTAGCTCCAAGTCCTGTAGCTCGGAATCAAGGGGGACTTCTCTATTAGACTGACCAACCTCTTAAACTCTGAAAACTGAGGGAAATGGTTCCCTAGGACGAAGGAAAAAATAAATGCAGTGAGAAGGTGAAAAGACTCAAGTGGTCTGAGTTCATTAGTCTCTCCCGTTTTTTCCCACATGATTCTTCAGCAAATTACTATCACTCTCTTTAAAATGACTAACAATGGGGTGCCTGGGTGACTCAGTCAGTTAAGCATCTGACTCTTGATTTCAGCTCAAGCCATTATCCCAGAGTCATGGGATCGAGCCTCATGCCACTGACCATGGAGCCTGCTTAAGATTCTCTGTCTCTATCCCTCTGCCCATCCCCCTGACTTGCAGTCTCCTGCTCTAAACAAATTTTAAAAAGTAACAACTGTAGAGTAATTTATAGAGAACGTATGTATAGAAATTGCAAATAAAGTAAAAGAGGTGGAAGAAAAAGATGAAGAAAATAGGAATAGAAGCAAAAGACAGAAAATATCTATAGCAAGAGCTTTCTGAGGAAATAAAAGGAGAAATCAGACAAATACCACTGTATCAATGAATTATTAGCATACTTTTTAATCTGGCAAGCTCAAACTAGAGCAATAGGGATGCAAGCCACACTAAAAGCAGTAATAAAATAAAATAAAAACAAACTCAAGAACGTGATAGAGAGACATGGAAAAAATCACACAAATCAAAATAGAAAGAGAAATAATATACAAATAATTAATCAGGAGACGCTAGATTTGGAAGACAAGGTAGAGCTAACATATTTACAACAATGATACTAAAAAACTAAACTAGTAGAGCAGACCAATATTCAAAGCTATAATGGAAGAATATTTTCCTGAAATGAATAAAAACATATCTATCAAATCTCACCTTGTCCCATAACAGGATTAATGCAGAAGTAATCAATTGTCAATAATTCTAGTAAATTTTATAGTTCTCTGAGGATTAAAAAAAAATTAGGTTGATATGAGCATCTAGGCAGAAAAATTAATTCAAAAAAAAGTTTTAAAAATGTACTTAAGTCAGCCTCAGGCCTTTCCACAGCAACTGTCAACACCAAATGGAACGTCCAAAATTCTGAGGGCATCTAAGATAATCTTCAAGTATAACAGCAATAAACAACTCAAGAATGCAAGAAGACTTAGAGGCTTTCCTCAAGACTACTGAATGATTAAATTCAACTAGCCAAGAAGTGAATCAAGATAATTCAGGAACAGTAAAAAAATAAAGAAACAAATAAACAAAATAAAACAAAAACACTGCCAGTAAGCTTCTGAGTGCATTTACACATATGGATAAGATGAATGGACTATGAAAACTGTGATTACTAAAATACATGTAAATGTTTTAAATTTGGACAAAATGAACAATAAGATGCAAACAATAACCAATTTGGGCCAAATGAGAGGAAGAAGAAAGCGTAAGTATGCTGCTTTCCATATCTTTGAAAACAGGGAGTCAATGGACACTGCCAAACACTGAAATGCAGCTTTAAAAAACTGAAAATATCTGTTGTAACAAATCACCAACACAAACTTATAACTTAAACAAACAAACAAAATAACAATAACCTTTTACTTTTTTCTATTCTTATTTAGAAGGGTCTTTTAGAAACTAAAATATATTGTTGTAAATAAACCTTTACATGAAATTCACTTATTCCTTGCACTTCATCTATTCTTTTGGTCTGTTTGAATATAGTGGAATAAATTTATGTTTAAGAACCAAATTATTCTGGGGGCACCTGGCTAGCTAAGTTTGTAGAGCTAACGACTCTTGATCTCAGGGTCACGAGTTCAATCCCTACATTGTGCAGAGTTTACTTTAAAAAAATACTAATAAAATAAATAAAAATTTAAAAATAAAAATTTATTCTGCTTTGGAAATTTTATTTTAGGCCTAAATATGCATATGTGTAGACAAAAATATCAGCTTCATGTTTAATAGGTGCTAACAAATGTTAATTCTAGAGGGTAAGATTGAGATAACTTTGGTGGCAGAGTTAGTTTTGTTTTTTGTTTTCTTACTTGCACTTTTAAATACTGCTTGAGTTTTTAATAGTACAGTTCTATGCTTTTCAGAAAAAAATCACATGATTATTTTTTTCCACAAAAGTTCTTTTTAAAAAAAGAAAGGAGCAACATCAATAAAGTTTGAGGGGGAAATGTGACAACACACTTTTACCATACAATAGTAACACCCTATACCATTGATTTAATATTAAATTAGCCTATTAAGAGATGAAGTGAAATTAATAAATTAAAAAACTGCAATTTGCGATCAAAAGACAACCTGTGATATAGAAAAAAATTTTAATTAGTATAGGTCTAGATAAAAAGTGAACACAAATTTTAAAACATTCTCCAAAAAAGCACTAAAATAGTTCAACAATAATAATTTACAGCTGGAGCGAAATAAGTCAGCAGAGAAGGACAGATACCATATGTTTGCACGCATAGGAGTATTACGAGGAACTTAACAGAGGACCATGGGGGAGAAGAAGGGGGGAAATAGTGGGGGAGAGGGAGGGAGACAAACCATGAGAGACTCTTGAATGCTGAGAACAAACTGAGGGCTGATGGAGGTGGGGGTAAGGGGAGGGGGGTGATGGGCATGGAGGAGGGCACTTGTGGGGATGAGCACTGGGTGATATATGGAAACCAACTTGACAATAAACTATTTAAGAAAAAAAATTTATAGCTAAAAACTTATGTTACTGTAGCAAAGAACCAAGAGTAGCAAAGCGTGTGTGGGTGTGCAGAGCTAGCTATATGTGTGACAACAAGCTGACACGGACACCCAGGCCCATGTGTGGAGGTGGTACAGGCAGTGGGAAAATGGGAAAGGAGGAAGAACCTGCAAACCTCCTGCCTATCACAGGCAGAAAGAGTCATTTTGTTTTTGGATTATGGTAAAACTGAAAAGTCAACACTAAAAGAAATAAAGAAAAGAGATATGTATGTGTATATACTACCCAAAACATGGGAAATCCAAGTACAGAGAACAACTCACACAGAGATGGAGAGCAAAGGAAATACTATTAAAAGCACAACCTACCATAAAAGAAAACTTGACCAAGTATATGTATTATAACAATTATAAATGGGTCAATTAAAGGGCGATGGTCTTCAAAATGGGTTAAAAAAATCTAATGAAATTCTGTTTATACGACATACATTCAAGATAAAATTACAGATTAAAGAAAGCACCAGACCATGGCATACCATTAATGAATAGCCAATTATACTCAAACTAAATAAAACAAAACAAAAACAAAGAAATATTGGGAACACAAAGAAAGTCATTTTATATTGATAAATTTTTTAACTCACCAAAAAATGTAAAATATCATAAACACAAGGCAAATTATAGAACTAGCATATATAAGTCAAAATGCTTAGGTATTCAATTTAAAAAATGACACAAAAATATGGTAATGAAACACTAACATTCCACTCCTGAGCTGCAATAGATTAATAGGGGAAAATATCAAAAGGAATGCAGAAGCTCTAAAATCATAATTTATGCTCTACCCTAATTCCAGGAATATTTACAAATTTTATGTGTACTAATAAGGAAATCCCTAAAAATATAACAGTAAAAAGTGTATATATCAGTCCATGTTCCTTTTCTACAAAATACACAAAAAAAGAAATGACAACGTAAAAGGAAAAGTTAAACCTAAAAAAAAAAGTCACTCTGAAATTTAAAAACTCTCCCAATAAATCTGTTTTCAAAGAAATAATATCCTTCATCTAGGACTCTCAATTGTTTCATATTTTTTAAAAAAGGAAATTCAACTGAAAGCTCTTATAAGGTCTTTTTAGCCATTCCTCCCCCTGACATGCACAAATCACAATGTTTTTACAATGTTTACCAAGCATATACTATATATTCAGCTTTTAGGCTGATGATTCAGTGTGATATACAAAAGCAGAAAGGGTCCCTAACATTAAAGTGTATGAGGGAGTTGAGGAATTAAGAGAATCAAACAGCAGTCACCAATATAATTTAATATATAGAAATTCAGAGAAAGAAGAGAC
Organism: Hyaena hyaena; assembly: GCF_003009895.1. Taxonomy (NCBI): domain Eukaryota; kingdom Metazoa; phylum Chordata; class Mammalia; order Carnivora; family Hyaenidae; genus Hyaena; species Hyaena hyaena. The sequence goes on from NW_024081019.1 coordinate 372,557, forward strand.
CAAAGTAGGGAGGGAAAACTTCTTTATATGACTTCAGGTAGGACTCAAAGATAAAAGAGATTGGAAAATACAGAGAAGAAATGGGGAAAACATTCTGGCTAGGAATACTACAAGGATGAAGGTTAAAGAATGAAACAGTTACATACTGACAGTTACAACAAGTTACTATAGTAGATACAGCCTAGGAAGAAAAACACTCAAATACTAGACCAAACTGTTTATGCTAAAAAATGAACTGCAATAAGATTTCAAGGCACAATGGCTGTGGTTGCCAGCTAAAGTCTGGAAAGGTTCTCATCACTTTGAACATTCATTCAAATAGACTTCCACTTTGAGGTATGTTTCATATCTCTAGAGAGAATAACATTACCAATAAATGATTATCTTTATTTGCCGTTTGGGAGACTGACCACAGCAGAGGTAAGATACTGGCCAGGCTTCCACAGTCACTTCGTGCAATGAGAGGAAAACAGTTAATAGTGAAGAATTTAAAGAACATTAATTATCACATGCATGCATGTCACTATATTCTTTCACATTCCTATAGTCTAATCCACAAAAATTAAAATAATTAAACTAAAAGAACTATCTCTAATCAAGAATGCTGTCAAAAGAAGGAAACACAGATTCAGAATCGGTTTATAATAAACAAGGTAGAGAGGACTTGGGCTGCCAAGTAGTGGGAGGAAATAAAGCATCTTAGTTTCTGAGCAAAATGCTGTTATTAAGTATAATTGCATCAACTTGATTCAAATCCAGTATTTCTTATTCATTGAAAAGAAACATTAAAATAGCAGCAATTTCCTCTACAAATAAACAAACTCAGCCAAGGAAGCTTCCACCAAAAAAAAGTTTAACTCTAAAGGAAATAAAAAGCAGAAGCAAAATTATTTCACTGCTTCTAATTTCAAATTATAACTTCTAAACATAAATACGCTATAGCTAAGTCAGTAAAAATCACTTTTAAAGTTCTAATAAAAATTACAATGAATTTTTTCAAACAGTCTAATTCTATAATGCTAAAGTAGATAAAAATAAGACAAATCTTCCAATGAATAAATAAAAGTTACTGCTATATATTAACTAACTGTGGAAATCATTAACAGAAATATTTTAATTTAATTGTTCATAATTATGATAGCTTGAAAAAGCTATGAGAAAGAGGAAGTTTCACTTACAAATACCTAAGTTTAGATGTGACAGACTACCTCTGAATATAAGCATCTTGATGCACACTATTGAAATTTCATTTTTTACTACTAATAATTTCAGTTATTTCTGGATCCTTGACTAATAAAAGATGCATCTGGACATTTGAACTATAAATTAACCATAAATATCTGCTGAGAAACTTTATCTTTGAGCTTCTGAGTATAGGAACTCTTGAAATAGGCATGTCCCATGTACATAATATATGTGTAAAATAAGTATTTCAACCAAATAGTCTCAATAGGTCTTTCTATCCATCACTCTCCTATGCCCCACATACATACAAAACCACAATGACTTCTCAGTATTTAAAACTGAGGGGCATGGGGACTATAAGCCAAGACAGGCCACATACCCACTAGTGTAGATCTGTCTTCTTGCACCTGAGCTGTCACTTGGGAGGCCAAAGAGAACAGATCTTGGATGGATATATGAACTGCTGCAAGAATGACTCTCCCAGAAGAGAAATACTTGACGTTGCGCTGCTGGCAAAATGTTTTTCCTGTTCTAAATCCTTCTAAGTAAATCTGATTTAAAATGTCTGGTGAGTCTAAGTGTTGGGTTGAACTTAAAAGACTATCTGGTAGACGTTGTAAAACCCAATCTCAAATTTTAAACTTTTCTTCAGGCACAAAATAACCATAATTTGTGTTAAGTATGATGGTCTTTTCTCATAAAACATGAGAAGGCAACTTCTTTTTAAAATATGTGATGTTTTCAAACAATGTTTCCATTTTCCCAATATTCAGGCTTTAGATTAACCATTAATGCAAATATGAATACCATTCATTGAGCTTCAACAATATTACACATCCAGTGTCTTAATTTGTGGGAATTAGTCATCCTGATCAGATACAATAGGTGCCACTGAAGAATTCTACATATGGTTTTTAAATGTTCAATCAAATGATCTAAATAAGCAGAGCTGAATAGATCTAGGGAATCTATAAAGCTTTACAGAAAGTTGTGTTTCTAGAGCCACCTGGCTGGCTCAGTCAGTGGACCACATGACTCTTGGTCTCAGGGTTGTGAGTTCAAGCCCCACATTGGGTGTAAAGATATTTTAAAATAAAAATAAAGTTGTGTTTCTACATATTTACTGAGATTTTCAATTCCTAAACATAATCTGAGATGCTAAAGGTTTGTCAGGATCTTGCCTTCTATATGGACAACCTAGAAAAATTACACACTTAGATCTCATTTCTCTCCTTTTTGATAAATTTTGTAAATTTAGGACATGTGTTTTATCCTTCATTTTAAATGCATATTGGCCCTATTTAAAATCTAAACTCTCTTAAAACACAATCACCAGCAATTCTGCACCACTTGACAGCATAAGGTCTGAAACAAGTTTCAATGTGTAATATTTTCAGTCTAACAAGAAGTGCTCTCTAAATGGGACCCATCAAATGCTTGAAGAAATCCTTTTAAAATCTTCAATTTTAAAGAAACAATCTATCAGGTAAACCATTTTCTTTAAATCTTTAGTTTACAAATGATATCCTCCTAGAGATACTAAATAAAAATGATTGAGGGGATTAAGGGGTACAATTGTCATAATGAGCACTGGGTGATGTATGGAATTGTTGAATCACTATATAGTACCCCTGATACTAATATAACTGTGTGTTAACTATGTGGGAATTAAAATAACATAAAAATGATTGATGGTGCTAAGACTTTTTTATATCCTTTTCCAATAGAAGTTATATTTTAAATTATTTCTATTGTTGACATTCACACTACAATGTCAGTTGTCATTCCTTAGTAAAATCACTTGCTACTATTTCACAAAACTTCCTTGTGTAAGATCCAAAAAAAAAGTAAAATCACTTACTGTAAACAGCCCACTCTTACTGCCACAGGAATGTGGGGAAGTTGAGTGGCCCACTTCAGTGTCACATCCTGATAAATATGCAACATCTGATTATGGTTTCCAATCAAAGTATTTATTGTTCCTTCAGAAACTGTATGTTGAAGACAGAAAAATGGAAAATAAAACAGTTATCTGCAACAGTATATATTTTAAGGGATTTAGATACAAATTAATTCTAATGTCTTGATGTTAATGTATAAAATAATAAAGTATTTAAGTAGTAAGATATTATTTTTCAACTTCAAGCACCAATATCAAAAATTTTTAATGATTTTACAGACTTGAGAACTATAGGGAGATAGTAGCCAACATTTTTGGGTTTTATCTAGAAAGTATGAATTTCATTAATATTTAACACATTTAAGCTAATGATTTACCAGGCATTAGCTACAGATAAGTCATTCTATTGGGCATTACTATGCAACATTCTGCTTACAACAGTCTGTTTCAGAAATGTACTGAACAACCACTTTTTGGAAAGCATAAATGTATACCTGAGGCCAATTCTCCAAGTCATTCTGTACAAAGTAAAATGACTGACAAAACCAAATGTGTGCTTTATATCAAACTTCTATTCAAACTCTAAAGTTAAAATTTCCATTACATGTTCTGTATAAAACTATTTTCCTAGATGTTTAAAATATATGTGTGTGAATTTGGCTTTTTCTGATGTGTATCACATAGTCTTGACATATGGAAAAGATAAAAGAAAAATCCTTCTACACACCTGAGCAATATGGGAGGAAACAACTTGGGCTACAATCAAGTTTCTTCATGAATCGAATCTGTCCATTATCCTTAAGGCAAAAAAAGTTTCTTTCACCAAGAACAAATACAGAAGATGCTGACTGATTGAAAGAGACAATACATATATCGAGGGCTTGCTCTCCAATATTTAGAGTCCAATCCACCTACAAAGAAAAACTAAAATCAATTTAGTTGCTAAAAACAAAGTATTTCAGTCATTTTCATATCAATACAATTAAGAAACTGTATAAAAACTGGTTAGTCCTCCCTTTTTATTTTTTTTTGCAATCACCATACTTCTGATATTTTACACACTTTAATAGGTTTTGAACCATCTTTTGCCAGATGATAGGAGCTATTCAGTGGTTCAAAAATACTCATATAAATATGGGGAGTGGGGCAGGGGAAAAAAAGACTCATACAAATTTAACCAAGGAGGTGTAAAATGTGTAAAACAAAAACTACAAAATTTTGATAAAAGAAATTGAAAAACTCAAATAAATGGAAAGATACGCCATGTTCATTAATTAGAAGAATTACTATTATTAAAATGCCCATACTATCCTACCCAAAGTGATCTACAGATTCAAATCCCTTTCAAAATTCCAATGGCATTTTTCACCAAAATAGAAAAAAAAAGTCCTAAAATTCATACAGAACCACAAAGGACTCCAACTAGCGAAAGCAATCTTGAACAAAAAGAACAAAGCTGAAAGCATCAAATTAATCAAATTCCTTGATTTTGAAACACACTACAATGCTATACTTAACAAAATAGCACTGTGCTGGCATAAAAAAAAAAAAATCTAGACCAATGCAACAGAATAGAGCCCAGAAATAAATGCATTTACAATGAATTGATCTTCAACAAAAGTATCAAGAGCACACACTAAGACCAGTCTCTTTAATAAATGGTGTTGCAGGGTGATGGGCACCTGGGTGGCACCTGGGCACCTAGGTTGAGCATCTGACTCTTGACCTCAGCTCAGGTCATGATCTCATGGTTCATGAGTCTGAGCCTCACATTGGGCTCACTCCTGTCAACCCATCAGTGCAGGGCCAGCTTCAGATCCTCTGTCTCCCTCTCTCTACTACCCCCCCACTTGTGCTTTCCCAAAAGTAAATATATTTTTTTTAATGATGTTGGGAAAACTTGATATTCACATGCAAAGGAATGAAATTGGACCCCTATCTCACACCATATACAAAAAATCAACTCAAAATGGATAAAGCCTTAAACATAAGACCTCAATCTGTAAAACTATTAGAAGAAAATATAAGGAAGAGCTTTTTGTAATTGTTTTAGGCAACAATTTTTTGGATATGACCCCAAAAGCACAGGCAACAAAAGCAAAAATAGACAAAAGAGATTGCATCAAGCTAAAAAGTTCCTGTACAGCAAATGAAACAATTAACAAAGAGACATTCTATGGAATGGTAGAAAATATTTGCAAACCATCTATCCAATAAGGGGTTAATACCTAAAAACATATAAGGAACTAGACAACTTAGTAGCAAGTAAACAACCTGATTTAAAAATAGGCAAAAGACTTGAACAGATTTCTCAAAAGAAGATATACAAATGGCCAACAATTATATGAAAAAAATGCCCAACACCACTAAATCATCAGGGAAATGCTCAAAACCACAATGAGATATCACCCCACACATATTAGAATGGCTTTTCTTAAAAAGACAATAGATAACAAGTTTGCTGGCATGGACGTAGAAGAAAGGGAACCCTTTTGCACTGTTGGTGGGAATATAAATTGGTACAGCTACCATGGAAAACAGTAAGGAGATATCTCAAAAAATTAAAAATAGAACTAGTATATAATCCAGCAATTCTACTTCTAGGCATATAATCAAAGGAAATGAAAACAGGAATTTAGAGAGAACATTCCCATGTTCATTGCAGCATTTTTGACAATAGCCAAGATATGGAATGAACCGAAATTTCCACTGATAAACAAATGAATAAAGAGAATGTGTGTGATATTATATATAATATACTAGATAATGTGTATAATATAATGGAATATTATTCAGTCTTCGAAAAGAAGAAAGTCCATTTGTGACAAAATGGATGAATCTGGGAGGCATTATGCTAAGTGAAATAAGTCAGGCACAGAAAAACAAATACTGCATGATCTCACTTACATGTGTAATCTAAAAAAGACAAACTCAGGGGTGCATAGGTGGCTCAGTTGGTTAAATGCAGACTTCGGCTCAGGTCATGATCTCACAGTTCATGAGTTCAAGTCCCACATCAGGGTCTATGCTAACAGCTCGGAGCCTGCTTTGAATCCCACGCCTCCCTCTCTCATATTCTGCCCCTCCCCTGCTTGCACTCTGTCTCTGTCTCTGTCTCTCTCTCTCTCTCTCAAAAATAAAATAAATATTAAAAAATATGCATTTGAAAGACAAACTCATAAAACCAGAGAGTCTAATGGTGGTTGCCAGGGCCTGGGGGAAGACATAAATGGGAAAGTACTGACTGGCCAAAGGGTACAAAGTTTCAGTTACACAGAATGAATAAATTCTGGAGACTTAATGTACAGTCTGATGACTATAGTTATGTTACTGTACTGTATTGTACATATACTTGAAATTTGTTAAGATAGCTCTTAAATGTTCTTACTATAAAAAAGAAAACTATGTGAGCTGAATAGATATGTTAATTTGCTTAATTATGGTAATCATTTCACAATGTACATATATCAAAATATCGTAAATTATATAATTTTCATTTGTCGATTATACCTCAATAAAGCTGGAGGCAGAAAAAAGGAAGGTAGAAGATTGGGTGGGAGAATGCCCTACACAAAGTGAGCTGGCTGTATAAAGATCCTCTGAAAGAAAAGGAAGGACCACGATTTGTTCAAAAATAATAATAATACACATAACAAAGTTATATGCTTTACGGCAAAATTTCCATAAGAAAAATTTCCATATTGTGTTTACTTTGCAAATCAAATTTAATAAGCACTAAAACCTAACCAATATTTATGTACCAATAATGTTTTAATATAAAGACAATTAAAAAGTATAGATAGATAGATACACACACACATACAGAGCAGCCAATAAGCTGTATCAGTTGACTAGGCAGGATCCTCAATACCTTAAGAATTACACCAAGGTAATTCCATATCCCTGGAACATGGTCAATGTCCAAAAAATGCTTCCTAAAATAATTTAGTAATAAATTTAAAATTAACATACTTTTCAGAATTCAGCCCCCAATCAATTAATACTTTTTAATTGAAAAAAAAAAGGGGGGGGCACCTGGGTGGCTTAGTCAGTTAAGCGTCCGACTTTCACTTAGGTCATGATCTCGCGGTTCGTGGGTTCGGGCCCCGCATCGGGCTCTGTGCTGACTGCCAGCTCAGAGCCTGGAGCCTGTTTCAGTCTGTGACTCCCTCTCTCTCTGACCCTCCCTTGTTCATACTCTCTCTCTCTCTCCTAGAAATAAATAAAACATTAAAAAAAACAGAAAAGAGCAAAGGTATTGGCTGACAGACATATACTGAAAATGGCAATGACAGTGAGATGGCTGCACAAAAGCATGTGGACAGAGAGGAAATAAGAGTGTCCTCAAAGTTAGGTTATAACCGACAAATAATGGATCAAAGATAAAATATGAAAACTCACATTAAAGATACGAATGAATTTCTGGCTATCAAGATATGATTGAGATATTTATCTACTTTAAGTACTAAAATATCTAAAGAAAGTATAAAATCCAAACGGATTTTTTAAGTTAAAAATTTTTCAAAAAAGTAAGATTATCTTGGATCTTAATCAGGATTCAACACCAAGAAATCATTCCATTACTGTTAAATTCAAGTATAGCTTACCTCTATGAAAAGATTCCACTGTATACAAAACATAAATGTCAGTCCTGTGACAATCACACTTCTCATTACACTTTATTTTATTATTTTTTTAAGTTTGTTTATTTATTTTGAAAGAGAGAGAGACAATGCAAGCAGGGGAGGAGCACAGAGAGAGAGGGAGAGAGAATCCCAAGCAGGCTCTGCACTATCAGCACAGAGTCTGACACAGAATTTGACCTCACAAACCGTGAGATCGTGACCGGAGCCGAAATCAAGAGTCAGACGCTTAACGCCTGAGCCACCCAGCACCCCTCATTACATTTTAATCCTGGGCTGATGTATCCCTGATTCTGAGATGATGATCCATTCAGAATGGACAGGCAAATTGAGTTTCTGAGGCTGCAGGCTGACATCCGGCCATTAAATTTTTTCAATTCACTAGGTACTGAGTGCCCCTCTCTGTGACCTCCCCTTAGAGAAATATACCACATTCTAAATGAATGGGTGTCAAAAAACACAGAAGTTTACTAAGAATAATAATTTTAAAGTTCTTCCACCTCCAGCCCAAAGACCGTAGCAGGAAAAGACTTTACCATCACACCTGAAACAACACAACATGGACAAAATATATGAAACAACAGTTTGCAAGGCACTGAATCTCAAACAACAAAGGACAGCAATCCTTTGAAGACAAAACAAATGAGGTGAGTGATAGAACTGTTCCATCCGTGAGGGAGTTTTCAGGCCATGGCACAGGGAGGAGGAACGCAAGTGAGGCCCAGCAAACTCCCTGAGTTGGGGATATGGACACTGGGAGTTCAGAGAAAGCAGAGCAGCTGGAGTTCATCAGACAGCATGCAAAGGGGAGAAGGCAGCACGGGGACAGAACTTGGACATCTGTAAAGAATCCTCTCAAATATTCATCTGAGGACTTATCAGCACATTCATGTAAGGAAACTACCCAACGCCAGGGAGAGAACCACCATTAGAGATAACAGTGCCCAGCATTCATGCTGCCTGCAATACTGCCTGTGTTTGCCAGCCAGACGGGAACACCTCATAATTCAAAGGGAGCTGAGTAGAGCATGCAAAAGCGTCTTGCCTAAGGAATGGAGACTAAGTAGCCCCAGAATGAGCACTGCTCTAGTCCTATCTAACAACCCAAAAGGACCAGACTATCCAAGTATCTTCTTACCTGTGTCCCAAGCCTAAGCTCAAGAAGAGTTATAGGAATACAAAAATATCTAGCACCCAAAAGTAAAATGACTTATTTGCCATCTAATAAAAAATCACCAGGCATGTAGAGAAATAAGAAAATATGATTTACAAAAAAGAAATAAATAAATCAACTGAAACTGACTTGAAAACTGATGCAGGTGTTAGAATTAGAAAAGAAGGATATTAAAACAATTATTATAACTGTACTGTATTCTGTCTCTTCAAAAAGTTAAATAGAAACATGGACGATATAATCTATGAGCAGTGGGGCAACTTCAAGTATCCTAAACATATGTGTAACTGGGGTCCCCAGAAAAGAAGAGAAAGATAGAAGACCAAAAAAAAAAAGTTTGAAGAGTTAAGAGTCAAAAATTTTCTAATTTTCAAGGTTCTGGGTGGCTCAGTCAGTTGAGTATCCTACTCTTGATTTCAGCTCAGGTCATGATCCCAGGGTTGTGGGATTGAGTCCCACATTGAGCTCTGGATTGAGCATGGAGATTGCCTGGGATTCTCTCTCTCCCTCTATCCCGTTGACCTTCTCCCATTCATGCTCTCTTTCTCTCTCTTAAAATTTTTTTTTCTAATTTTCATGAAAACTATAAATTCACAGATGCATGAAGCTCAACAAATCCTAAGTACAAAATAAAGAAAACTATACAAAGCACATCATAATCTAATTGCTTTAAAAAAGTGAAAAGAGGAAATCTGAATAGCAGCCAGAGAGAAAAGATATGATGAAGAGAGGATCAAAGATAAGAATGTAGGCAGATTTCTCATGAGAAAAATAATGGAAGCAAGAAGACAGTGGAGCAACCTCTTAAAACACCAGGGAGGGAAATACCTGTCAAACTAAAATCTTATGCCAAAAGAATACACTTTCAAACAAAAAGGCAAAAATAGTTTTTGAGACACAGAAAAACTGAAGGAATTCATCACCAGTAGACTCACATTGAAAGAAATGTGAAAGCAAGTCCTTCCAGCAGAAGAAAACTGATACCAGATAGAAATATGGCCTCCACAAATTAATCAAGAGTACCAGAAATGGTAACTACATGGGTAAAAATGATATTTTTCTTATCATTTAAATCACATTAAAAGATATTTAATATTTAAACAAAAACAGTACTAATGTGATATGAAGTTTATAGTGTATGTAAAAATATAGCATATGACAATTAGCACAAAGGCTGAAAGAAGTATGGTTCTTATATGTGAAATATATAATATCACCTGAGAGTAGATCATGATAAGTTAAATAGTATAAACTCTAAAGCAACTCCTAACATAACAAAACAAAGAGTTATGGCTAATAAGCCAACAAAGATAAAATGAAATCATAAAAAATACTGAATAACTCTAAAAGAAAGCTGGAAAACAGGAAAATGAAAACAAAAAACAGATGGGACAAATAGAAAGCAAATGGCCAGATGGCAAACTTAAACCTATCCATATTAATAATCACATGAAATGTATATGGTCTAAAACACAAATTAGAAAGCAAAGCATATCATACTAAACAAAAAAGCAAGACTCAACTACGTGCTGCTTACAAGAAATGGATTTTCAGTACAAAGACACAAATTGGATTAAAGTAAAAATATGGAAACATAAATCAGAATAACACAAATCAAAAGAAGAATGCTATCAGAGCAAAAAGGTAAAGAGGGTTATCTCATAATGAAAAGGGGATATGTTCATCATGAAACATAACAATCTTAAATGTTTATGTACCTAATAAAAGAATAATAAAAGAATAAAATGAAGCAAAAAACTGATAAAAGTGCAAGGAGAAACATATAATCCACAATTACAGTCAGAGATTTCAATATCCCTCTCTGAATAACTGACAGAAATTGGTCAAAAAATTAATAAGTATACAGAAGATTTGAACAATCTATCATCCAACCTAACTGACATTTATAGAAAACCCAAGAACAGAATAAAAAAAAAAAAAAAGACATTCTTTTCAGGTGTTCAATGAAGATTTACCAGGCTAGATCATATTCTAAGTCATAAAACAAGTATCAATAAATCTGAAAGAATTCCAAGTCATACAAAGTATTTCTCTGACCACAAAAGAAATAAATTAGAAATCAACAAACAGTTAAGGAGTAGCTCTGACTAATATAGGCAGCTTTTAACTGCCTTCCCACAACTACCTTATTAAAAGCATTCCATTGGATAAATTTTGTTTCTCTGCAATAGATTTAATGTTCCATGGCATCACAGTCCTGCCAAGCAACTGTGGTGCAACGAAAGGAAGTTTTACTGCTATTTCTTACTCTATTCATTAATTAAAGGAGAATGGGAAAATCACTCATCTGTAATTGTTTTCAGAATACATTCTCAGTGTAAGATACAGAGCTGTATCAATAAACATGTGCAAATAAATGAGTAAAGGATATTCCAGACTAAATAAAAAATATGTGCAGAAGCCTTGAATCAAGAACAGCCACGGAATATTTAGAACAATGAGAAGACCATGTGGCTGGAGTGCAGAATATATGAGACAAATGGAAGAAAACTACTATTGAGGAGGAGGTCAAGGACAAATTGATCACCATTATCATTGTCATCTTCATCATCTAGACATCTTTGCTGAGGGCATTTTATATATATATATATATATATATATATATATTTTTTTTTTTTTTTTTTTTCCCCTAATGGCAACACTGTAAAATAGGTATTGTCACCATTTTGCAACTGAGAAAGCTGAGACTTAGCGTGGTTAATAAACTTGCTCAGGTGCGCCTGGGTGGCTCAGTCGGTTTAGCGTCAGACTTCAGCTCAGGTCATGATCACATGATTCATGGGTTCAAGCCCTGCGTCAGGCTCTGTGCTGATGGTTAGCTGAGAGCCTGGAGCCTGCTTCAGGTTCTGTATCTCTCTCTCTCTCTGACCCTCCCCTGCTCACGCTGTCTCTCTCTCTCTCTCTCATTCTCTCTCTCTCTCTCTCTCTCTCTCAGAAATAAATAAAACATTAAAAAATTTTTTTAAATAAACTTGCTCAAACTTGCTCAAAATTAGTAGTAAGTACAATTCTCAAGATGTAACTCCAAAGTCTATCCTTTAACTATTATTAGTATGGTGCCTCCAAGTTCTGCGAAAAAATATGCCATATTTGTATTTGTTGTTTTCTCTCTTTCACTTTTTACTGATATTAAGAAAATATGTTTTCATCTCATTCTTGGCTCTTCAAGTTAGCCTTCCTTCCTATCTTCTGTATCCTAATATAGAAAACTCATTTTCTCTAATATTTTTACTTCCTTGGTATTATAAATTACACATTATTTCTTCATGTAGTTTCTTTCATATGTGTCCATCTCAAATTCACTTTACTGTTTCCACCATAATTTTCAATTCCTTCTATGTTTTTCCTTCCTGTTGATGGAGTTTCTGCAGAGAGAGTTCCCAATTATCATTTATCCCTTTATTTTCATTTAACAGAGAATTTATCATTTACAATATTTCCTCAAACTATTTTTCAAGTTACCAAATTTCTGCCTTTGTCTTTAGGCCTATTTTATCTTGCGGGCTATGAATTTTTATTTTTTACTTATATATTTAATCACATGCCTACTAGTAGCAAAATTTTTGCCTATTAAAGGTTTCTTTAAATTTTTCTCTTTTTGCTATATTAGTTGATAAACATTTCATTTAAAAGTGACCCCATCTGGACATTTATAATTCTAGTGGTATAACTCTATAATCTGATAACTTATGGAGCAGCTGTGTGGCTCAAGCAATTAAGAGCCCAATTCTCAATTTAGGCTCATGTCATGATCTCAGAGTTCATGAGTTCGAGCGCTGTGTTGAACTCGGAGCTGACAGAGAGATTCTCTGCTAAGGATTCTCTCTCTACCTCTCTCTCTGCCCCTCCCTCACTCTCTCGCTCTCCTTCTCTCTCAGAATAAATAAACTTTTTAAAAATTCTGATAAATATGACACAGCCAGGCCTGTGTCTCCATTGCTCAATAGTAGCCAAGTAAATTTTTTCCCACTGATAGAATCATAACATAGAAAAGAAAAATAGCAAAAATAAATATTTTTAAAAATTTTCTTCCCAGAATTTTTATTTGAAGAAAATCTGTGATTAGATATGATATAACTAAAATTTTTATATATTAAAAAAGGCCTTACAACAAGTCTTTTTCCAGAACCAAGTTTTTGTTGTTCAGTCTCCTGTCTTTTATCTGCATCCGTTGCAAAAGCAAGTACTTGGTACCTGTTTGAAAGATATGAATAATTATAAGTATTTTTTTAGTTAAAAAGCATAAATTATTTTAAACTTTAAAAGCACATAATCTATAAACTTTACAAACTGTTTTTTTGGGGGCACCTGGGTGGCATCTGACTTCAGCTCAGGTCATGATCCCATGGCTCGTGGGATCGAGCCCCACATCAGGCTCTGTGCTGACAGCTCAGAGTCTGGAACCTGCTTCAGATTCTGTGTTTCCCTCTCTCTCTGCCCCTCCCTCACTCATGCTCACTCGCTCTCTCTCAAAAATAAACATAAAAAATTTTTAATTGCTTTTTTCTTGGTTTTAAAAACTGTAAAATTTAAGATTGAATTCTTCTTGAATGACACTGTGACATGAGACTATGTAAACCTGTCATGATAATGAAATTATAACCATGTCCTAAAATTCAATATTGGGTAAAGAGATCTGCCAATGACAAAGCATTTCCATTGGAATTTTACATGACGAACAACATAGCTAAGAAAGATCCGACACCAAAACTTCACAAAAAAAAAAAAAAAAACATAAATATTGCAAAGCAGCCAGATGTAGTAGAAACTGTTAATAGATGTTCTATGGAACCCAACAGACCAGAGTTTAATCCCCAGCTAAGCCACCTACTAGTTGGCAAATTAATTACTCCATGTCATATCTTCTTCCATCTATAAAATGGAAATAGGGGCGCCTGGGTGGCTTAGTCGGTTAAGCGTCCGACTTTCGCTTAAGTCATGATCTCATGGTTCGTGGGTTCGAGCCCCGCGTCGGGCTCTGTGCTGACTGCCAGCTCAGAGCCTGGAGCCTGTTTCAGTCTGTGACTCCCTCTCTCTCTGACCCTCCCCTGCTCACGCTCTCTCTCTCTCTCTAGAAATAAATAAAAAAAAAACCTTAAAAAAAAAATAAAATGGCAATAAAAATCTCTAATTCAAACATGGCTAAAAGAATTTAAAAATAGCTTAGTGCCTAGTACAGTAACTGGCATATATTAGGTGCCCAACAGATTGACAGACAAATACAGATTTACACATATATAGAGATCAATCACCTAGTAGTTTATGTGGTATGTAGTAAGTTCTTAATAGGGGGCATTATAAACATTATGACTTTCTATAAGTATTTTATAGGTTTTATTTCATTAGTAATATTTGGCTCAAATCATTCTTAAAAACAATTTATACAGGGCGCCTGGGTGGCTCAGCCGGTTAAAGCATCAGACTCTTGATTTCTGCTCAGATCATGATCTCACAGTTCATAAGTTGGAACCCAACATTGGTCTCTGTACTGATAGCATGGAGCCTCCTCGGGAATCTCTCTCTCCCCTCTCTCTCTGCCCCCTACCTCACTCACTCTCTTTCTCTCAAAAATAAATAAACTTTAAAAAAAATTATAAATATCATTCAATCTAGAAATGATTAATTTAGCCAATAAAATTTAAATTCCCTTATTTCCCAATATTTAATGGTATACTGTTAAAGCAATAATCCTGCTGTAAATGCAGAAAGTTTAGGCTCACAAATTCCCTTCTTTCCTATGAATCAAAAGTCTTGCATTGTTCTTCCACAGCTAAGAGGAAAGTCAGTAGATATATTCAAACATCTCATACTGTCTAAGAGAAAGATATCTGAAAGTGTAAAACTCAGGGAACTGAATGAACAAAAGCAATGTGGAATACCTAAATAAACATTGAAATGTACACTGGTATTCAAATGTCATATACCAACTCTTAAACTATCTTAATCTTTCATAAAGAAAAAAAGCCTTTACTTGCAGTTGTCAGACATCTCATACTGTCTAAGAGAAAGATATCTGAAAGTGCAAAACTCAGGGACCTGAATGAACAAAAGCAATGTGGAATACCTAAATAAGCATTGAAATGTACACTGGTATTCAAATGTCATATACCAACTCTTAAACTATCTTAATCTTTCATAAAGAAAAAAAGCCTTTACTTGCAGTTGGATGCAAAATGACTATGAATTAAGACAGACCTTGCAAGGTATGCATGAACATCAGTCCTATGATTAATATGAAAGCTTAATATATATGAATTTTATCAATTCAGTAGTGATCCAATACATCTAATATATCTAAGCTCTGACAAAGAAATAAAACTAGTATATGGTCTGCATCCATCAAGACCTCCCAAGTAGTTGTAGAGACTCATATACAACTATGTGTGCCCTGTGCTAATTGTGCTAACAATTCAGAGTGCCCTGCGCTAATAATAGAAGGCATATACATAGTAGCATGGGAACAATGGCAGACACAAGTAATTGGAATGGAGGAAATATGTATGTTTTTGATATAGGTTCAGGAAGAGAAAGCTAGATTTTAAAGAATGAGTGAAAACTCATTATGCTGGTAAAGAGGTAAAGGCATTATGGCAAAGCCAATAGCACATGAAAAGGCATGCAGTAAAAGAGACATGAAAAGCCACAACTGGAGTTTAGGAGAGATGCATGGCAGGGAGGAATGAGTCATGGGAAACGAGACCAAAAAAAAAGGTAGGAGGGTAAAGATCGCAGCCTTGTAAAACCATGCTAAGAAATTCCATGGGCAGCTGCAGGAAATATCTCCATACCATTTGAGAATGACCTACAAAATCCCTAAGTCTCCAACATGCCAAATAATTAGACCTCAATTCCAACCTTCGTATGGGATTGTTTTACTCTTCCCAGTTCACGGTATCAGAAATAGTATGCACTGGTGACTAAAATATCAACCTAGACCTGGGCCTGCTATGGATCCAACTTCAGGCAATTAATTACATAGGCGGTTCATTTCCTGCACACACCAACCTACTAAAGGATGATATGGATATTAATGAGATTGTTATAAAAATCCAAAGCTTTTGAGCTGTTTGAAGCTTCTTAGAGAACTACAAAGCATTATTATTTCATCCAGGAATAAGTGAGCCCCTAAAGTGGGCTCATTAACATCAAACAGCAGGCAGAGACACAGCCAAAATTGACTCCTGATTTCCAAATCCAGACCATTTCTCTTCCTGGAAGACAACTCACAAGAGCATTTTATTACTAAACGTAATTGACAGTAAATTTAGAGGATGACAAACTTACAATACCATCTATTTTATAGTTCTTCCTTAAATCCTCTTTCTGTGACCAATAATGTACATAGAAACCTATTTCCAAAACCAAACAATTCCAGGCAGACTGGGAAATTCTGAAATAAAGAAAACACTTGGTGGAGTTCTATTGCTAATTTTTTTCAAATTTTTTTTTTTTATTTATTTCTAGGAGAGAGACAGAGAGAGAGACAGCGTGAGCAGGGGACTGTCAGAGAGAGAGGGAGTCAGAGACTGAAACAGGCTCCAGGCTCTGAGCTGGCAGTCAGCACAGAGCCCGACACAGGGCTCAAACCCACCAACCGTGAGATCATGACGTAAGCGAAAGTCGGACGCTTAACCAACTAAGCCACCCAGGCGTCCCTGTTAATTTTTTGAGGAACCTCCACACTGTTTTCCAGAGGGGCTCTACCAGTTTACATTCCCACCAACAGTGAAGGAGGGTGCCCGTTTCTCCACATCCTTGCCAGCATCTCGTGTTCTCTGATTTGCTCATTTTAGCCACTCTGACTGGTGTGACGTGGTATCTCAGTGTCGTTTTGATTTGTATTTCCCTGATGAGTAGGGAGAAGAAGGGGAGAAATAGTGGGGGAAAGGGGGAGAGACAAACCATGAGAGACTCTTGAATGCTGACAAAAACTGAGGATTGATGGATGTGGGGGGGAGGGGGGATGGGCACGGAGAGGGGAACTTGTGTGGATGAGCACTGGGTGTTATATGGAAATCAACTTGACAATAAACTATTTGTAAAAAAAAAAAAAAGAAAAAGAAAACACTTGGTGGTCTTTTTTTTCTTACCACTTGAATGTTCAGTGATAGAAGCTAAAGAATAAATTCCCTTGTTAAGACTGCTGAAAGAATAATCAGGCCCAGTGTAATAAGATCTCACGAAAGAGTGTGTCATATGTGTTTCTCAACAGAATGGTACTAATCACAAATACAGCAAGTCCAGGTGAATGGTAGCACTTTTGGACCCAAGAGCCACAAAGGCTTAACAGGCCCTGTGAAGCACCAATGACAAACTCAACCATATAATTTAGTGTTCTTCCATATCACATCATAAAAACCAGCAGCAAGTAACTAAAATAGGGATTGAGATGTCACAGAATACAAAAGTAAACCCTCCAAAATCACTTATTCTCAAATGAAACATACACCTCAAAGGTACCAGGAGATTTTGGAAACTTGATATTTAACCCAGAGAACTCTACTAGAAGTGGAAGCTCCAGATACAAAGCATGACTAAGTTCATTATAAGTAGAGCTAAAACATTCTTAGTTATGCCAGGAAGGATCGTTTTCATTGAAAGATACCAGCAACAAAATAGAAGCTTTCCTTATAATTTTTCACTCCTCCATCAAGATCCTGTTAAACATCTACGTTTGGCAAGGTACAATGCTAGGCATTACAGGAGTTACAAAATCCCTGCCATCAGCCCTGTCAATGAGAACAAGCAAATATGTAATATCAGTTAAAGTGTGAATAGTACTTGTAGAAGAAGCAGAAAAACTACTCTGTGAATTAAGGAGGTGTTACTTCCGGCTAGATCGAGAAAGAACTGAAGGAGAGCAGGGAGGCTTACAGAGATCATTTTCATATACAGAGAAGAAAGGAAAAACTTCTGATAGAACAAAGCATGAGCGAAAGAGGAGAGAGATAAAAGCCCTAAACATATCTGGAAAACAAACATTTCAATTTGGCCAGAGCCTAAGGCTAGTGAAGAATACAATATTCTTTCTAAAATATTGTCAATTAAACTCTACAAATACATCTTAAAACCCTATGTAAAGCCTCTCATCTACTTAGCAATGTACTAGGTACATGTCGGGGTGGGGGGAAGATGTGCAACAAAGAGGAGAGAAAATAAAGCTCATGACAAGTATACTGCTTCAGGGAACCTCCCTCCACTGAACTCTTATTGAGAGATTCCACCTTTAGGCCTCCTCAGTATCCTATGCACAGCTCACTCAAGCCTCTATCACAGTGAACTCAAACAGTTGGCTGACTTGCCACCTGCCACACTTGCTTGCATACTGCTTGAAGACAAGAGACATATTAGGATGTAGCTACTTTTTCTCAGTTTGCTTCTGGGAGGTAGAATATTAATACTGATATTGAAATAAATCTAATAAAAATAAGGATGTAATTAAGTTAAACAGAGTACTGTATAATCTTTAAGCTTAAACAAGGTCTTCTTTGCACTGCTAATAATTCTGCTGAGACATTAAACATAAATATAAAAAAAAAAAGAGACATATTTGCTGAATGAATAATTGAATAAATGAACTAACTTATTCAGTCAGTGAATGGATGTTTAAGACAGGTTCTGCGCTCAGGAATCTGATAACACAAGACATACCCTGGAATATTTCAGCAGAATACAAGAAGGCGATATATGGTATTTGGCAAAAATCAGTGTTTTAGGCAATAATATCAAGGAGGTGAAAAAAAGGAGGATAGTTAACTTTAAAAGTCACCTCCAGGGGCGTCTGGGTGGCTTAGTCGGTTAAGCGTCCGACTTTCGCTTAGGTCATGATCTCGCAGTTTGTGGGTTCGAGCCCCGCGTCAGGCTCTGTGTTGACTGCCAGCTCAGAGCCTGGAGCCTGTTTCAGTCTGTGACTCCCTCTCTCTCTGACCCTCCCCTGCTCACGCTGTCTCTCTCTCTCCTAGAAATAAATAAAACATTAAAAAAAAAAAATTTTAAAAAGTCACCTCCAAATCTGAATGTTCACATTAATAAAGGTAAAATGCAACCAGATCATAAAGATCACTGAATGTCAATATATGAAGCTTTCAATTTTTTAAGGGGCAACAAAAAATAATCTTAAGGAGGTGTTTTCAAAGGATAAATATGAGAAGGATCCTTCAAAGTCTAGATTAGAAGAAAACCAGAAATCCAAGTAAGGAAATAAAGGCCTGAATGCGAATGGAAATGCGAAGAAATGGCTGAATACAAGGGAAAAAAGTAGAAACATGAGGATTTACTGACTAAGTAACTCTGACGAGTAAAGGAAAGAAAAAGAGAATAAAAGATAATCCAAACTTTAGACAATAAGAGAATGGTTGTACCTAAGCCCCTTCCACTCCCCTAAAAAGGCAAACAATTCTCTCACTTCAAAAGAAAATCAATGCTCAAAGTGTGTATCTGAATTAGAATTACTTAGAGTATGTGTTTGCAATGATGATTTCTGGGTCTTATCCCCAAAACTACTAAATCAAAATCTAGTGTACTTGTAATTGGGAATCTGCAAGTGTGCATTTTATAACGGACTGCCGACGTGATCCTTATGCAGACTAATATTTGAGATTCACAGCCTTCATTATTCCTATCTGACTATAATTGAGCTTGTTTTAAAGTAATTAAATATCACTATCAAAAGTGAAAACAAATTATGTCTTATAAGCCTTTTATATTAACTGATTACATTGGCTATTAACTGATTATAAATAGAAGAAGCCTCTAAAGAACAAACCTACAGTTTTCATGCTTCCTCCAATCCTAAATTGCACCAGTGATTATCATTTAATTTAATCTATTAAACTTGAAAGTACATATAAATGTAATATACTATTTAACATTATAAACCCTCTTAATTGTCATCATTTCACAATAATCACATATCCCATGCATTTTTACCATTACAAAAGATCCACATAATGGCTAAGATGTGCATTTTTCAGCCTAAATGGGGATGGATTTAATAGACTGGTATGTTGGTAAATTACCACAGTTCAAAGAGAGCGAGCTTCTTTGAGATTAAACTTACACTTTAAGGAAACCTACACATTGCTTCCTCATCCAGTCACTCCTGGAGTTATTACCAAATTAATTCCTAGGCACATATTTCAAAGACTAAGTCATGGAGCATTCAAATCTTTCTATTGTGACCCCAGCCTAGCACTGCCAGTATCCCTACTTGGCAGGAGTTGAGGTACAGAACTGGGTGGAAAGCTGAAAAGCAGATCTCCTCAATATTGCTTAAGCTCTGGCAGGCCTGAATGAATTACACAGATATTTTTCTCAACCTCTCAAAATAAGTATATTTTATTTCTTACCAGTAGCAATGCCACAATTCATTCGTCCCCTTTGGATAAGAGCCATAGGAGTTAAAGAAGGAATATAGTATAATGACACACTACCTCCATTAACTTCTGTTTAGTCACAAACATTTGCTTATGTTCAGAGTTTTGAATCTAAGAAACCTTGACAATAATTCACAAAAAGTAGATTGCCACTTATGAAGGGGATACTGCATTAACTTGCTATTTGCACAATATTGAAACATGAAGACAAAAATTTATAGCTGTTGCCTGGTGAATTTATATTTTCTTCCTTCCTTGGGAAAAATCATGCAACCAAAAATAATAAAATGAAAACCTATAATGAAGTGTTGCTTAGATGTTAAGTTCTAAACGTTGCCATCAGTAAGATAACAACAATAAAGTTACTGGAGATACCATAATCCTCCAAGTCTATTTCTTTTCCCAGCATGAATTTATACTTTCTTTTCCCTATTCTCCCTTCCAACAAAAAACAAACCCTCCAAAAACTGAAAATCTTAAATTTTACTGAAATTTAGCTGGGAGGTCTCTCTCAAACACAATTCCCCAAAATCAATAAGAATTTCTAGCAAAAAGTACCAATGGCTTTCATTGAGTCATTTTTGTACTTAATTTCTACTATGATTTGTTCTTTTAAAAATATTCATAATAACACTTGTATTTCATGCCAGTATTCTCCCTGTGTCACATATTTTTTTATAAAAATCATCCCATATATGCATCTTTGTATCTGGCTTTTTTCACTCATACTGTACTTTATTATTTTTAATTCAGGGAACAGTCACAATAATTAATCAGCATTTTCTATGAGGTGGCAACTTGACATACATTCAAGCTTTTAACAAGTTTGTCAAAATAGCCATTATTCCCACAACTCATGGGCAATTAATCTTTGACAAAGAAAATAATGTTCAATGGGGAAAAGTCTCTTCAATAAATAGTGTTGGGAAAACTAGTGCAAAAGAAATTGGGTCACTTTCTTACATCATATACAAAAATAAATTCAAAATGGATTAAAGAACTAAATATGAGGACTGAGACCATAAAAATTCTAGAAGAGAACAAATGCAGTAACCTTTTTGACATCAGCTGTAGCAACTTCCTTCTAGATATGTCTCCTGAGGCAAAGGAAACAATAGCAAAAATAAATTATTCAGACTACATCAAACTAAAAAGTTTCTGCACAACAAAGGAAACGATCAACAAAACTAAAAGGCAACCTACAGAATGGATGAAGATATTTGCAAATGACATATCCAATAGGCTTAGTATCCAAAATATATAAAGAACTTATAAAACTCAAACTTCAAAAAACGAATAATCCAATTACAAAATGAACAGAAGATGTGAACAGACATTTCTCCACAGAAGACATATAGATGGGCCAACAGACACATTTAAAGATATTCATCATCACTTAACATCAGGGAAATGCAAATCAAAACCACAATGAAATATCACCTCACATCTATCAAAATGGCTAAAATCAACAACATAAGAAACAACAGGTGTTGGCAAGAATGTGGAGCAAAAGATACCCTCTTGCACTGTTGGTGGGAATGCAAACTGGTGCAGGCACTCTGGAAAACAGTATGGAGGTTTCTTAAAAAGTTTTAAAAAAATTATAAAGGTTAAAATAGAACTATGCTATGATTCAACAATCATATTACTAAAGTATACAAAGATACTAATGCAAAGGGATCCTATGTTTATAGCAGCATCATTTACAATAGCCAAGATACAAAAGCAGCCCAGGTGTTCATCTTCTGATGAATGGATAAAAAAGATACAGTATGTATATATGTATGTATGTATGTATGGTGTGTGTATGTATATATATACAGATGTACAATGGAATATTATTAAGCCATTAAAAAGAATGGAGCCTTGCCATTTGCAATGACATGGATGGAGCTAAAGAGTATAATGCTAAGTGAAATAAGTCAGGCAGAGAAAGACAAAATACCATATGACTTTACTCATATGTAGAATTTAAGAAACAAATGAGCAGAGGGGAAAAAAGAGAGAGACAAATCAAGAAACAGACTCTTAATTACAGAGAACAAATTGATGGTTACCAGAGGGGAGTGTGGTGAGGGGACAGGTTAAATAGGTGATGGGGATTATGGCATACACTTGTGATGAGCACTGGGTGATGCATGAATTGTTGAATCACTATACTGTATACCTGAAACTGATATAACATTGTATATTAACAACCTAGAATTAAAAAGAAAAACTTTAAAAGCCAGAAGAAATAGCCATTATTACCTCCTTTACAGCTAGGATAAGGACACTGACCATCAAATAGCTGCACGTAGCAAAATCAGGATTCCAGTCCAGGCTGGCTTCTCTCCAAATCCCTTCAATCTCTGCACTATACTGCCTTTCAAATATTTTACAACATGTAAATAATATCCTCTAAGTCATCACAATTACAGTTTTATTAAAGAAACTAGTCTCTTTTTTAAAATTCAGGCTTTTTGTAAAAAACGAAAATGATGAATCAGCAATATACACACCAAAAGTCATGATTCCAAAGATTCAACATCCAAACTTACTTGTAACTTTCCACTTGACGGCAGGAAGAGACAGTAATGAAGGAATCAGTACGAGAACTGTAAGCAAGAGGGCCAGGTAAAAGTGAACCAGGGAGAAATCTCCCAAAAGCATAGCTTTCCTGTTCAAACACCATCAGCATCCCATCCATAGACTGGATACAAATTAAATCTCGACCTAAAGAAAAATTAGAGGAAATAAGGTGACCTTTCTTTCTATAATGGTTTTCATTTATCACTATCCATCACAAATATGTCATAGTTAAGTTTTTCTTCGGGGTCAATACTAGCAGTTTAAATTTTAAATTACAAACTGATGAAGTTATCAGATTACTATGTATCAGTTTATATACATTTCCCAATTTTTAAATTATTCAGATGTCTATAATTTTAAATACACTTATTTTCATTTACCAGATGCTAAAATCTCTAGCTCAAGATACATAACCTCTCAGAACAATCATGACTCTTCGTAAGACATTTTTTCCAAAATCAGAAATATAACAAAAACTGTTCAGCAGAAGCTACTTCTCTTCTACACAGTATGTCAGTCTACTACTTTCAAATGACTTAGACATCAGTCAAACACAACAGACCAAATACACAGACATGTATTAGGCACTAGTATTACACAAATCACAGTATTAACCACTGCTGCGAATGAAAAATACTAATACTGAAAAATATCAATCACTGATTGAAGTGTTTTCTGCCCTAGAAACAGGCAGAACATCTATAAAATACATATCAAATAACTCAAAAAAGAGTAACAGTCTGGGCTTAGCATGGGCTCCAAGTTAGAGCAATTACTAGCTCTATACATCTGAAAAAGAGAAATGTCATAAGGTATTAGGAGTTATTAAATGAATTTAATATAGTTTGGTATTGCTCAGTCATTTGCAAAAAAGAACTTGTGCCAGAGACGGAGTTTCCTCTAATAGCCATTCTTTTGGTACCTGAATTATCACTAGACACATGGCCACACAGCACACAAGCCTACTTTTCCTATTTCAGATACAATCCTATTACAGATAGAATTATATGACTGTGTTCTCACCAGTGAGACAGGAGCAGAGGTAATATGTACAACATCCAGATAATGCCCCTAAAAGAACTGAGTATATACTCCCCCCGCCCACTCTTCCCAGCATGATGGTGGGGCTGGAATAGCTATCTTGGCCTCACAGAAGGAAGACACATATTGAAGATAACAGACCCCTCCCCTCCCCACTACAGCCCTGGACCACTTATTTCCAGGTGGTTAAATATGACAGAAATAAACATCTTTCTTATTTCTTATTTAAACCATTATTAATTTTGTATCTTTGTTTTAATGCAATCAAATGTCTATATTGTAAATAACACAGAACTTATCTGAACCTAAAGATCCATCAGCATTGCTGACTCTTAAAATATAGTTTCATTTCATTGGATCCTGGTACCAAAAAATAACCAGAACAGACAAAATAGAAGACATTGGAACAATTGGGGAAATTGGAATATGGCTGCATGTTAGAAAAAATTAGGAACTATTGTTTATTTTCTTTTTTTTTTTTTTTTTTTACAAATAGTTTATTGTCAAATTAGTTTCCACATAACACTCAGTGCTCATCCCCAAAGTGCCCTCCTCCATGCCCCTCCCCCCTTCCCCCACATCCATCAGTCCTCAGTTTTTGTCAGCATTCAAGAGTCTCTCATGGTTTGCCTCTCTCCCTTTCCCCCACCATTTCCGCCCTTCTTCTCCCCCTCGTTCCTCCATCAAGTTCCTCCTAATCCTCCTATACGTGCAAACATATGATATTTGTCCTTCTCTGCCTGAACTATTATTTATTTTCTTAAGTGTGATTATGGTGGTGTGATTATGAAAGAGTATGCTCTTATTGGGAGATGTATGCTATAATATTTATGGGTGAAGTAGCACAAGATCTGTACCTTACTTTCAAGTGGTTCACTAGAAAACATCTGTGTTGTATACACAGACATTGACAACTGTTGACTCTAGACGATGAAAATATGGGTGTTCATGTTACTTTTTCTGGTATTCAAATTTTTTCACAATAAAAGTATAGGCAAACAAAGTACAGCATTTAAATATATACCTTTTATATATAAGTGCACTTTCCTAACTATCAGGGAGGGAACTGAGCATTAGTGAATTGAGTAGGACCGGGGAGGAGAACAATAAATTTAATCTTAATAAGTCAAGAATCAGAGAGATGTACCTAATACATGTCTGTGAAATCCTATGGCTTTTATGAATCAAAGAGACAAAAGAAATCCAATCAATGAAAACTTTATGCAATGATTCTGACCTTTGATGGAGAATATTACTGTAACCAAAATGTATTCTTGACATCTGTATTATTAAAGAATATGAAGTCAGAGTATGCATATTTCCAAGTAGAAGTGCCAACAAAATTTGAATTCATTTCAGTATGCTGAATGTCACTGAACTACAAGTCGTCAGACTCAAGTGGTCCTCATAATGTGCGTTCCAAGACCACCAGCATCAGCATCATCTTGGAAATGCAAATTCTAGGGCTCCTCTCTAGATTTACTAAATCAGGAACTCTAGTGTTAAGGTCCAGCAATTCTACATTTTACCAAGCCCTAGACACTATCTGATATATGCTAAAGTTTGACAACCACTGCCTTAGCATGGTAAAACAAAGACCTAGAGCTTGAGAAAAACTTGAGCCCCAGAGAAAACTTGGCTCCTTAGCATGGTACTCTATGAAGTCTTATTCCCTAAAATTCTAGGAATATAGAAGAAAGTACTTATACTGCAATGTCCACATGGGCTACCTCTAGAGTCAAATAATCTGGGTATTGAATCTAGCTCCACAAATTATTAGCTGTGGGCTTGAGCTCAGGTTTCCCAATTTGCAAGATGACATACCTACCTTAGTCAGCTATTGTGAGAATTAAATAATGTATGGAAACTAAATCCAGCAGGTGGCAAATACTCCATCACATTACTTTACAAGTATTTTCTAAGTCTCATACTACATGTTGGATTAATGTTTAACCACCTACGGATTCCCACCTACATCATAATGGTGTACACTTCCTTGATTTTGCTTATATTATGACCTTTCCAAAAAATCTCATACATTTATCCTCCTGGTCTAATGAACATTTGCTGGCAGCTTCTTGGTCATCTATTCTTCTCTCCTCTTATCTCTAGACATGAGATATGAAGGAGACTGACTATATTCTAAGCTTGACAGTAGACCCTGACTTATCTAAACCAATTAGTATCTCACTAATCACAGTGATTGGTTCAGGAATATGTATAATTTACAGCTGAAATTAACTCTCTAGGTTTAGCTAGAACTAAAGAAAAGTGTACTCTTCCCCCTGGGGCATATGTGAGAAAGATAAGATCTCAAATCACAGAGGTCATTTGGCTTTTGAAAAGGAACAATTAATGGGGCGCCTGGGTGGCTTAGTCGGTTAAGCGTCCGACTTTCGCTTAGGTCATGATCTCGCGGTTCGTGGGTTCGGGCCCCGCGTCAGGCTCTGTGCTGACTGCCAGCTCAGAGCCTGGAGCCTGTTTCAGTCTGTGACTCCCTCTCTCTCTGACCCTCCCCTGCTCACGCTGTCTCTCTCTCTCCTAGAAATAAATAAAACATTAAAAAAAAAAAATTTAGAAAAGGAACAATTAAGAGAGGGCCATGGAAGACAATGTTTGAGCCACAGCATCAGGCCTCACTTGGAGCCAAATCTACCTGGAGACTTTGCAGGCAATAAATTCCCATAAATATTGAAGCCACTTTGAGCCACTCTGTTCCTGAATCAAGTCAATCAACCCATTTGTCCTCTGATAGACATCACAACCTTAGGCTCATCTCTCCCCCTCAACCACCCTTCCATGTGTGATCCCATCCTCACCTCTTTGTTACAGCTAATCATCGGTTGAAATGATCTGTTTTTGTGTTTCTTGTTCACCCTAGACTAAACTCAAAGTCAGGAACCATGTCTTACTCATCTTTGTAAATCCAACAGCTATAAAATGCCTGGCACATAAGAGATGCACTAATAAATTTAAACTGAAGTAAGCTAGGCAAAATAATTTATTCATCTAAAGCTCAGATTGGCTGAGATTTTATTCTATGTGTTTCACATACTACACTTGAAGTATGTGAAAAATGCTTTCTTTATTACAATCCTGGCTGCTGATGTTCAGAAAAATGTAGGGATCAATCCAAAACATTACTCAAAAATAAATAAATAAATAAATCCTTCAAATCACTGCTTTGGAAGCCACCTCAGAATACATACCAAAGGCTCCCCTTACAGATTATGGGAACAGAAAGAACAGTCCAGAGAAGCCATGAAAGTTTTGTAGTGCTGATAGAACACAGCCAACAGGAAGCCTTCATAAAAGCGATAGGATTTCAGGAGCTATTTAAATGACCTAGCCCTGAACTGTACTCAAAGAGTCCTTACCACATGCTCAGTACTCTATTAGAAGCTGTAAGAAATACAGAACAACAGGAACAAAAATTACTATAGACATTTAATGAACACCTGTTCTATTTCTTCCTTTGTACTAAAACATATTAGCTATAATTTTTAATAACTAAAAGGTGAACAACAGTCCAATTTGACATAAGAAGATTGAAACCCACAGAGCTTAAATAATTTGCCTCATGCCAAAGAGTTAGAAAATGACTGAGCTAGGGCTCAAATCAAAATCTCACTCTGTTATATCTTACATGTTCCTCAGGAGGCTCCATTATACCACACTAGATCCTTTTTAAAATTTAACATAAGCTAACATATAGAATCTAAGTGATGTGAAACAAAGTACTACAGAATCAAAGAGCTTCATTACAGTGAACATCCTGAGAAAGATTTCATGAGGTAGGATATACCACTAGACTGAGAAGGATAGGTTTGATGAATAGCATTCAAAAGTATGAGTAGAGAAAGTTTTGGGGAGGGAAAAAGAACATACTAGAAGAAGATGCAGAGGCAATTAGGCTTGATCCAGTGCAACATAACAAGTTTTACCAACAGGGCATGAAACATAAATGCAAGCAGCAGATTGAAAACATGACAATATCTTAATAATGCTTCCTCAAAAGTGATGCCTTAACCATACAAAGAAAAATAAAATACCTTTTAAAGTTGAAATAATTAGGAAGGTTGGATATCTATCAGAACTTAAAATCTTGATGCTCATCCTATTGATCTTTAACCATAATGAAAGAAAACTAACCATCGTGATTTGAAATATTATTTGCAAGACCTGACAATAAGTTGAGAAACAACTTAGCAAAATCATTTTGAAAGGATATTAAAAATCATTATTTTTTCATTTTCAAAGGCAAAGAAAAATTTTATGTTTGTGGGGACAGGGAAGTGGAGGCACAAAAATTCTACTATGGCAGCCTCGCAAAATGGAACACATTAAATACTGTGTCTCATTTCCTGGTGTTAAAATATCATGTAGTCAAGCCTTTAACATGATACACAAACATGTTGAACTGACTGCTTAATTAACAGTTTTCTCCACTAAATTATGATCTATTCATTAAAATAGTGTATAGCACTGTGGGCATGCATGCATGTGTGCATGTGTGTCCCTGTGCTCAGAAGTTCTTTCTACTATGTGTGACCCAGAGCACTTTCCATCAGTCACTATTATAGCAACAAGGACCCTGTGGAGGGCAGAACTGAACACAATTTCCTCCATTTCTCTGCTGTCTTTTTCTTCCTGTGGAATCTACACAGCAGAGTAAGTGGAATGGCATACATGAAAGAAGACTACCATTACTCAGCATGCTACATGTTTTCTGAATCTCTCTGTGCTCATATTTCTTTTACACACTGAGTAAAAATACAAGTGAAGAAATGCAAACGTGACCTGTGGCCAAGCATATATTGCAGTTCAGTGTGCAGCTGTCAAAAATACTTGGTCTTTCTCCAAGCCTGAAAAACACATGAAAAACAGCTGTATAGGTAGTCAAAAAGGCAGACAGGAAACATCAAGAGACTGATACATAAGAACAGAAGAGTCCAACAGTCTGTGGAACTTCCGCTTGTTCCTTTTACACATGCACACACGGAAAAAATTTTTGTTGTTGTTGTTACAGAATAACTAAAACACTAACTCATTAATCTTTATTGCAAACCTAACTCAAAAATGATACAACATGCGTGCTATGAGCAAGGACATAAAAATGTTAAGAGTAGAATTTCAACAGATACTGACCTAAAAACAAATGGTGGATGGATTTCTAGAGCTTGGAGGATTTTAAATTCACCATTAAACATTATTTTTGTACTTTTTCATTCATATCATCATATAAATAAAACTACTATAGTTTTGAAATACATGATACTATTTGATTATGCTTAATAATTGGCAACTAAGTGAATGAAAGAATAGCTAGCTTCTTTCTTATTATTCTCTCCCTCATAATTTTTATTCGAGCATTCTAAAAGCAATTAGTGTCTGATAATAATGTAATACTCAAGTAGATTCTAAGTTTAAAACCTTAGTTATATATAAATAAATAAAATTTAAAGCCCTAACCAAACAGAGGAAATCAACAAATAGAACACATGTGTTGAGCTAAATAGCTAATATTTTTAAGTATGTACCAGGGAAAAATTACACAAATTCTCAACTATTATTCAAGAGTTTCCCCCAATAAATAACTTCATGAGACTAATTACTTTAAAACTCAAGAAAATAAAAGCTGAGTCTACATACTAACTCTTCCTATGAACTTGCCTTTTGACGTTTTAATGTGTCTCATTTTAATAGGTACTTTAATAGCCTTACAAAGACCACTAGTGTGTTCCACCAAGCTATTTATCACAATTTTCCCCTTAAACTGTGAACAAGTTTAATAACATATTATAAAGAAATTACAGCCATTCATTAAATTAGCATTATATGTGATGGTTTCAACATGAATGCAATGTTAGAGATTAAAAGAAGGCCCTAAACATTATATTATCACTTGCATAAGATACTGGGTGAATTACTTTGTCCAATGTAATGATCATTAAAGGTTTGATAACAATCACATTCATTGAACAAATTCGACATTCACTACACACCTAGTATATGCTAGGAGAGACACAGCTGCTACCCTCAGAAAGCTCGGTGAATATGGGAGTTAACCAGTTAAATATTACAATTATGTAAGGACAGAGGCATATTAGACTAAGTTAAAAGGCAATGCAGTTTGATTAACAGTGTCTGGGAGAATCAAGAAAAGCTTCAAAACGGAGATAACATTTGGGTCTTGCACGTTGAGAAAGTCTGCCACACCATCAGAGAAACAAAAGTAGAGGGCACACTGTACAGACACGTGGGTCATAAGAGAACGATGTTGGGAAAGGAGTGAGAACAGTGAACTCTGAGGGAAGGTATTAGGTGGAGGGAGACTGCTGATAAATACAGCAGGGATGCTCATCAGCACTGACGGCAAAGTCACAACCACAACTTGAGACCAGAGTTGCTGCATCCTTATTTTAGCACTGAAAGCTCTGCCAGTTTCCTCATTGTAAAGCAGTGGAATGAAAAGATTACATGATGCTGCTATAAGGATAAAATACAACAAAAATATATAGTACTTGATCCTGATAAGCATTCAATAAATGATAAGCAAGTAAGTAATATTATTGGATTGCCCTCTTCCTTACAGACCAAATTATGTAAAGGAAAAAAAAAAAAAACACCTTTAAGCTGAGGGGGAAAAAAAGTCCTTCAGAACAAAAAGGGGGAGAAGAAGGGGGGAAATGGTGGGGGAAAGGGAGAGAGGCAAACCATGAGAGACTCTTGAATGCTGACAAAAACTGAGGACTGATGGATNATGAGAGACTCTTGAATGCTGACAAAAACTGAGGACTGATGGATGTGGGGGGGAGGAGGGATGGGCATGGAGGAGGGCACTTGTGGGGATGAGCACTGGGTGTTATGTGGAAACTAATTTGACAATAAACTATTTGTAAAAATAAATAAATAAATAAATAAATAAATAAAAATAAACACACCCAAAAAATAAAATAAATAAATAAATAAATCTAAATAAATCAAAAAAAGGACAAATTTAATGTAAGAAGGAGTGCTCATACCATCAGAAATGTATCCTTTGTGTCAAAGCAAAGGGTCTTAAAACTTTAAGAACTATGGAAAATCTTTCAAACCTTAGGTCTGTGTGAACTTCTGGCTATTCAAGATGATTTTTTGCCTATTTTAAGTTTACTTTCCTCAAAACAGCAAATTCCCTAACATTAAAATCTCTAAAGAAATGTACTATGAATGTGCCAGAAAGCCCTATCTGGGAATGCACTGTCCCTGCCTTCACATCCTTCCCCCAACACACACATATCTATAATCTCTCCCCACCTCTCTTATTAATGTTTTATGCAGGATTACCCTGCGTGACATAAGAAAGACAAGACAGATAACGTCATAGAAACAAAACGCTTCTCAGCAGCATTCCTTTCTTCTCTCTCATAAAAAAAAAAACAAAAAAAACAAAAACAAAAAACAAAAAAAAACCTTAAAGAGTATGATGTTGGGGGTATAATATGTTTAAGTAACTAGTTTCAAATTCAGGTAGAGGTCTCAAGGTAATTTCTGTCATGACAGGAAATCAGAGAACCAAAATAAATACATACATACTAACAAACAGAACATTTTAAGTACCTCTTCATTTTGTACAAATATTCTTCCTTTGCAATATTATCCATCCCATAAAGCAATAACCCTAAAGCTAATAAACATTTGCTTTTTATATACTGTTAACTCTCTTAATCCTAAAATCATGAATGTATCCAAAGAGAGAACCAAAAAAACTATAGTCTATACTAGACTCACTCAAACCAATTAAATTAGGTTATAAAAAAATAACAAAAAGCAAGAAATTCCTAGCTGGGGTTCAGCTTCATCTAAACTCATAGAATTTTTTAAAAGTAAATCAAAATGAATTAGGGATAATGACAACAATAACTTTAAATTTCCTAAACTGTCAATTCTTATCACAAAGTTTGATGTGCCATTTAACCATTGTTTGGTCTAATGAATTTCCTTGGATTCTTCTAAAAGAAGCAGTTAAAATACCGTATCTTTAACAAAACTCATAAAAACGAATATACCAAGGCAATCATCTTAATATACAGATATTATCATGTTATCAACCCATTCAAAAACTTCAAGGGTATTCCAGTGTCTCCAGAAATAAGTATAAATTAATAAGTAAGAAATCCAAAGAAACTCTTTAATGCGTCTGCTAAATGAACTTTGACTACTCCTTCTCATCCAGTCCCAACCACCAAACACTTCAGGCATTTGCCTGCCCTAAATGTCTATGCATTTCTTAGTCTAGCTCAATTCATCTCAGGTGTCATTCCCCTCCTTAACCTCACAAAATCCTTCTACAC
Source organism: Hyaena hyaena (assembly GCF_003009895.1). NCBI lineage: Eukaryota > Metazoa > Chordata > Mammalia > Carnivora > Hyaenidae > Hyaena > Hyaena hyaena. The sequence goes on from NW_024081019.1 coordinate 404,803, forward strand.
ATCCTCAATCTCCAGGACACAACCCCATCACTTTGAGGCCTTCTCCAATCCCCTCTAGGCATAAATAACCCAGTTTCCATCTATACTTAGCACATTCTGCATCTCTCACTATTAGTACTGACAATATTTTTCCTGGTGATATGGCAAAATTTGTCGTATCTTTCTCCCATATCCAACTTCGATAACTGTAAATCCTTGAAGGTATTTTGCTTTCATTATCTAGCTCACAGTATTGAGTTCAATCCCTTACATGTTGGGTCCCAAAACATCTGTTCAAGTCAACTAAACCATCATGAAATTAAAAAACCATGTCAGATTGTAGTACTAGGTACAAGGATGCCAATCATCCTCAAGTGGGCAAACATATTTAACTATATCACCATATTCACAAGAAAACACCTTAAGATCTGGCAGTATGCTTTATTGCCACATCTCCCCACCCCAAACAGTCCCTCTATTCCCCATACAGTAGAGTTCAATAGTTCAATAAATATTTAAATGAATAAATGAATGAATAGTGTCAAAGTAAAAATGGTATAGTAAAGACCATGAAATAATTAGATTTAATATGTGACACTTAATAAATGGAATTCTAGGAGCACCTGGGTGGCTCAGTCAGTTAGGCATCTGACTTTTGATTTTTGCTCAGGTCAAGATCTCACAGTTCATGGGATTGAGCCCCACATCAGGGTCTATGAAGACAGTGCGAAGCCTGGTTGGTATTCTCTCTCTCTCTCTCTCTCTCTCCTTCTCTCTGCTCCTCCCCCACTTGTACACTCCCCCTCTCTCAAAATAAATAAATATTTTAAAAAATAAAAATAAATAATAACAATAATAATAATTGGAATTCTAAAATTTTTAGTGTTTACTTATTTTGAGAGAGACATAGCATGAACAGAGTAGAGGCAGAGAGAGAGGGAGACACAGAATCTGAAGGAGGCTCCAGGCTCTGCGCTGTCAGCACAGAGCCTGACAAGGTGCTCAACCCACAAACCATGAGTTCATAACCTGAGCTGAAGTCAGATGCTTAACCAACTGAGCCATCTAGGTGCCCCAGAATTCTAAATTATTTTAGGCCTTAGTACTACAGTCAAGAATCAAAGTACTCATTGCATGCCCAACATTAGATATACGGAGAAATATTGAAGAAAGGGAAAAGGTTAACAATAACTTAACTCCTAAGAAAGAGAAACTCTAGGGGTGCCTGGGTGGTTCAGTAAGGCATCTGACTTGATTTCAGCTCAAGTCATCATGGTCTCATAGTTTGTGGGATTCTCTCTCCTTCTCTCTTTCTGCCCTTTCCCTGCTTGTGCACACATGCACATTCTCTCTAAATAAATAAACAAACACACTTTAAAATTTTTTTAAAAAGGAAACCTCTAATGGAAAGGCACAGGAAATAAAGGTGGAGTGTGAGAAGACCCCAAAAGGAAAATATGTAAATGAATGTGAAAAACACTCAACCAGAGAGTATTGCGGAAGCCCAGAGAGGATACCAAAGGTACAGAATGATCTTTAGATCCCATAGTATTTCATAAAACTCCAACTTCAAAAACACACAGATTAAACCCTAGAGCTTTAGTAATTGTTAGAACTCTGTGTACAAAGTCTTTTTCTGGGTAATATGAAACAAGGGATTATTACTAGAGGAAAAGTATCCCAAAAAAGGTTAGTGAATAGGATACTCTCTGGCTATTACCTATTCCCAGAGCAGGACTGTATATCATAAAGGAACAAATTGGAAAAAAGTACCAAATGCAGATTAAAGTATTAATATATAGTGGAAAGAGCAATGATTTTGAACAAAAAAAAATGATAAGGTTTTGAATCCTGGCTCTGACACAACCTAGATCTGTGGCTTTGGCTACTTGGCTTAATTCAGTCTATTTCTTCAAATGCAAAATAAGCCTTATCACAACCTCTATACCTCACTGGGTTGCTGTGAAGATTAAAAAGAACATATGCAAAATACCCAGTTTAGTATCTGGAACATGGTAGGAATCATGCCAATCTTAATCCCAAAATTTGCATGTTAAAAATAATAATAATAATAACTAACTTCCCTTAGTATCTACACTTGTCCGTATCTTAGATAGTTTAGCCATTTAGTCTCATTTCACAGATATAAAAGAGTAGAAAACATCTCAAGGGAAAGCTAGGGCAAAAGGTGACCAGGAAGCTGGAAATGGTTCAGTTCAGAAATTCCAATGTCTATTTGTGAAAGTACTTGCTAAAAGCAGTGATTCCAGGTCTTGAATTTCACTGATCATCATCAGTTGTCAACCTTGTGAACCATCCAGTCAGAAGATTTTTTTAAAAACAGAGACAATTATCATCATTTTTCTATTAAGACAATATAATTAATACAAGTAAGTAGGAAGTAGAAAATGAGAAAATGTTAGCACTACGTACAGCCCTTTAACTGAACAATTCTTTTAGTTTTATAAAAAATTTAGTACATTGGCTATTTTTCTCATTGCCTTAAAACCATTCAAAACTTTAACATGGGATAGCATTTGAGAACCACTATTTTATCCCAGCATTAACCACTCTTAAAGAACTTCCCACACTAGCACTTAAGAGCCGCTATTGTAAAGAACTCAGAAAAACAAGCACAGAAAGTTTTTTCCTTTACAAGAACAAAGGAAAAACTTGTTCCAAAACCTATTCCGGCCTAGGTGAGGAAACAAGCATTTTCCACAGACATTTTGGCTTTTTAGAATCTCACCACTATCAGGTTTCTGAAACCCATAAGTGAGGCAAAGGCTCCCTCTGCTGACAAGCAGAAAAGAATCTAATCCTATCAAAAGGCAAATGACTTTTAAAAAATCTTCCCAATGTTGACTGGATATCGCATGCTCTTACTATTTTTTATCAAAGACTAATTTTACTGTATGCCCTAAAACACTGGAATATAGCTCCATCTGATATGAACATCTGATAGGTAACATTCAGTATTTCAATAAATCTTTCTAAACCAGCTTTCAAATTTCTTGGTTTCTCCTCTATGCTCTAAAGGTTAACTGAGATATAATGCCATACAAAGAGGAAATTAAACAAAAAAAGCTAAAGAATTAAGGAGGGTTTCAAGAGGTTATATAGAACAAAGGTAGCATTCTATGAATTCATTGATGACCTCTCATAAAAATCTCATTAAATTAACAGGAGCAAATTAAAAACCTCAAAATCAACAATGATAGCAGTTTACAAGTGCTGGCACATAGATTATTAGCATATCCAACTCTAGCAACTATTCTGTAACTTGGAACAGTCAAAAGCTATCCTTCTCCTATGACTGGACAGACCAAAGGCTCAGGAAAGTTCAATGATTTGTTAGGGATACACAGCTGAGAAGCAGCAGGGCAGGAACACAACCCTGTAAATCTAATTTCTAGTCTTTTCCCTCCAACTGAAAACTAAGTGAGAAGTAGGTACTCTAATGACATAATCTCTAAACCCCTTTCTGATTACAAATTCAACACAGCCTATCATCATAACTGTACTTTGTATGCTTAAAACTTTCATCACATTTAAATACAAAGTGTTAATTATTTCACTTTGGCAGATAAAGCTTGATATAACCACTTGCTGTTTCTTTCATATAAATTTCTTTCTTTATTCTTGTCTTATTTACAAAAGAACTGCTTGCAAAGATAAATAAAATTAAATTATTAAATAAGTATATGAGACTAACAGATAAAACCCTGATTTTCCCACTAAATTATTGAATAAAATGTTTGTCAAAAATGGTATTTTTAAGCACGTCAATATGCTGCAAAAAAAAAAGTAAATAAAATTCAGAAGCCAAACTGCAAATGAAAGTGAGAACCCAAAAAGGTAAACAGAGCCTCTGGGACATTTTCCTAAACTAGATAACTTTCAGCTTCAGTTTTCATGGTCTCAAATGACATATGGTAAAGGAGAAAAACCTTGGGGCCACTCTATACAGGGAATCTATTGATCCTGTACATTATCTCCCTCTCCCCAGTAAAAGCTAAAACCACAAAGGACTCTACCCTCAATGTAAGGAAAACTTAGAAACAGCATCCCCCTCAAGCCAAAGAGAAAGCAAAATAAAATACACATCTAAAAACTTGGAACCAGATGAAGGAAAAAAAAAAATATGTCCTAAGAATTCATAAACCCCAAGCTGATCTTAATGTGCATTTTCAGACCAAATTCACTCTATTGGCTTGCCCAAAAAGCCTTAATCTGTGAATTTAGTATAAAGGGATCCTGGGTTACCAGAACAACCAACCACCTGAAAAAAGAAAACTGAAATCTCTGAAGGAACACACCAATCATTCCCATAGATAAGTTCCAAAGAATATGACCTCACAGGCAAAATCACAATATACAAGGAATTGAAGGCAATAAGAGCAAAAGACAGCAAAAATAATAGTAGAATCAGAAAACAGTATATGAAAACTTCATATACTAAAATTATAAACAGAGTATAAAAATACATTTTATATTTAAAGAAATAAAAAGATATTAAAAATGTGATGAAGAGACTTATCAATGACCAAGTAGATTTCTTAATAAACTTTGAGAAATAAAAAACATAATAATTAGACTTAACACAGTTAACAAAACTCCAAAAGTAGTTTCAATAGAAATTAGTCTGTAAATAGCAGTGATTTAGGAAACAGGAAAATAAAGAAATACTCCAGAATGCACTATTGAGAAACATAGAGACAGAAATGCAAGTGGACTTAAGAGTCATGAACAACAGAGGAAGATGGTCCAACATATATCTAGTTGGATTTCCATTAAGAGATAATGGAGAGAATACAGAAGAGGAAATACTCAAAGTATTAATGAGAGAGGACTTTCCACAATTGTTGAAAGACACCAATCTAGTATAGCCAAATAAATTCTAATTAGGAGAAATAAAAATAAATCCTCCCTTAGATACCAGATAGAGAAACTGCAAGACACCAAAGACAAAGAGACTCTCTTAAAAGCAATAGAGAAAAGACTGATGAACTAGCAAAAGAATAACAGCTATACTGAAAACTAACTTCTTAACACCAGTGGAAGCCAGAAAAGCAGAATATATCTTGTATAACAGGGAGGGAAAAAAAGCATTGTATACCCTGCCTTCCCTTCATCTACCCCCCCAAAAAAATTTTAATATAATAAAACAAAGATTCCATTCACAATAGTTACCAAAGCAATTAGTTTCCTAACACCTTCTACAGATCTTCCATAGGAAGGCCAAATTAAGCAATATACCTTTAAAATATATCATCATTAACATGGCATCTTTTCCTTAATAGCACTTATGATTTTATTTAAATTTTTTTACATTTTTTTTAAATTCTTTTCTTTCATAGTTTATTGTAAGTTGGTTTCCATATAACACCCAGTGCTCATCCCAACAAGTACCCTCCTCCATGCCCATCACCCCCCCTCCCCTACCCCCATCAGCCCTCAGTTTGTTCTCAGTATTCAAGAGTCTCTCATGGTTTGCCTCCCTCCCTCTCCCCAACTATTTTTTCCCGTTCTCCTCCCCCATGGTCCTCTGTTAAGTTTCTCCTGATCCACTTATATGTGAAAACATATGGTATCTGTCATTCTCTGCCTGACTTATTTCGCTCAGCATAACACCCTCGAGTTCCATCCACTTTGCTACAAATGGACAGATTTCATTCTTTCTCATTGCCATATAGTATTCCATTGTAGAGATAAACCACATCTTCTTGATCCATTCATCAGTTGATGGACATTTAGGCTCTTTCCATGATGTGGCCATTGTTGAAAGCACTTATGATTTTAAACACACTTTTAGGATTATCTACTTAATGTTTATCTCCCTCTCCAAATTTAATGAGGTCACTGATCTCTGTATTTGACTCAGCACTGTATCCACAGTATCCACCAGGGTGCCTAGCACATCAATGGAAGGAAGGATGGAAGGAAGGAAGGAAGGAAGGAAGGAAGGAAGGAAGGAAGGAAGGAAGGAAGGAAGGAAGGAAGGAAGGAAGGAGGGAGGGAAGAAAAGAAGATGGAGTGGGGAGGATGAAGGGACAGAAGTGAGGGAGGGGAGAGGAGAGGAGGGGGAGAAGGAGGAAAACAAAGGAGGCAGGGAGGATCTAACCAACATATTAATATATTAATAACTAAAACATAGAAAGTACAGTTTGTACTAAAAGACATAGAAGGTCAGCTAAATAAATAGTAAGACATATTATATTCCTGGATGGGAAGAATCAGTATCATAAACATGTCAGTTATGCACTAAAATAATCTACAGATTTAATACAATGCCAAACAAAATTCTAGCTTGATTTTTTTCATGGAACTCAATAAACTTTTTTAAACTTGAGGAAGAAGTGAAAAACAGCAAAAATAAGCCATAAATATTCAATTTTTTTAACATTGATTTATTTTTGAGAGACAGAGAGAGACAGAACATGAGATGGGAAAGGGCAAAGAGAGAGGGAGACAGAAAATCCGAAGCAGGCTCCAGGTTCTGAGCTGTCAGCGCAGGGTATGCAGGGCTTGAACTCACGAGTGGTGAGCTTAACAGACTGAGACACCTATGCACCCTCTTTTTTTGTTATTTTTTTTAAGTTATAAATTTTTTAAAACAAGAACAATGAAAACGAGTTAGCCCTCCCACATATCAAAACATACTATACATTAATTTTTTTTCAAATATGGTACTGGCACTCCTTATAGATACAATATCTATAGACCAATAAATCAAGGACAAGGAATAGGGCCTACGAACAAATTAATGACTATATAGGAAATTAGCATATGAGAAAAGTAGCATTCCAAATTATTTTTAAAACATCATAAATGGTGTTTGGACAACAGGATGTAATTTGAGAAAAAATAAAATGAGAGCTTTATATTATATCTAACAATGAATTCTAAAAAATTTAAGAAAATCTCTGAAAATACTATAGAATTATAGTAAGTATCTTCATAGGAACAATACAAAGATCAGAAGCCATAACAAAAAAGACCAAAACATTTATCATAAAAAAATTAAAATATTTGTACAACTAAGTGAATGAACAAAGTTAAAAGTTAAGTTTAGTGGCACCTGGGTGGCTCAGTCAGTTAAGCGTCTGACCTAGCCTCAGGTCATGATCTCGCAGCTTGTGGGTTTGAGACCGGCATCAGGCTCTGTGCTGACAGCTTGGAGCCTGTTTCAGATTCTGTGTCTCCCTCTCTCTCTGTCCTTCCCCCACTGGCATTCTCTCTCTCTCTCTCTCTCTCTCTCTCTCTCTCTCAAAAGTAAATAAACATTAAAAAAATTAATTAAAAAGAAAAAAATTAAATTTAAAAGTTAAAAACTGGGGTGCCTGGGTGGCTCTGTCCAGTTAAGTGTCCAACTTCAGCTCAGGTCATAATCTCACAGTTCCTGGGTTTGAGCCCCGCATCAGGCTCTATGCTGACAGGATGGAGCCTGCTTGGGATTCTCTCTCTCTCTGTTACTCTCCCTCTGTTTCTCCCTCTCTCTCTCTGTTCCTTCCCAACTTGCACTTTCTCTCCCTCTCAAAATAAATAAACTTGAATGAATGAATGAATGAATGAATGCTAAAACCCATTATTTACAGGTTACGTGTCCTTGGACAAACGGTTTAATCTTGCCAATACTAAATTTTCTCATGTCTAAAATAAGAATATTGACCTACTTTACAAGGGTTGCTTTGAGAATTAAATGAGAAAGTGTAGGTTAAATCCTTACCATAGTCTTAGGTGCTATTATTTCAAATAAATACTACTATTTCAAATTATAAAAGTATAACAGTATATCCATTAAATGGAGATTTTAAATTTTTTTTTTAAATCCTAATACCTGGTGTTAGCATAGATATTACACATAGCTGTGAAAAGAGTAAATTGGGTCATCTCTGACATAAGACAATTTATAATGTGAATCAAAAGGTTTTTTGTCCCAATTATCCAGTACTAGAATTTTATCATAAAGAAATATCAGAGACAAATACTCATAGAGATTCAAATACTAGTAATATGACCACAGTCTTTTTTTTTCTTATTTTAACTTCAACTTTATTGAGGCATAATTGACATATAAAATTGTAAGATATTTAAAGTGCATATCATGGGGGCGCCTGGGTGGCTCAGTCAGTTAAGCATCCAACTTTGGCTCAGGTCATGATCTCACGGTTTGTGGGTTCAAGTCCCACATCGGACTCTGTGCTGACAGCTAGCTCAGAGCCTGGAGCCTGCTTCCAATTCTGTCTCCCTCTCTCTCTGACCCTCCCCTACTCACGCTACCTCTCTCTCTCTCTCAGAAATAAAACATTTTAAAAAAAATAAATAAAGTGCATATCATGGTGACTTGATATAGTTACACAATCCTTAAACAGAAGTATTCCACCCATTAGTTAATTATCATCCATCATTTCACAAATTTGTCTTTTCTTTTTTTTTTTTTGGTAAAAACATTTTTTAATAGTTTATTGTCAAGTTGGTTTCCATATAACACCCAGTGCTCATCCCCACAAGTGTCCCTCCTCCATGCCCATCACCCCCCTTCCCCTCCCCCCACCCCATCTGCCCTCAGTTTGTTCTCAGTATTCAAGAGTCTCTCATGGTTTGCCTCAGCAAATTTCAACTATACAATAGTGTTATCAACTATACAATAGTGTTATCAACTATAGTCACCATGTTTTACATTAGAAACTGAGAACTTATTCATTTCATGGCTGAAAGTTTGTATCCTTTTGCCAATCTCTCCAGATTTCCCCTACCTCCTAGCCCCTGGCAAGCACTTTTCTACTGTTTCTATGAATTTGACTTTTTTTTTTTATTCCACATAAGTGATACCATGTAGTATTTGTCTTTCTATGTCTGGCTTACTTCGTTTAGCATAATGCCCTCAAGGTCCACACTTGTTGTTGCAAATGGCAGGATTTCTTTATTTCTCCTGGCTGAATAATAGTTCCTTGTATGTATCTACACCTCTTCTCTGTCCATTCATCCATTGATGGACGCTTAATTTGTTCTGTATCTTGACTACTGTGAAGAATGCTGCAGTGTACGTGGAAGTGCAGGTATCTCTTCAAACTCCTGTTTTTGTTTCCCTTGGATAGATACCCAGAAGTAGGATTGCTAGATCATATGATGGTTCTATTTTTAGTTTTTTGAGAAACTTCCATACTCTTTTCCATAGTGGCTGCACCAATTTGCATTTCTACCAACAGCACATAAGGTTTCCCTTTTCTCTACATCCTTGCCAAAACCTGTTATCTCTTCTCCTTTTGATGACCGCCATTCTAACAAGTGTGAGGCAATATGTCATTATGGTTTTGATTTACATTTCCCTGATGATCAGTGATGTTGAGCACCCTTTCATGTATTTGTTGGGCCTCTGTATATCTTCTCTGAAAAAATATCTATTCAGTTCCTCTACCCATTTTTTAATCAGATTTTTGGGGGATTTTTTTCTGTTGATATGTATGAGTTCCTTAAATATTTTGGTATTTAATTCCTTATCAGATATATGGTTGCAAATATTTTCTGCAGTTCTGTAGATTGTCTTTTCATTTTGTTGATGGTTTTTTGTTGTTGTTGTGCAAAAGCTGAGTTTGATACAGCCTCACTAGGCTGGGGGGATTGGGGGAAGGGGTTGTATTTAGAGAGTGCTTATTTTAAAATTTGCAAAACATCTCATGAATACATTTTTGTTATAAAAATTGTAATGATACAAAGAAATGGCCCCTCGTTGCCCCCCTCTGGCCCCACCCAATCGCACATTTCTTTCCAGAGTCTATCATAAAATGTAACAGAAATAACAAATCTGGAAGGTCATCACTTTCTCAATAAGAAAAATGTATGCTAGCCACTCTCCACTACTCTTACTAATGCTCACTTTTGATCATTAAGCTACTTTGTTTTGAGTATAAAATTTCTAGTATTTCTCTTTCTCTTCTGATTTTTGTGGTCCTAAAATGTTCTTTTTTTTCTTTCTAGTTTTATTAATAATATTTAAAAATTATTAGAACAGATCCTAAGAGTTCTCATCACAAGGAAAAAATGTTTTTGTTTTCATTTTTTGTGTTTCTATATGAGACGACAGATGTCAATTACACTTACTGTAGTAATCATTTCACAATATATGGAAGTCAAATCATTTATGCTGTACACTTTAAATTTATGCAGTACTGTAGGTCTGTTTATTTTTGCTTTGTTGCCTTTCCTCTTGGTATCAAATTCAAAAAATCATTGCCAAGACTTCTGTCAAAGTTTTCTTCTAAGAGTTTTATGGTTTCGGGTCTTACAGTCAAGTCTTCAATCCATTTGGAATTGCTTTTTGTTAGGTATAAGACAGGGGTCTAGTTCATTCTTTTGCATCTGACAATCCAGTTTTCCCAACACTATTTATTGAAGAGACTATCTTTTCCTCAGTTGTATTTGTGGTTCCTTTCCCATAAATTAATTCCTCAGTCTCTATTTTGTTCCATTGATCTATGTATCTATTTTTATGTCAGTGACACTGTTTTGATTACTACAGACTCTAATATAGTTTGAAATCATAAAGTATGATATTTCTAGCTTTGTTCTTCTTTCTCAAGACTGCTGGCTACTTGGGATCTTTTGCAGATCCATAAGCATTTTAATCTGACCATAGAATTTTTAAAAGCAAAACATTAGAAATAATTCGACCAATAGAGTTATATCATAAAGTACTCTATAATCATTCAGAATTACAAACATTACAACATTTATTGATTTAGTAAATACTCGTGATATTGTTAACTGAGAAAAAGACCTTAAAAGAATAAATACAAATGTCCATCAACTGATGCACAGATAAAGAAGATGTGAATATATATAACAAAATACTACTCAACAATCAAAAAGAATGAAATCTTGCCATTGGCAACAATGTGGATGGAACTAGAATGTATTATGCTAAGCGAAATAAGTCAGGCAGAGAAAGACAAATATCATATGAATTCACTCATATGTGGAATTTAAGAAACACAACAGATGAACCTAGGGCAAGGGAAGGAAAACTAATATAAAAACAGAGGAGGGGGCAAACCATAAGAGACTTAAATACAGAGAACAAACTAGGGGCTGCTAGAGGGAAGATAGGTGGGGCGATGGGCTAAAAGGGTGATGGGCAGTAAGGAAGGCATTTATCAGGCCTGGGTATTATATGTAACTGATGAATCACCGGGTTCTAGTCCTGAGACCAATACTGCACTGTATGTTAACTAATTGAATTTAAATAAATAATTTTTTTAAAAAAGAAGAAATACAATATGAATCCAGGTTTATGGCACAAAAACTCAAAAGAAGATGACATAAATACTCTAAAATAGTCTTAATGATTAGAGAGCTTTCAGTGACAAGAGCAGAGATTATTTGATTTCCCTCCTGAAATAAACCTCATCCAAAGTTTTCTACAATTAATATGCTACTTAAATTAAAAAAAAAAAAAAAAAACATTAGAAGGGGCAAGAATCCATCAAATGTTCTACCCCCCGAAGCTGAAGTATCACGAATGATTGGCTCTGCTGTGGAGAATAAAGATTAAAGTTAAGGCAGGGGCGCCTGGGTGGCTTAGTCGGTTAAGCGTCCGACTTTCGCTTAGGTCATGATCTCGCGATTCGTGAGTTCGAGCCCCGCGTCGGGCTCTGTGCTGACTGCCAGCTCAGAGCCTGGAGCCTCTTTCAGTCTGTGACCCTCTCTCTCTGACCCTGCCCTGCTCACACTGTCTGTCTCTCTCTCTCTCTCTCTCTCTCTCTCTCTCTCTCTCTCTCCTAGAAATAAATAAAAACATTTTTAAAAAATGTTCTTTAAAAAAAAAAGATTAAAGTTTAGGCAAACATATGTTAATGATACTGGATTTAAAATAAAAATTGTCGGGGGGAGGGAAATGGATGGCTCAGTCAGTTGTGCATCTGTCCAACTCTTGATTTCAGGTCATGTCATGATTCCAGGGTCATGGGATGGAGCTTTGCATAGGTCTCCTTGCTGAGTGTGGAGCCTGCTTGAAAACTTCTCCCTCCCTTTGCCCCTTTCCCTGCTCACGCTCTCTCTCTAATAAAAAATAAAATACGTTTTAAAAATAAAATTAAAATATTTTTAAATGGAAACTAATTAATTAATTAATTAATTAGTTGAATAAACCAGGCAAGCATTAAAAAAAAAAAATCACATAGCCAAACATAAGTTGAACCCTGGCAAGAAGGTAAATAAGTTACAAGACTTCGGGCAAAAAGGATAACCTAAATTTTAAAATAGCTGATTTATATTCTTTCCAGAATTAAATAAAAATAAGAGGTTGGCCCTAAGAAGGCTATTCTTATTACATGAAATAAAAGAATGCCCTCTGTCTATGAAATATCTCTCTATTCTTATGCATGAGAGAGGAGAGAAGAAAAGTGCAGAGAGCATAGAGAGATCATGCATTCAGCTCATCAGAAAGTACTTGATACAACTTCTAGAGAAGCCCTGTTTCTACTCACTGTAAAATGTCATCTGAGCCATGAAAATGCCAGATTCCTACTGATTTCTTCTCTAGGATAAAAGCATCGAATAAAAAGATTTGAATAAGCATTAATTACGGAGTAGCTTACCTAGAAAGAACTGATACATTTCTTTTCACAGAGTAAAAAGTCAACAAAGGTCAAAAGTAAGTCATAACAATGCTATTTCTCTAAAAGATGATAAATACGCTGAGGGCCATCAAGAGTAGAATAACTGTGCTTCAAATCCTCCAGTACCTCAAGACAAGACTGGGTTCAAAATTAGTCAGCAGGAAATATTACACAATGACTTCTGTTGTTCATTATCATATCAGCTTTATGTATGTTACTCTCATATCTCCAGCCATGTGGAAAGATCCTTAGGGAAGGAATAACAATCATTCAAAAGATATTTGTCTCACTGAATCTTGTTACATTTTTTAATCACTGCCAATTTGCTATGGTTTTCCTTCAGCAGCTTTTCAGAACTCTTCCATGACTTGAATGGGTTTTCAGTGAGAAGGTTAATTAAAATGATTATTAAAGGATGTACCAGATAAATGTGGCAAATGTGAGGAACCTCCTCTGCTCAGCTTATTTGATCAAATTCTCTACAAGTTTTCATCCTAGCTTAACCAACTGCTTCTGCTCTCCATCATAAGTTCAACACATACAGCTGAACTCCTAAGTGAAATAAAATGTAAATGCTACTAATATACATGTTTCAGTAAGTCCAATAATATAGTCACCTGTAAGCTTTACTCTGAGTCTGTATATAAAAGTAGACTGAGTGGAAGCAAAAAAAAAAAAAAAAAAAAAAAAAAGACTGCCCACAGTAAATTTCGTAAGAAATCTTAATGGCTAAATAAATTATGATATATCCTTATACAGAATTCTATGAAACCCATATAAGAATAAGGGAAGTCTACTGTATTTGGACATGGAAAGATGTTCATGTAAATGAAATGAGCAAGTGACAAACTTATACACAATGATTCCATTGACATAAAACAAAAACAAATATGTTTGTAAGTGCATTGAACAATGTATGCCCGTGCCAGGTTGCTCGCAAACTATTTACCCTGGAAGAAGAGTGAAATTTCATAGGCAGCAATAAAATAAAATGAGGCTTTCAGTTTTATTGTTTTTATAAGAATATATCAGTTTTATGTTTTAATATATAAAGAATTACAAATAAGTTTATAAAAAGGTTATAAAAAGAAAAATACTAAAAGCAGTATATGTAGAGAGATTAACTATGATGCTTATGTATGCATAAAACACAAATTCTATGCCATTAAAAATGATGTAGATTTATATTTACTGACATGGAAAGACAGTCACAATTTATAAGACAAATAAGCTAAGACTGGACAATATAGCTCATTCTGTTTAAAGTATATATGTATGTATAAATTAATCTGTAAAATCAATTGATAATTACATTTAGTCATAAAACTTACAGTAACCCACGCATGTAACTGTTTTTTATTCATTTAACTGTATTCTCTGATTTATAAATTATTAACATAGCAATATAAGGAAAAATACTCCTTAAAGCAGTTTTATTACATTATATAAAAGAACTATAAAACTAAAGTTCATGAATAAGTAATTGTTAATAGTTTATAATCACACAAAGTTAAATTGAAAAATAAAATATATATATATATATATATAGTGTGTGTGTGTGTGTGTGTGTGTGTGTGTATAGCCAAGTGCCAAGTATTTCAAGTAAAGAACATTAAGAGTCAGAACTGTCCAGGTGAGCACCTCTGCTTTTCACTTCGCTTCCTGTATGTTTACACACACTCAGTTACTTTGTATACATGAGTGCACAAATGTTTCCATCTTCAGTCATGTGTATGACTTTAAAAGACCAATCCATTTTGTCAAGGATAAAAAAGTTGCCAGTAAAGCCAAGAATTTATTTTAATGTCCTTCCAACAGAAGCTGCTGCGTTCTAATAGACCTTTATAAAATGCATAAAATAAACATTATAATGAAAGAAAATGCCACAAAACTATTAAAATGATGAGTTTGAATCTTTTTAATGCACAATGGGCAGTCAACAGTTTTTTTAAATCCTGGGGCCCAAATGTACTATAAGGTTTATAAAAGAAAACTCCACTCCCAAGTTTTAAATTCTCATTGCTTTAAAGTAATAAATTCCCTAGTGAAACACTGGGTCCTGGCTTCAATTAGAAGTAAATGCACTAAGATTGCCACCTCCTATTGAAAAAAGTCAAGTCCTTCATGATCTACCTCCAGTGGACTTTCAAAAGACCTCCGATCTGAATCTTGTCTTAAAGAAACAGGAAGGAGAAAAGAAAAATATTTATTCTCATGTGGAAAGGTAAGTAAAGTCGCTTAACCTCCTCAATGCTACCAAATACAAAATTATCATTCTCCAAAAAAGTAAAACATACTCTTCTTTGGGTCCATGCTCTGAGATAACTAGTAAAATCCTTTGGCATAGTAAAATACTTGATGGCATTCCTCTAAGAAAATATTAAAATGTATTTGTCTCATTTCAAATTTAAAACCAAAATATATCAGCAATGACAAAATCAAGGAGAAAAAAGATTACATTATAAAACCACTACTTTTATTATCATCCATGATGATACCATGAAGATGGAAAAAAATTAGTATTTCCCAAGAACTTTATTTCTCTCTATATCCTTGAGATTGCCATTATAATATACAAACCTGAAATTTTCAAACCATTTAATATATGTGTGTGTATTTATTTACATGTATATATTCATATACACATACACAAATGTACGTGGATACATAGAATTCTGACTGCCAATTTCCATATCTGTAGGATGGGAATAGTACTTACTTTGCAGGTTGTTAAAAAAATTAAACAGAAACATATGAAGGCACATGGCAAGATACCCGACACATAACTACAGCCTGCAGTCAAAAAAATGTTTGATTTTCTTCACCTTTGGAAAAACAATTTCAAAGTTAACAGTCTTTATTTAAAAATATCTTTAACAAAAGAAAAAAATCTGTAGTTGTCTTGTGTTTTCCTTTTTAAATCAAATCTAAGATATTTTAATGGTTCTCTACTTGACTTCACATTTTGGGATGCCAGTTATATAATACCAGAAACTTTTATAAGGGAAAAAAAAAATAAAGATAGTTGGTCTAACAAAAACATAAATGTATAAAACACAAATGTTGTTCTTCTCAGAGAAAGTCTCTATCTTTAATATCACTTAAAATAGACCATTATTCAATAAATCTCTAATGATTCCAAAAAAAGATAGCAGAAAGTTAATAATGACAACTCTCCTCTCCTAAATAAAATAAACAACATACAACCTTGAACAGATTACTTGAAATTCATAGAAACGTATTTGCAAACTGATAACATTTTATTACCTACTGAAATTAGTTAAAATTGCTGTGGTACATTCGAAGAGAAAATAATAAAAGCAAAAATAAATATTTCAGCAGCATCATTAACCACCTAAACTATCAATGCCAAGATTCAGATTTAACCTTTAAGATTACTTCAGTTTTCCAGATAACGTCTCATTTCTCAATCCCCTCTATTTCTCCGATAGACATGGCATGCATCGTTCTGGGAAATTTCTAATTGTTAAATTCTGTTGCAAGTTTAAGTCAATGAACAAATACTTCTTCTAACAAAATTCAATAACCATAATAGAATTATGGATTTAACATGGAAAGCCCTGAAAGCATTTTCTAAACAGATGAATTGTTTGAGAGTTACTACTTTCCTTAGGTTTCCCTACACATTTTTTCAATTAAATAGCAGACTATGGCTTCTGTTCAAACCTAGATTTTATTGTTTATAAAATTAGAAACAGATACAGATATACATAGAAACATATACACACACATATAGGTAAACATAGGCACCTAGGCTATACATTATATATGAACAGTTGAAAGGTTTTATGTGTTATATAAGAAAGTACTTTACACACATACGAGGAAATTAATGTTAATCTCTCAAATGGATAACTCATTCATAAACAAGCCTTTTTTAATCTCACAGATATCCTCAATACGTGCTATCAAAACTATTCACAGAATTCAGTCAAAATCAAGCTAAAGGAAAATACTGATGAGCTCTAGCACCCTTACTATTTTTAAAATTCCAGAACTATTTATAGTCAGTGCTTGTCATTTTTAATCTAGAAAGGAAAGATTCTATTCTATTTTTTTTAAATGTTTTATTTATTTCTAGGAGAGAGAGAGAGAGACAGCGTGAGCAGGGGAGGGTCAGAGAGAGAGGGAGTCACAGACTGAAACAGGCTCCAGGCTCTGAGCTGGCAGTCAGCACAGAGCCTGACGCGGGGCTCGAACCCACGAACCGCGAGATCATGACCTAAGCGAAAGTCGGACGCTTAACCGACTAAGCCACCCAGGCGCCTCAGAAGGATTCTATTTTAATCTAGTTTCTCTAACAGTTCACCAAAATCACTCGGCATTTTTATCAATACTTGATTTACAACTACATATTTTGGTTTATATCTAAATTTTAGGATTAAAGGTGATTTATATTTTATTCTTAACAATTTTCTGTGTTTCTCTAAATTCTCTTCAAATTACAGATGACCTGGGGCACCTGGGTGGCTCAGTCAGTTAAGCATCCAACTTTGGCTCAGGTCATGATCTCACGGTTCATGGGTTTGAGCCCCGCATCAGGCTCTGTGCTGACAGCTAGCTCAGAGCCTGGAGCCTGTTTCAAATTCTGTATCTTCCTCGCTCTCTGAACCTCCCCTGCTCACACTGTCTGTCTGTCTGTCTGTCTCTCTCTCTCTCTCTCTGAAATAAATTTTAAAAAAACATTAAAAAATTACAGATGACCTCTATAATTTAAAAAAGAAGTAATTTTAAAGCAATATTTAAAACATTTAAGTATGAAACATAAATCAAAAAAGCTTGTTATTGGTCATTCCCTCAAAAGAAAATGTGCAATACCAAAGGGGTAACCCATGAATTTAATATTTCTCATAGTGTTCAAAAGTAACATATATTAAATTCTAATTCAGATCTAACACTTGTAATAGAAGAATTAAAAAAGGGATATAACAAGAGAAAGGATAAAAACCATATGATCATTTCATTCATGCAGAAAAAGCATTAAAGTATTTTAACATTCATTCATGTTAAAAATCCTCAAAACAGCAAGCTTAGAGGGAATGTACCTCAACATAATAAAGGCCATAAATAAAAAACCCACAGCTACAATTATATTCAATGGAGAAAAACTGAGAGCTTTTCCCCTACAGTGAGGAACAAAACAAGGATGTCCACTCTTACCACTTTTATTGAATATAGCACCGGAAGTGCTATCCACAGCAATCAGACAAGAAAAAGGAATACAAGGCATCCAAATTGGTAAGGAAGAAGGAAAACTTGCACTATTTACAGATGACATAATACTACACATAGAAACCTTAAAGATTCCACCCCGATAAATTAGTTCAGTAAGGTCACAGAATACAAAATCAATATATAGAAATTCATTGCGTATCTACACACTAATAAAGAAGCAGGAAAAAGAGAAATTAAGAAAACAATCCCATTTACAATTGTACCAAAAAAAAAACAAAAAACAAAAACAAAAAACACCTAGCAATAAACTTAACCAAGGAGGTAAAAGACTTGTACTCTAAAATCTATAAAACACTAATGGAAGAAATTAAAAACAAAACAAATGGAAAAATATCCCATGCTCATGGATTGGAGAACAAATATTATTAAAATGGTCATACTACCCAAAGCAATCTACAGATTTAATGTAATCCCTATCAAAATACCAAGAGGAGTTTTCATCGAACTAGAATAAATAACCCTAAAATCTATATGGAACCACAAAAGACCCCAAATAGCTGAAGCAATCTTGAAAAAAAGGTAAAACCTGGAAGTATCAAAATCTCAGATTTCAAGTTATACTACAAAGCTGTAGTAATCAAAATAGTATGGTACCAGCCCAAAAACAGACACACAGATTAAAGAAACAGAACAGAGAGTCCAGAAATAAACTCACAATTATATGGTCAATTAATCTTCAACAAAGGAGGTAAAAATATACAATGGGGGAAAAAAAACAATATCTTCAACAAATGGTGTTAGGAAAATTGGACAACTACATTCAAAACAATGAAATAAACTCAAAGTGGATTAAGGACCTAAAAGTGAGACCTGTAGGGCATCTACATGGCTCAGTCGGATAAGCATCCAATTCTTGATTTCAGCTCAGGTCATGATCTCACAGTTCATGAGATTGAACTCTGCATTGACAGTGCAAGGCCAGCTTGGGATTCTCTCTCTCTCCCTTCTCTGCTCCTCTTACACTTACTCATGCGTGTCTTTCTCAGTCTCTCTCAAACCAAACATACATACATACACACATACATACATAAATGTGAGACCTGAAACCATAAAAATCCTAAAAGAGAGCACAGGCAGTAACTTCTCTGACATTGGCCATAGCAACATTTTTCTAGATATGTCTCCTGTGAAAAGGGAAACAAAAGTAAACTATTGGGACTACATCAAAATAAAAAGCTTCTGCACAACAAAGGAGAATCAACAAAAATAAAGCAATCAACAAAGCTAAATGACAACCTACTGAAGATAGGGAGAATAAATTTGCAAATGACCTATCTGATAAAGGATTAGTATCCAAAATATATAAAGAACTTACACAACTCAACAGCCAAAAAACAAATAATCCAATTAAAAAATGGGCAAAAGATACGAACAGATATTTCTCCAAAGAAGACATAAAGATGGTCAATAGACACATGGAAAGATACTCAACATCACTCAACATTAGAGAAATGCAGATGAATGAAATACCACAATGAAAATACCACAATGAAATACCACCTCACACCTGTCAGAATGGCAGATTCAGGTGTCAGAATCAAAAACACAAGAAGCAAGTTTGGCAAGGATATGGAGAAAAAGGAGGCCTCTTGCACTGTTGCTGGGAATGCAAACTGGTGCAGCTACTGCAGAAAACAGTATGGAGGTTCCTCAAAAAATTAAAAATAGAACTCCCATATGATTCACTAACTCCACTACTGGGTATTTACCCAAAGAATATGAAAATACTAATTCAAAAAGAAACATGCATTCCTATGTTTATTGCAGCATTATTTACAATAGCCAAAATATGCAAGCAGCTCAAGTGTCTATCGATAGATGAATGGATAAAGATGTGTGTGCATGGGTACACACATACACAATGGAATATTATTCAGCCATAAAAAAGA
Source organism: Hyaena hyaena (assembly GCF_003009895.1). Taxonomy (NCBI): domain Eukaryota; kingdom Metazoa; phylum Chordata; class Mammalia; order Carnivora; family Hyaenidae; genus Hyaena; species Hyaena hyaena. Next base: position 424,547 of record NW_024081019.1, read on the forward strand.
ATGAAATTTTGCCATCTCTAACTACATAGATGGATCTAGAGAGCATAATGATAAACGAACTATGTCAGAGAAAGGCAAATACCATATTATTTCACTCATATTTGGGATTTAAGGAACAAAACAAATGAACAAGGAAAAAAGAGACAAGTTAAAAACAGACTCTTAACTATAAAGAGCACACTAATGGTTACCAGAGGAGAGGTAATTAGGATTACTGAAACAGGGGAGGGGATTAAGAATACACTTATCTTGGGGGCTTTGGATGGCCCAGTCAATTGACTGTGTGACTTTTGATTTTGGCTCAGGTCATGATCCCAGGGTCATGGGATTGAGCGCCACATCAGGCTCCATGCTGCGTGCTTAAGATTCACTCTCTCTCTCTCTCTCTCTCTCTCTCTCTCTCTCTCTCTCTCTCTCTCTCTCTCCCCCTCTGCCCCACTCCCCCACTCATGCTTTCTTTCTCAAAAATAAATAGAGTACACTTATCTTGATGAGCACTGAGTAACGTAGAGGATTACTGAATCACTTTTTTTAAGTGTTTATTGAAATTCCACTTAGTCAACACACAGTATAATATTAATTTCAGGTGTACAATATAGTGACTCAACACTTCCTTACAACAGCTGGTGCTCATCACAAGTACACTCCTTAATCACTATGATGTATACCTGAAACTAATATAATACTGTATGTTAACTATACTGGAATTAAAATAAAAATTAATTAATTAAATGAAAAAAAGAGGGGTATAAGTTATATCTAAAACGTAGTCCTTAATTTTTGTTAACATTAATCCTGTACTGTAGAGTAGCGAGGATGATTTTTGCCCCCTGTTTGATTGTCACACTAGGTGGGGCAGGAGTGGGTATTACTACTATCTAATGGGTAAAGACCAACGTCCTGCAAGAGCACAGACCAGCCTCTACAACAGTGCCAAAGTGCCAATGGTAAGAAACCCTGAAGTAGAAAAAATAAACCTCTTATATTTAAATTATAAATCAAAACCCTAATGACGACAATAATTAATTTTCATTCAAAAAGTCATTCTTATTTGCTTCTTTTGAAGCACAACTAATCCAAATTTTCCAAGCACCTAGTTACTTTGCTTAATCGTTTAAGGGAGCTGGGTGACTCAAGTCAGTTGAGTGTCCAACTCTTGATTTTAACTCAGGTCATATCTCATGGTTCGTAAGATCAAGCCCCATGCTGGGCTCTGTACTGTCAACCCAGAGCCTGTTTAGGATTTTCTCTTTCCCTCTATGCCCATCCCTAGCAAGTGCACGTCAATGAGCTATCTCTCAAAATAAATACATAAACTTTAAAAATGAACATGTGATACATTTTATCTTTAAAAATTATTTATATATATTTTCTAGGTCTGTGCACCAAAACAAGTGAAAAGCAATAGCCAATGAGGTGCAATGAGCATCCCTAGGACCCAGACTGTGATCTTCAAATGGTATTTGATAAAAAGAAACAGCCTCCTTTAAAAAAATATTATTGATTCCAGTTACGGAAGGTGAGGCTGGAACATCTCACAACAGGAAGAAAGAAAGCTGACAAAGACTACTGGAGCTATGTCGAAGGGCTTAGGAGTCAACTTGAAGAAGCTCCCTTGGCCAAACATGAGATGATTATTAGCATTAATAGAAACAATAACTCCAATAAGTTGAAAATGCATCAAATATATAAATCCATGAGTTCATAGTAATATGCAAACAACAAAAACAACAACTAATTCATCATCTTTGGAGGATGCTAGGGAACCAACTCTATGTTTTCAAAATAGGGAACCAAGCATTTATCCTGGCTTTCTTATAGGAAATGTCCCTGTGGGTAACCAAAGAGTTGATAATTTATTACAGACTTATTCTTTTAGATGCATCCCCCCTAATATATAATTAAGGAATAGTAAAATCAGAATATAAGCATTTGGAATCCCCAATAAAACCATGATCTAGGCAATGATCATCAATGGCTACTGACAAGACAAATAGAGAGACAACCAGGCATCACGTGCCTCCTTACAGAAGTATACACACCAGCTGGGAAGCTGTCTTGCCAAAAAATCTAATCCTAATCTGATAAACCTTCCAGATCAAATTACAAATTTACGAACATGAAGGACAAAGGAGCCAATCTACAAGGTGCTATGGGATACAATGAGCAAAATCCAGACTGTGAGAATTAATACGACAAATAATTTAACCTACTCAATAAATAACTTATAGAGGAGAGACAGAGAGACAAGAGACAAAGAACCCAATCTTCACCTGAGCCACCCAGGCACCCCCCAAACTAAACTATTTTAAGATACGTTTTGTATGGCATTCACTGTATTTGGTAACTTCAATCTTATACACATTTTTAAGAACTAATATATAATTAGCATATACATTCATTTCAGACATCAGCTACTTACTGTATGCCTAGAACTGGGCTATGTACTAGAGATTTCAAAAATATCAATAAAATACAGTCCTTGATCTCAAGAAAGAAATACTGGGTCAAGAAATACTGAAACAAATCATTACACCATAACTTAATACATGCAATAATTAAAGGTAAGGTATAAACAAATTCTGTAGAAATAAAGAAGCAGTAATAACCAAACCAGAAGCCAGACCAGGAGGGTTTCATGGAGAAAGTGACACCAGCAGAGGTGAATCTCCAAAAAGGCTCTGGCTGCCATCAGCTGGTAAATGCAGCTGATGGTTGTTGTTTTTTCCCCCCTGAAATCAACTTTAGTGCTGATGGTTGTGGTCTCTTCTTCCCTATGTCTTCGTCTCTCTGAGGGTCCAAAGCCCCTCCAGGATAGCACAGTGCTTGGCTCTGCAGGACCAGAGGCAAAGGAGACAATCTGCCTCCCAAGTCTGCCCCCGACTCAGTCCCTCCCCTGTCCCCACAATACCCTACTGCACATCAAATCATATAAACATGGCTATGGACATGGCCCTGAACAGCAGTGAGGCAGATTGATGTGTAAACAGATTTGAGACCAGGAGCCAGACCCAGTCACTCAGCCCACCCCATGCTGAGGCCCACAGTTAAATCTGAAAAAGCAGGGGGGCCTGGTCCCAAACTCTGGCTAAGATTATGCAACAGTGCAGACAGCTCAGCCCCCCTCTAACACCCACCCTCTCAGGATTCCAGGTCCTGAGGTCCACCCACTCCCAGGCGCCCCTCCAGGCATGGGCAGCAGACGGCAGTGTCCAGTTTTTTTCCTCCCACCCCTAGCTGGATGTCACTGGTGCTGGGTCTTCCTAGACAACTGGGTGAAACAGGAGACAGGCAATGGCAATCTGTCCAGCCCAAAAGCCCGGATCAGCTCTGCCCGCACACCTGCAGTAAATGTCTTCACCAGACAGAGAGTGGTGAGGCCCTCAAAGACTGCATTGTAGAGGAACACAATGTAGAAATTGCCCATCCAGTTGAAGCGTCCAAAGTCACCCAGCAGGTCAAAGCGAGTAAGCCCAAGTGTTTGAGAAAAGACAGGAAGTGCTGAGCTCGGACCAGGAGACAAACTGCACACACAAAAAGCACTGCTAAACTTGTAAGAGAGGCTTTAGATTTTTCTCTTACACTTTAGAAAAGGTACATGGCTTTAATTTTGTAGTTGTAAAACAAATGTCTTAGTCTAAATCAAAACCGTAAAACATGATTTCTTTCCCCTTAGTCTTCGCCAAGTGAAATTTTATAATTTGCATTTAAAAGGTGGGCTTGGAATGTTTCATTTTATTGTTGTAACTTCATGCTAATTTCAGAATTAAGAAGGGCCTTGGCATTTATTTTGCCCTAGTTGGTATAAGATTAAATGTAAATTGGTAAACACATGAATTAGGTAACTTATAATAGGCAAATAATACATGTACAAAAGAAGGTAACACATAGACCTCATTTCTTTACTAATAAAATCACAGCATGTCTGCCTGAGAATCAACTATCTTCACATTTCATAAACATGATTGTGCTCAAAACAATTTAAATCTAGCCTTTATGTTTATGGACACAATTGTGTACAACATAGTTTTATACATAACAAAAATCACCTCAGTGGTGGAGCCAGTCTAACCAAACTGGCTAATAGCAAAGAAAATGCCAAGTGCAAGTCAATTGGGAATAGCCCCAACATCCCAACCCACCAATGCTTTTCACATTCCACAATACAGGGTATCATTGGCAGCCATTCTGAATCACTCAACATGGAAAATGTCATGATACCAACTCACACTCTTCTTATTTGAAGATACATTGACCCCAATAAGCAACAGAGGTGTGAAATGTGCCCTCTGCCATTTGTCAGTTATATGCCCTTAAAGAAATTCCTTAAACCTTAGTTTCCTCATCTGTAAAACATATTACAGTTATACAACTCTCAGCAAAATAAGTGGCATGTAGGAACCACTGAATAAATGCTGCTATGAGACCTTCAACTAACACAGGCGATTACATGAGGTCAGTCAATCACCAATAAAGCACTTTGCACAAGTCAGCATGTAACTCATATCAATTTCTGATATTGGTTTCTTTCTTTTCTTAGGGCTGGGACACTAGCATGTAATTACCTTAAACCTCTAACAGTATCTAACAAAGAGCCTCCCAGAAGAAGCCTGTGTAAATCCTAAGGCTTGTGTAACTACTTCTGAATATTCAGCAATCTTTGAATGTCACATATGGTTCCTAAGCTCTGGCTTCATCAGTTCAGTTACAGCACACTATAAAAATAATACTCTGGATTTACAAAAAATGGCTTTCTTAGTAGGAGCTTAAGTCACTTCTAAATAACAGTTCATTACTGACAATGACAGGATCAGGCAAATACACAACCATATTCTAAGGGAAACCCACAGCTAAAAAAAAGGATGTGTTTGTGTTTTATGCTGACCAAGTCAGTCAATGGCGAAACAGACTCAAACTTCAAATGTTTTGCCTTAAGTTGATAGTTTTTTCCAGTCCAGATTGAATTTCCTCAAAGGATAAAAGTAACATTGATTCACATCAATTTTCTAAGTCTTCACTCAGTACATATAAAATCTACATACAGTTGTGATTAAATATTTATAAAAGGAACAATGTCAAAATCTTTTCTTTATTAAGGTATACCAATATATCCTTTGCTGTAATGTCTGAGGTTGATTCCATATCTTTTTGCTCTTTGAGGGGGGCTGGCTTATTATATTAAGTGTAATTATTTTTAAACCTACTATAAACAATAAAACTGTACACAAATTTAATGTTTTCATCTTATGAGTTTTTATAGTTTATCTTGTTTCCTCTGGCCATTTGCTTTTGATGTGCAGCCAGTGAATGGTATGGTTTTTTTTTATGTTTCATATTTTAAAATGCAGCCTTCCAAAAGCTCAGCCAGAAACATCCACTGCAAAAAGCTTACTTCAGCCAGTTGGCTTTGTCAATGACATCTGTGCAAAGTGAAAATGTAACCAATAGTGATTTTCTGCAGGTCAGATGGAATCACTTAACATATTCAACATGGTTTCCAGTCCACGCCTCAAGAGGAATGTCCTTCAGCTAGCAAGTGTTTCTTTTAAACGTCAGACCAGCTACTGTTGTTTGAACACCAGTGTTATCTTGGCATGGTTGTGATATATGTACATTCTGAGGATTACAAATACTATCCTGTATCAAAATATATAATTGGAATATATTTGCATTATAAACATTATATGAAGTCAATATAAAATTTAAGTAACCAGCAGATAGTATTGGGGGAACTAACATTTTTGAATTTTAATCATTTCCTCTGTTCTCAAAGCATCTTTAAGCTCAAAATACTCTGCAGATACAATAATGGCTCATGTGAGCAGAAAAACTAAATGTTAAAACAATCACTTTTAGTGTTAAAAATTAGGAACTGTAGATAATCTTAAGTATGCTATTTTCTGTCCCATAGCAAATGCCTATTTTTAATAAAAGCTACCATAAATAAATATATAGGAAAATGTCAACTATTAAAATGAAGCATCAAATTTCATCAAATATACTCCTTATTTTTAATAAGGCAATCTCAGTTTCAGAAAATAATCAATAAGGGGTGCCTGGGTGGCTCAGTAAGTTAAGCATCTGACTTCAGCTCAGGTCATGACCTCACTGTTCATGAGCTCGAGCCCCGTATCAAGTTCTGTGCTGACAGCTCAGAGCCTGGAGCTGCTTCAGATTCTGTGTCTCCCCCTCTCTCTGCCGCTGCCCCTGCCCCACTCATGCTCGCTCGCTCACTCTCTCTCTCTCAAAAATAAGCAAACATTGGGGCACCTGGGTGACTCAGTCAGTTAAGTGGCCAACTTCAGCTCAGGTCATGATCTCACGGTTGTGGGTTCAAGCCCCGCATCAGGCTCTGTGCTGACAGCTCAGAGCCTGGAGCCTGAATCGGATTCTGTGTCTCCCTCTCTCTGCTCCTCCCCTGCTCATGCTCTGTCTCTCTAAAAAATGAATAAATGTTAAAAAAAAAATTTTAAATAATAAGCAAACATTTTTAAAAAATCAATAAGACAAAAAGCAATTTGGTCTATCCAAGAGACCCTTCCTTTCACACAACAGCAATAAGCTAGGCAAACACATGCATCTATTCCATCAAAGTCAAAGTTCTCACACAAACTATCACCATGTGAAGAAGGCAAGCATAGTAAACTTCTTGTTGATCTTAAAATTGATTTTCAGGGGCACCTGGGTGGCTTAGTCGGTTAAGCGTCTGACTTAAGCTCAGGTCATGATCTCATGGTTCATGGGTACAGGTTCTGCATCAGCCTCTGCACTGACAGTGAAGAACCTGCTTGGGAATTCTCTCTCTCTCTCTTTCTCTCTCTCTCTCTCTCTCTCTTTCTCTCTGCCCCTGTCCTGCTTACTCTCTCACTCTCAAAATAAATAAGTAAGCTTAAAACAAAAGAATGTTTTAAAAAAACTGATTTTCAATAGATTTATTACCTGATTAATATTCCCCATAGATACCTTTTTTTTCTTTTTAAAGATCAAGGATTAATTGCATTGTTAAAAGATAATTCTTTTTTACCCTAGTGGTTTCTTACCTTGAATAGAATACAGTACCCACACTTTTCTTGCATGAAAAGAATTTGGAGTCTGTGTCTCCCTCTCTCTGTGTCCCCCTCCCCCACTTGTGCTCTGTCTCTCTCTGTCTCAAAAAATGAATAAACTATAGGGGCGCCTGGGTGGCTTAGTCGGTTAAGCGTCCGACTTTCGCTTAGGTCATGATCTCGCGGTTCGTGGGTTCGAGCCCCGCGTCGGGCTCTGTGCTGACTGCCAGCTCAGAGCCTGGAGCCTGTTTCAGTCTGTGACTCCCTCTCTCTCTGACCCTCCCCTGCTCACGCTGTCTCTCTCTCTCTCTCCTAGAAATAATAAAAATATAAAAATAAATAAATAAATAAATAAACTATAAAAAAAATTTAAAAAATAAACTCTGAAATATTTAACATAGCATGGAAATTTTTTCTTGAGAATTAAAAAAAAATTCAGATACTTTCTTGTGCCATTTAGGAGGTAATAAATATTTACATTGTGAGATATNTGTGACTCCCTCTCTCTCTGACCCTCCCCTGCTCACGCTGTCTCTCTCTCTCTCTCCTAGAAATAAATAAAACATTAAAAAAAAATTTTTAAATGAATAAACTATAAAAAAATTAAAAATTAAAAAAATAATTACAGATGGTAATAACAACACTTTCCCTGTCTAATGGAGAAATCAGCATTCAGATTTTCCCTTTTATGTTAGTTTCCTAAAACATGAAACTTTTTTAAGAAGAAAATTCAAGAAAAAGAGATAGGATACATATCAAAGACCAAATACTTCACAATTTACATTTATATATATTTAATCTGATGATAAAATGGTTCCAGAGCTTCTCTTCTCATCCAACTCCTATTGTCTCTATAGGTTCACCATATTGGCTCTAACAAATGTGAGAAAAACATGCCGTTAATTCCTCTTCCCAAATAGAGGAGTGGGAAAGTAAAGCAAACTGGGTACACATCAAGTAAGTCTCACTTACTTGAGAAGAGGTAGGTACCTCCATTCACATATGAATATAACAGTATGGATCCAGTCAGCAATAAATGCGTTCTGAACTGTTTGCTGGTCATGGCAATAAGTTTTTATGGCACCAAACAGAACCTTTTACTTAATCCCCCAATGGTGAAAATGGATTCGTAAAGTTAGACAGGTGTAGTTAATTAGCCTCACCTACAGGTGTAGCTCTGTCAGAACCACTTAAAATTGGGTACCCCAGACTCTTAAAGCACTTTTATCTATCCCCTTGTACCAAGCATCCCTGCCATCTTGGCAGCCCTTAGAATTTGCACACATATAAGTGGATGAAATGTTAAAAGAAGACTAGATATCAGATAGAGAAGAAAAGGCTAAGGGGAAGCCAAGGAATAGGAAAATAAGGAGGAAAGCTTAATTAGCGAACATATAATGCAGCTTCCCAAAAAACTGTCCTTTTAAATACATCCATATTTACTTGGAGAAAAAAAGTGATTTATCAAACTGATCAAAGAACAGGAATTTTATTTTATATAATTCTAATATTATTTTCATCTTAAATTCACCCTGCATTGAAGAGTGATAATTCACCCACTTAATAATGTTTCCATTTGCATCCTGATGTCTTAAGAACTAGAGGCTGTCAGGAGTCTACCTAAATGTTAACATTTGTTCTTTTATTCCTTCCAAGTAAAAACACTAAAAATAAAATGAAAAAAAATACAAGCATGCTCTTATTTACATACAGCCCACAAATATATATAATTGATCCTAAGGCCAGGAACCAAGGTCTTCTTGGAAAGAATAAGTATCTGTTCTCAATTCCAAAGAAGTAGGAAAGCACTGACCTAAAAAAAAAGCATTTATCTTACAACATTTTTGTAGAGACACATCTTTATTTACATAGATGCTGCCAATTAGCAATTTATGAGAAGCAGAAGAACAATACAACATCTCCCCCTCCCATCAGAAACTTGGCTCTCTGACATTGTATAATTGTACTCCAGGTAGTTGAAGTAAGAACTCAGAAGACATTTCTTCACAGAAACCATGTTATAAACATTATTTAGAAATATGTATAACAGTAATATACTTTATATCCATTATAGATTAAATGAGCTTTTGTAGAACCTAATCACCAATAATAATATATCTATGGGAAATGCATCCAAGTGCCAAAAAAGTAACTAAAAATTAAGTTTTTGGAACACAACTCCAACTCTATCATAATTAAGGAGTTAATATGGATATAAGAGGGCTTAAATTATTCCACATGAAAATTTCAATGGATTATATGTAATATTTTTTTACATATTTGCCTGACATGTGAGAAAGGAAGAACTTCTACCAGATTCCTCCTAATCTACTTTGGGACACTAGTCTCATAGAAAGTTCAACAAAAAGTAAGAGCCCCAAGTTCATCATGATGTGGAAAGTAGTACATCCTTCAGCCTTTCTTGGAGTTATAGATGCACATTTGAGCATATTAACAGCTTTAAAGACTCTTATATAACTTTGATCAACCCAGTATGTTCCAGACTTATGTAGCCAAGAAACGCCTATTCACACATTGCAGAATCATCTCAGCTAAACATACTTTCAGAAGCTCTGCTTTAAACAAAGCAATTGAAATCAAGCTTCTGGAAAATCATTCCTCCCCAGAGAAACAGACTTAGTCTTGGCTCCTAACATTGTCACTTTTATCCCTCTCTTTGCTTTCCTATCTCTTTTTAACTTTATTGACGAATAATTGACAAATATACTTGTATGTGTTTACAGTATATAACCTGATGACTTTATAAGCATATACATCGTGGAATGACTACCAAGATCAATCTAATTAACACATCCATCACTTCACATCACTTCTTAACCATTTTCCTGGGAGAGGGAGGAGTGAGAGGGCTTAAGAGATCTACTCTCAGCAACTTTCAGGTATACAATTTTATAGTCACCATCCTGTATATCAGGTCCTCAGAACTTAGTTGTTGATAAGTAAAAATCTGCACCCTTTGACCTATATCATTTCATTTCCTCCTCCCCATTCACTCCTTTCCTTTTCCCTACATCTTTTCACCTATTTTACAAGTGCCAGCTTTGAAATCACATTCTAGGAAACCTATCCTGTCCCTTAAACCAGTTTAGTACAAAGCACCCTGAACTTTCCCTATCATTTTTTTTCCTACCTAGAAAAAAGTATTACCATTCTATTTTCTAGCACTACTCAGGGTCCCAGAGCAAGACTTCAGAATCAGCTCGAGTTCAGATCTCAGCTCTACCATTTCTAACTTGGCAACCTTAAATAGATTACTTAGGCTCTCTGAATTCTGTCATATGAAAAATTGGGGTGAAGTACCTCCTGTCTAGAGGTACTTATTTCTATAAATATATACAATCAATATTGCAAAGTTCTTAGCACAGCATCTGGAACAGTACTTAATAAGTGACACTTATTAATCATTTCAATGTTAAAATGAAATGATGAGGGGTACCTGACTGGCTCAGTCATTTAAGCATCCAACTCTTAATTTTGGCTCAGGTCGTGACCTCACAGTTCGTGGGATTGAGCCCTGTGTCCATGCTATCATAGAGCCTGCTTGGGATTCTCTCTCTCCATCTCCCTCTGCCCAGTCCCCGTTTATGAGCAAGCACACACTCTCCCTCTCTTAAAATAAATAAAACATTAAAATAATTAAATGATGAAGGATGTTTATGAAGCCTATGAAGTCTAACATTCTATTTTTATTTTTTTAACGTTTATTTTTGAGAGAGACACAGAGCATAAGAGGGGAAGGGGTAGAGAGAGAGGGAGACACAGAATCCAAAGTAGGCTCTGGGCTCCGAGCTGTCAGCGCAGAGCCCAACAAGGGGTTTGAACCCATAAACCACAAGATCAATGACGTGATCTGAAGTCAGACACTTAACCTACTGAGCGCCCCTAACGTTCTTCTTATTCATGTATTCTCCGTCAGTATATCATATATTTCCATTTAAATTAAGCAAGAAAGCTACTTCTTAGAAAGAAATTATATGGAGGGGCACCTGGGTGGCTCAGTCAGTTAAGCGGCCAACTTCAGCTCAGGCAATGATCTCACGGTTCGCAAGTTTGAGCCCCGTGTCAGGCTCTGTGTTGGCAGCTCAGAGCCTGAGCCTGCTTCAGATTCTGTGTTTCCAGCAATATCTGCCCCTTGCTCATGGTCTGTCTGTCTCTCTCTTAAAAATAAATTTAAAAAATAAAAAAATTAATTAAAAAAAGAAAGAAATTATATGGAAAGATCACCAGAAGTCAAATAAATACTCAGAATAACAAAAAAAATTCAAATTATCATCTTTTGTCATTGGCAAAGCCATGTAATGCTTATTATAAACATGACATTTGTGCTTATCAAAGGGCTGTCTGAAAACCACCTTTGAAGTCAGAGGTCTATCATATGATATTTGAGGGTCTGGGGGGACTGTTCTCAGGAATTCATTCTTCTTGCTAAACTGGGTTATTTTTTTTTATGTTTACTTATTTATTTATTTTTGAAAGAGAGAGAGAGAGAAGCAGGGGCAGAGAGAGAGGGAGATCAGAGACAGAAAATCGCAAACAGGCTCCGCACTCTCAGCACAGAGCCCAGAGCAGGGCTCAGGAACCATGAGATCACAACCTGAGCCAAAATCAAGAGTTCGATGCTTAACCAATTGAACCATCCAGGTGCCTCTAAACTGGGTTCATTTTTAACCATTTAACACTATGAAGTAATAAAACTGAGCAGTCAGAAGAACACCAAATGAAAAGATAACATTTCCTTCCTACCTGAACTCAGCAGAGATTAAGTAGGAAACAATTTTATTCTTTCTCAAATTGTCCCTTTATTTTTTTTTACAAATAGTTTATTGTCAGGTTGGTTTCCATATAACACCCAGTGCTCATCCCCACAATCAAACTGTCCCTTTAAACCTTCTCTGTGGAATCATTCTTCTCTGTTCCTGGAGGAAACTTAAAGCAGATCATATAGCTTTTCTATTCTCTTTCAGGATATTATGAAAAATCTTGTTTTCCAAGTATTAGAAGTCGAGACTCTCTGGGAGGATTTCAACTTCTGGCTAAAATGGAATAACTAGCCCTCCCACCATAAGCTTTCATAAACTGGATAAAATATATCAGACTACTTTCAACAAGCATTTGACAACAGGTAGCACAAGCCTATGATACCAAGAGAAGGGAAACTCATAAGGTCAAAGCCACCAGTGCCCAAGCTCACTGTCAAGAGACAACTGCCAACTGCAGCACAGAGAGCTGGAGCTCAAGCAGAGCACAGTGGCCACTAAGCTGAGGAGGCAGAAGTCACACTTGGGGGAGGAACCTGAAATCTGTGGAGCAGAGAGAAGGGAGCCCTGCAGCGGGAAAAGCCAAAGCTGTGAGATAGTTCCCTGAGAATCCATAATTGAGCACAGACCTGAGCATGCACATGGAGAGGCAGCAGGATTTACCAGAGGATGACTGTTACAGGGGAAGGAATGGAACAGAACCAGAAGGCAGGCAGTGCTGCATGATGTGAGAGGTCTAGACCAGCTGATATGGAGAGGCTTCATAACACCTTGTAAACACCCGGAGAAAGTCTGCTCCTTTAAGAGTAAGAACCATGCTCTAGAATAAACTCTACTCTATACTCACCTAACAAAGTCTAAAACCAAGCCCTACCAAGAGCACAGGGAATGGAAGTCAAGATACCTCAAGTCAAGTAAGTTTAGGAAATACAGCAAAACCTTGGTTTGCAAGCATAATTCATTCTGGAAACATGTTTGTTATCCAAGCACTTGTATATCAAAACAAATTTCAAGAACCATTGACTCAGTTGTGATCATATGACATTCAGTGTCACATACTACTTGTATTGTAAGACATCTTTTGTTTATCAAGTTAAAATTTATTAGAAATGTTTGCTCAGCTGCAGAACACTCGCAGAACAAGTTACTTGCTATCCAAGGTTTTAGGTACCTTGGACTTCCCACAGATCTCCCCTACAAGAATATAAAATCAGGCTGTCACAAGTTCAAGGTGGTCAGCCAATAACTGAACTTGTTATTTTCAGTCTTTTTTGGTTTTTGTTTTATTTTGTTTTGTTTTAGAAAGGGAGAGAGAGAGAGAGCACAGGCAAGCAGGGGAGTGGGGCAGAGGAAGAGAGAGAGAGAAACTTAAGCAGGCTCCACACTCAGCTTGACACTCTATACAAAGTTAGGACCCTGGGATCATGACCTGAGCCAAAATCAAGAGACAGACACTCAGCCAACTGAGCCACTGCTCCTCAGTCTTTTTTTATTTTGGCTTTTCTGCTGGATATCCAGAGCTAACTCACTATGGTTTTAATATGAATTTCCCTGGGGCCTACTGATGCTGGGCATCTTTTCATGTCCTTATTGGGTCATTGGTATATCTTCTTTTGTGACATGTCTCTTTAAATTTTTGTCCATTTTTTAAAATTGGGTTTATCCTCTTATTGAGTTATAAGAGTCCATTATATGTTCTTCATACAACTCATTTATCAGCTATATGCTTTGTGAATATTTTCTCTCAGTCTAAGACTTGCCTTTTCATTTCTTATAAAAATGTTATCTTTTGAAGTTATCTTTTGAAGACTAGATTTTAATTTTGATGAAGTATAATTTATCATTTTCTTTCTTTTCTGGTTAGAGCTTTGTATGCCTGAAAAATCTTTACCTACTCTGAGGTAATACAAATTTTCTCTATAAAAATAAATATTTTTTCTTCTAAGTTTAATAGCTTTAGCTTTTAAATTTAGGTCTATAACTCATTTTATGTAAAATCATATGGTTTTTCTTCTTGTTTTTGTATGGATTTGTTTCCAATTGTGGAACCAATCTTATATTCCTGGAACAAATTTCCAATTGGTCATAATAGGTTATCCATTTTGCATATTGCTAGATTCCTTTTGCTAATATCATTTCAGTAAATTTGGATATGTGTTAATGAGGGACACTGACTATAATTCTTCCTTCTTATGATATCTTTGACAGCTTTAGTATCAAGGCTATATAGGCCTCATAAATGGGTTAGGAAGCATTACCTCCTCATCTATTTTTGGAGTTAGTATAACATTGATATTTTATCTTCCTTAAACATTTACTATATTTCACCTATGACACTATCTAAGCTAGAAATATTCTTTGTGAAATGATTTTTTATTATGAATTCAAAAATTTTTTTGAATTCTAAAACTTTCAATTTACTACTAGTAGCCAATTTAGTTTGGCTACTAAAACTTTCTATTTCTTCCTGTGTTGGTTTTTAGTAAATTGTGGTCTTGAAGCCATTTGTTTATTTCATCTTAGTTATTAAGTTATTGGTATAAAGTTGTTCATAATGTCCTTTTATATTGATTTTAATATCCCTGAGATCTAAAAGTATCTTTTAAAAACCAGAGTTTTTGGATTCACAGAATAATGGTCTCCTAATTCCAAAACTCTTGGCTCTGGCTATAGGGAAGGAGCTTGAGAGTGTGCAGGATTCCAAGTGGCAGTCTTAGAGAAATGTTTGATTTTGGGAATGAGTTAGCTACAAAGAGAAGGAACAGAGATTTGTTTATTGTAGTGATATGGTCAGAAGACACTCTGGGGGCGCCTGGGTGGCTTAGTCGGTTGAGCGTCCGACTTTCGCTTAGGTCATGATCTCACGGTTCGTGGGTTCGAGCCCCGCGTCGGGCTCTGTGCTGACTGCCAGCTCAGAGCCTGGAGCCTGTTTCAGTCTGTGACTCCCTCTCTCTCTGACCCTCCCCTGTTCACGCTGTCTCTCTCCTAGAAATAAATAAAAAAAAAAAAAAAACATTTAAAAAAAAAAAAAAAAAGAAGACACTCTGAAACTACTTTACATGTATTACAGGAATGAGCAAATGAATGTTGTTGGGAGCCAGGGATTCTCTTTGGAAGAAGGGATATAAACAGGGAATGGGAAAGGCAAGAAAGAACCATGTAGGGATAGACTGAAATTGGGGATACTGGTGTGAACTCATGTTATCGAAATAATGTGTATGTCTAAGTTGATGTGCATATATCTATATTTCTGTACATGTTTGTATGTATGTGCTTATGCATTTGCATGTATGTGTAAGTACATGTACACGTACATATTTGTAGCTTTGTTCTCTAAAAGGGCCTAAAAGCAAAGACACCATGTAATATGAGCACACCCAGCATTCAAATCTCAGTCTCTAATACCATTTCCCACTAAGAGGAACCGGGCTTCTCAGAGATATAGTTTATTCCATGGCTAGAGCAGGATAGGTATAAGATGATCCTGGAACACCCTGCTGTACTATAAAGTTTAAGAAGTACTAACAAAAAAGGGGGTGGGGGGGTGGGTATGTCACAAGGACACAGGAGCTAGCTTAAAGAGGCTTCCACTGGCCAAATCTGGGACAATTTAAGTACCAAAACTATTAAGTTCAATACTGACTTATAAACTGTTGGGAAAAATAGAAATTCATGAGTCCACACTAATAATAGACAAATGAATAAATGAGGGAGAAGGGATATCTACTGTTTAATAGAACACTGAGGGCCAAATGGCAAATATAAAGGAAGTGCTAAGTTAGAAGAGTCATTTTGCAACCATTACTGTAAAGATTTTATCAAGCAAGAATCATCAATGAATGATAAATGTAAGGGGAAATTTTGATGAAAAGCAGGATATGTGTACTGCTTACTAGTAGCAAGGGGGAAAAACCAGTAATTATACAGTGGAGAAATCAGGCAACATCTTGACCAGTAGATCAAAAGTAATCATCAGGGTGCCTGGGTGGCTCAGTCACTTAAGCATCTGACTCTTGATTTTAACTCCAGTCACGATCTCATGGTTCGTGGGTTCAAGTCCCACATTGGACTCTGCACTGACAGTACAAAGCCTGCTTCAGATTCTCTCTCTCTCCATCTCTCTCTGCCCCTCTTCCCCATCTCTCTCTTTCTTTCTCAACATAAATAAACTTAAAAAAAATCATCAATGAAGGTAACTCTATATGATACTATGAGGAAAATGCAATATTACCTATTCTTGGCAGTATTCTGGCCAAGAATGTATATAATCTTAATGTTACAAGGAAACAATTGATAAACAAATTGAGGAATGTTTTATTTTTTAAATGATGGCGGAGACTCTTCAAAAATGTCAATGTCATAAAAGACAAAGAAAGACTGCAGCAATTTAATGGCTTAAAAGAGGCTAAAAATACATGCAAATGAATACAGTACCTGACCCTAAACTAGATCCTGTAATAGTGGAGGGAAGGGAGGAGAAATGGTATAAAGCACATTTTTATATTATTAGATCAATGGACAAAATTAGAATTTGGGTATTAGAATAGATAAAATTATGATATCAATGTAATTTTATGAAATTAATAACTGTACTTGGATATATAAGAATATTCCTATTCTTAAGAAATATACACTGAAGTATTTAGGGATAAAGAGCCATGATGTTGTAAGGTACTCTCACATGGTTCAGGAAAAACAAAATTATGTATGCATGAAAGAATGTAGGCATGAAAGAAAGAAAGAAGAAGAAGAAAAAAGAGAAAAAGAAAAAAGGAAGAAAAAACAAGTTAGATAAAAATATTAACAATGGAGAAATATGGTTAAAGGGTATAAAAATGTTCTTTAAATTATCTTTAACTTCAGAGAAAACAAAGCAATGTACTTATGCCTCAGATGTCAGTAGTCCCTACACAGCCATAATAATGTAAATTCTTGTATTAGTTAAGGAAAAGGCCAAGCTGTTGTAATAAAAATACCCCAAAATACAATTACTTAAATTAGATAGTTTATGTTTATTTTGCTAACTATAGAGACAATTTCTTAACTCTTCCCACACCTCTGTAAATAATCCCACTTCTTTAAAGTCTCTGAACCATCTGCCATGAATTCTGTTTCCTGCTGGGATCTTAACTGAAATAGTACTCATAGATTTAAGGACTGGTTTGCTCACATATCTGATGAACACATAGATGATTTCCATGCCAGAGGGGAAATAAAGAGAACAAGAGAAATATACAACATGCAACGTAATCACAACTGTCCAAATTATTGGTGCATTGTGGGATAGAATCCAGTGAAAGACATGGATTTGAGAGATAAATGGCTATTGCAATTGATTGTTTGATGACAGTAGTAATTAAAAGGACTGCTTAGTCCATTACCCGCACAGCTTAAGCACTTACAAAATAAAAAAGGACCTTGAACTTCCAAATTACCATACAAGCAGAGAACCTAAAAGTATCTATTGTGACCATATAATAAGGTGATGGTGCGCAAAGGAAAAGGAAATACACAGAGCTTCTAGGTTCATTAATACCCAAGAATGCCATATGCCATGTGATTACTACTCAAAGCAGGGCTTACGGAATTCCAGTTATCAATGAAGACTTGACTCAAGTCTTTCTCACAATAAATTCAGTGGATGCATAAACCCATTCTGCCATTATTTTCCCACTGAGGTAATGCAAAGTTGGAACATATAGACTCATAAACTAGCTGAATCCTACCTTAGCCTCCACCTAAGGAAGAGTATTATGAAGGCTATTATGATAGCAAAGACTAACTGGAATCCCCTGGAACTGCCCCCAACCCACCAAAATAACATACTTTTCAAAATCAATACTCATTCCTAAGGAAATTACAGAGATTAGTGCCACCATCAAAGACTTAAAAAACACAAGAATGCATCCTCATTCATTATCCTGTTTGGTCTGTGAAAGAGCCAAATGGATCTTGGATAATGCCTATGGATTATCATAAACTTAGGAGAGATTCCAATTACAGCTGCTATTCAAAAATAAGGTATGTTTGGGGCGCCTGGGTGGCTTAGTCGGTTAAGCGTCCGACTTTCGCTTAGGTCATGATCTCGCGGTTCGTGGGTTCGAGCCCCGCGTCGGGCTCTGTGCTGACTGCCAGCTCAGAGCCTGGAGCCTGTTTCAGTCTGTGACTCCCTCTCTCTCTGACCCTCCCCTGCTCATGCTGTCTCTCTCTCTCTCTCTCCTAGAAATAAAACATTTAAAAAATAAAAATAAAAATAAGGTATGTTTTAGTGGAAAAGGTTAACACAGCTCATGCAACCTCGTGCAAATCTATTAATTGACTACATTTCTTTTCTTTTTTTAATGTTTATTCATTATTCCCCCTGTGGTCTGAAAATAGTAACTCAATTATAATTTTTTTCATATTTTGAATGCTTTTATTTTTTTAATAGTTTATTGTCAAGTTGGTTTCCATATAACACCCAGTGCTCATCCCAACAAGTGTCCTCCTCCATGCCCATCACCCTCCTTCCCCTCTCCCCTACCCCTATCGTCCTCAGTTTGTTCTCAGCATTCAAGAGTCTCTCATGGTTTGCCTCTCTCTCTCTCCCCAACTATTTTTCCCTTCTCTCCCATGGTCCTCTGTTAAGTTCCTCCTAATCCACCTATACGTGCAAACATATGGTATCTGTCCTTCTCTACCTGACTTATTTCATTCAGCATAACACCCTCAAGTTCCATCTATGTTGCTACAAATGGATAAAGTCTTAGATAACTTCTTAGTCTGCAACATCCAGCCAAAACTCCATGAAAATTGACCCATGAATACTTAGGGGAAAAAGAAAGAATAGCCTTTTCTGTGGATTGGCATTTAAGATGCCTTCATGGAATATGAAGCTGGCTTTAGCAAAGCTCAAATTATATTCTTCTAAAGAGGCACTGAATTACTGCTGTACATGATATAATAGATTCCTTTACCTTTTGGAAGACAGCAAATCTAGATTCTTGGTGCAAACTTAGAGCTTATCCAAAGCCTTCATCATTTTACCTCTTATTTCACAGAAATTCAGTAAGTATACACTGTGTGTTTTCCCATGCCTTTTAACTCAAGCAACAAATATATCTGGCATTTTCTTTCTTAGATGCAGTTAAACAATTTTTAAGAAGAAAGAGATTTTTGACACAAAAACAGACACTCAGATCAATGGAACAGAATAGAGAACCCAGACATGGACCCACGAACGTATGGCCAACTAATCTTTGACAAAGCAGGAAAGAATACCCAATGGAATAAAGACAGTCTCTTCAGAAAATGGTGCTGGGAAAACTGGAGAGTGACATGCAGAAAAATGAACCTGGACCACTTTCTTACACCATACACAAAAATAAACTCATAATGGATAAATGACCTAAATGTAAGACAGGAAACCATCAAAATCCTAGAGGAGAAAGTAAGCAAGAACCTCTTTGACCTCCGCCACAGCAACTTCTTACTCAACACATCTCCGTAGGCAAGGGAAACAAAAGCAAAAATGAACTATTGGGACTTCATCAAAATAAAAACCTTCTGCACAGCAAAGGAAGCAATCAGCAAAACTAAAAGGCAACCGATGGATGGGAGAAGATATCTGCAAATGACATATCAGATAAAGAGTTAGTATCCAAAATTTATACAGAACTTATCAAACTCAAAGCCCAAAAAACAAATAATCCAGTGAAGAAATGGCCAAAAGACATGAATAGACACTTCTCCAAAGAAGACATCCAGATGGCTAACAGACACATGAAAAAATGCTCAACATCACTCATCATCAGGGAAATACAAATCAAAACCACAATGAGATATCGCTTCACACCATCAGAATGGCTAAAATCAACAATTCAGGCAACAATAGATGTTGGCGAGGATGCGGAGAAAGGGGAACCCTTTTGCACTATTGCGAATGCAAACTGGTACAGCCACTCTGGAAAATAGTATGGAGGTTCCTCAAAAATTAAAAATAGAACTACCCTATGACCCAGCAACTGCACTACTAAGTATTCATCCAAGTGATACAGGTATGCTGTTTCGAAGGGGCACATGCACCCCAGTGTTTATAGCACCGCTATCGACAATAGTCAAAGTATGGAAAGAGCCCAAATGTTCATCAATGGATGAAATGGATAAAGAAGATGCGGTGTGTGTACGTACACATACACACACACACACACACACACACACAATGAAATATTACTCGGCAATCAAAAAGAAGAGTGAAAAGAAGAATGAAATCTTGCCATTTGCAACAACATGGATGGAACTGGAGGGTATTAGGCTAAGTGAAATTAGCCAATCAGAGAAAGACAAAGATCATATGACTTCACTCATATGAGGACTTTAACATACAAAACAGACAAACATATGAGAAGGGAAGCAAAAATAATATAAAAACAGGGAGGGGGACAAGACCTAAGAGATTCTTAAATATAGAGAACAGAGGGTTGCTGGGGGGTTGTAGGAGGGGGAGATGGCCTAAATGGGTAAGGGACATTAAAGAATCTACTTCTGAAATCTTTGTTGCACCATATGCTAACTCACTTGGATGTAAATTTAAAAATTAATTAATTTTAAAAATAATAAATAAATAATAAAATATTTTTTTAAAAAAAGGATTTTTCACCCTAACACTTTCTTGAAGGTCAGGTACTTCATCTATGAAAAAGTAATAAATAGTTATTTGTAACCTGTGTGAAGCAGCAGCCAGCCTTAAAATAGTCCTTTCTGGATAAGGTTGGTACAAAGAATACTAATATAATTGTTTGGACTGCTTTTAGTTTCTCTTAATGAAAATTACTAGATGATGGAATTCAGAAACCTGTTACATGTTATTGCTTGATGTGCTAATAAGCATTTACAAGTAAAAACTCTTTGTCATGCAAATTTTTAAAAAGAGAGTATCTTCTTTTAGTGCTGGTCCAGTACACTAATGACATTATAAATAAATATGGTAAGCAGAAAGCAGCAGGTACCCCAAAAAAACTCAAGAGTCTGCCACATTGTGAAGTTTCCAAGAAAACCTGGGCCATGTTAGAATATGTCCTCTAAAAAAGGATGTTGCTTCAACTTCCACTGCCTTCCTAAAAGAAAAAAGCACAAAACTCAGAGAGTGTCCTTGAATCTTAGAACCAATATATAGCACATTCAAGTACAGTTGCTACTTTTAAGTAGAGCCCAGAGCAAGACAGGGCTCTGAGGTTCATAAAGGCTGCAATGTAAGCTGATCTTCTATGGGTCACTGGGCCCAGCAGACTCAGTGGTACTTGAATTAGGTAGATCTAGTCCATACAGCCTCTGGAAACCCCCCAAATAAGAGTCACTGCACAGACCCTTGGGTCTTCAGTCAACAATTGGTGTCTTGATGGGACACCAAGTAACTACGTGACCAGAGCTGCCCATCATGAGATGGGTTACCCAACCTACTGAGTCATGAGATTAAGTATGTGAAGCAGTATTTCATCACTGAAGAGAAATATATGAATAAGAAAGTATAAACTGAAGGAATAAGTGGCTGAAATTCCCATAGTACTGACTCCAGCTGCTTCACTGCTTTTTCTATGACCTCATATAGAGTTCCCTATGACCAATAAACAGAAAAGGAAAAAAAACACAGACTTGATTTACAGATGGGTCTACAGATATTCTGGCACCAGTGATAAGCTATAATATCAGCTTCCTACTCCAAGGTATCCTTGAAAAACAGTAACGAAGGAAAATCTTCCCAATGAGTTTAATTTTGAGCAATGTATCTTGTCACTTTACTAAGAATGTGAAGCAGCCTGAGATTTGGATTTACAAAGATACATGGGTGATGGCTAATGGGCTGGAATCAAGACTGAAATATTGATTTAAAAAAAACAAAAAAAGGTCCAGAAGGATTTGTGTGGAAAGATTTCTCATAACGGACATACTTTGTAAAGATAGTAGAGACCCCCATTCCCAGGAAAAGAAAGCTTCCAGCAAGGAACACGGTCACAGTTCTATTAAATTTGAAGCTGAGACTGCCCCAGTTGAGATTCCATAAAGATTAATTTATAATCTTTGTTCCATGAAACCTACAGAGCAGCATTTCTCAAAGTATAGTGTGCTCATCTCCTGTGTTTCCTGTATAAGAATTATCTTGGGGTTGCCCATCGACTGATGAATGTATAGATAAAATGTGGTAATATATCCATACAATGAATTTTAAAATACACACACACACACACACACACACACACACACACACCAGAATTAGCTAGGGTACTTTAAAATACAGATTCCTATGGGGCGCCTGGGTGGCTTAGTCGGTTAAGCGTCCGACTTTCACTTAGGTCATGATCTCGCGGTTCGTGGGTTCGAGCCCCGCATCGGGCTCTGTGCTGACTGCCGGCTCAGAGCCTGGAGCCTGTTTCAGTCTGTGACTCCCTCTCTCTCTGACCCTCCCTTGCTCACGGTGTCTCTCTCTCTCTCTCCCCTAGAAATAAATAAAAAATATTAAAAAAAAAATAAAAAATAAAATACAGATTCCTGCACTCTACCCCGAACTTTCCAAATCAGAATTTCTGGAAGTGAGGACCTAAAAGCAACATTTTCAGTAAATCTTCCCAGAAAATTCTTTGCACACTAAAGTTTAGGAACCATTGTTCAAAAGCAGTGGTTCTCAAAGTATGGTTCCCCACATGAGCAATATCAGCATCATATAAAAACTTAGAAATGTAAACTCTTGGGCCCCACCTCTGTCCTACTAAGTCAAAAACGCTGAGAGGGGGGCATAGCAATCCATGTTTCAATAACCATTCCAGGTGATTCTGGTGGACACTGAAGTTTGAGAACCACTATTCTAGAGTTTTGTCTTTTCTCTGTACAGCAAATATGTGATTTTTGTCAACCAACATCTACTCCAAAATTCTATATGATCCAAATAGGACTACCTCAATCCCCAACATCCACCAAAGAGCTTAGAACTTAACCAAGACCTTACCTAAGAGTATATCATCCTCTAACTTTAGTGATGGGCTCATCTCAGCTATGAAATTAATAAGTCATGGGGATAAAAGGCACAGCATAGAGAATACAGTTAACTGTACTGAAATCACAATGTATGGTGACAGATGGTAGGTACACTTGTGATGAACACAGCATAATTATACAGTTATTGAATCACTATGTTGTACACCTGAAGCTAATGTAACATTCATTGTATATCAACTATACTTCAATTTTAAAAAAAGTAAAAAATGTTTTAAAATTTAATAAAAATAAATTGGTAAAAAAAATGTTCCTATAGTAATCATGGACTAACACAGTGTTCATCTCCTTTCCCTAGAGAAACCATATTAGAATGATAGTAATCGTTGCATCTGCCAAAATTAAAAATACCCTCATTCTCTCAGTAAAACCAATCCTATTGATAGCAATGAAAATGAAGCTGTAAGAAACTAAGAGACAAAGTCATGTCAAATGTTTATACTCCCCTCATATTCCCCATTAATTATCATGCCAAGTACTCAGATATTACTTGCCCTGCTGCCAACCATGTGCCTGAGGTGGGATTACTCAACCGTCTGAACATTCACTGGGTCCCAGAGGTAAAATAACTCACTCAACTGTGGGGGCAGACAATCAAGCTTTCTGCCCATGACTTATAGCCAAGCTTCTGTAATCATGACCTGGCAAGCATTCTGACCCCCTTTATTATTATTTCACTCAGGGCAGAAATTAAGAGCCTGTGGAGACAGCCATTCACATTTTCTTTACCTGACTAGTGACTCTAAAGCATTATATCAAAAGAACTGGTATGACTTCCTTTCTCAAGATTGTCAATTAAAGACTATTCTGTCCTGTTCTCCTAAAAAAAAAAAACCTCCCCAAACAACAAGGAGTAAAATAAATAGACATAAACTCCTTCAAAGAAATCAAAAGACTTGTGTGGTAAGCGTAAACACAATCTATGAAGATGGGAAGTGAACAGAGAAAAGGTAAACTATACAAAAGGACACAGCAAGGTCCATAAAATTCTAAAAAGGAATTTTACTCAGGAAGTAAAAGCACCAGAGAAAGTTGAATAAGATGGGATATGAAAACAAGAGAGTTATTTAAAAATCTATGTAAGTAATAGAAAACAGAAAGTATAATCTCAGGGTGCCTGGATGGCTCAGTCAATTAGGCATCCAACTTCAGCTCAGGTCATGATTTCATGGCTTTTGAGTTCGAGCCTGATGTCAGGCTCTGGGCTGACAGCTCAGAGCCTGGAGCAAGCTTCAGATTCTGTGTCTCCCTCTCTCTCTGCCCCTCCCCCACTCGAGCACTCGCTAGCATGCGCGTTCTCTCTCTCAAAATTAAATAAACATTAAAAAAATTTGTAAAGAAAGTATAATGTCTGAAGAAGTTGAACTAAACTAGGGACTCCAGATTTCCAGATTAGAGAAACACAGACATAAAATAGCATGGGAATGGGGCAAGTACCTGAAAAATACGTGAATGAAGAAAAAAGTCTACTATCCTGGATAGTCAATCCTCAAACTCCCTTCCCCAACCATGGGACTAGGCTCACATTCCCCAGAAAGAAGTTAGGGGAACCTATAGAGAAAGAAGACTGCCTATAGAGAAAGAAGACCTTCTCAAAGCCTTACAGTTACAGATATCTGAGCACCCAGTAAAACAGATAGGTAGTCCTCTGTCCGAAAGAAAAGCACACCAGTTGACAAGCCCTAGCCCCAGGAACACACAGTTCAGAGACATGAAAATCAAAACCACAGTGAGATACAACCACACACCCACCAGGGTTGCTATGATCAAAAAGATGGACGATAACAAGACTTAGCCAGGATGTGGAGAACCTCATCCTTGGGTAGAACCCTAATATATCACAGGAAGGAATGAAAGTAGGTTCAGAAACTTTGTTAAAATATTGGCGGTTCCTCAAAAGGTTTACAGAGAGTTATGATAAGACCTAGCTCTTCTACCCCTAGGTATATATCTAAAAATGAAATGAAAACTTATATATGAATATTCATAATAGCATTATTCACAATAGCCATAAAGTAAAAAATCTAAATGTCCATCAAATATCTCTTCTCAGCCTTTTGGCTAACATCAAGTATCTAAATTTCCATCAAGTGGAGAACAGATCAATATAATGTGGTATATCCATACAATGGAATACTATTCTGCACTAAAAAGGAATGAAAGTATAGATAAGCCTTGAAAATATTACACTAAGTGAAAGAAACCCATCACAAAAGACTTTATATTATATGATTCCATTTACGTGAAATGTCCAAAGGTTTTCACAATTTCCTAAGTGTTGGGAACAACAAAGTGTCTTTTGTTATGTTAACGAGGTTACTTTTGGACCTTATCTAAGGATGTGGGTCATCATCAGGAGACCCAACCATATGATGAGAGGGTTGGAACTTTCATTCCTATCCCCTGACCTCCAGGGAGGTAAGAGGGGTTGCAGGTTAAATAGATAGCCAACAGCTGATAATTTAATCAATTGTGCCTATGTAATGACACCTCCATAAAAACCCAAAAGGACAGGGTTTAGACAGCTTCCGAGTTGGTGAACACATGAAAATTTGGGGAGAATGACATACCTGGACAAGACACAGAAGTTCCAAGCCCTTTCTCCATACCTTGCCCTATGCAGCTCTTCCATCTGGCTATTCTGGAGTTATAGCCTTTATTTAAAAAACAAACAAACAAACAAACGAAAACCAGTAATCTAGCAAGGTGTCTCTCTGACAACTTAAGTAATTGAATCTAAGGAGAAGGTCATGGGAACCTCTCATTTATACCTGCCATCAGAAGTATAGGTACCAACCTGGGCTTGGGACTGGTGTCCAAAGTCTAAGAAGGGGGTTGTGGGAACTTCCAATCTATAGCTGGCAAGTCAGAAGCACAGGTACCAACATGGGTTTACAAGTAGCACCTGAAGTGGAGAAGTGATTAGGTGGGGTGGGGGTAGGGGGCAATCTTACAGAACTGACCCCTTAACCTGTAGAATCTGATGCTATCTCCAAATAGATAGTGTCCAAAATGAGCTGAATTGTGGTACACCAAGCTGGTTTCTAGAGAATTATTTGGTACTGCGTGAGAACCCTACCACATCCTCATTCCACACAGTCCACTAAGTCTCAGAACCATTTCAATGGTAGGAGGTTTATTTTGGAGCGGTAAAAAACTAAACTTGATGTGGTCATGGCAGCATAACTGCTTGAGTATAATAAAAAATCACTAAACTGTGTGCTTTAAATAGGTGAATTGTATGTAACTTATAACTCAATAAAAATGTTTTGAAAGAAAGATAAGATATGTAAGTAGCCAAGGGGAGCCAGCTAGCCAACTGTCTACTTTCTTTCCCTCTTCCCACTTGTCATATATTCAGCAGGCAGTATTTACTGCCCCTCATCCTGAAAACAAAATAGAGAGAAGGGTTTTTCTCTTTAAAGAAATATGTACCTGAGGCGCCTGGGTGCTTCAGTTAGTTAAGCATCCAATTCTGGACTTTGGCTCATTTGTGGTTCATGAGTTGAGCCCACATCGGGCTCTAGACTGGCATCATGGAGCCTGCTTGGGATTCCCTCTCTACATATCTCTCGCTGCCCTCCCTTCTTCCCTCTCAAAATAAATAACTAAACCTAAAAAAGAAAGAAAGAAAGAGAGAGAGAGAGAGAGAGAGAGGGAGGGAGGGAGGGAGGGAGGGAGANAAGAAAGCAAGCAAGAAAGCAAGCAAGCAACCAAGAAAGCAAGCAAGCAAGCAAGAAAGAAAGAAAGAAAGAAAGAAAGAAAGAAAGAAAGAAAGAAAAAGAAACCAAGAAAGAAAGCAAGCAAGAAAGCAAGCAAGCAACCAAGAAAGCAAGCAAGCAAGCAAGAAAGAAAGAAAGAAAGAAAGAAAGAAAGAAAGAAAGAAAGAAAAAGAAACCAAGAAAGAAAGCAAGCAAGAAAGCAAGCAAGCAACCAAGAAAGCAAGCAAGCAAGCAAGCAAGCAAGAAAGAAAGAAAGAAAGAAAGAAATACTGACCTGTCTGAGAAGAACTACAGTGATTAATATTGGTGCTAGTTCCTGTGAATGTATAGGCTTCCTCTCCTCATTCTGACATTCGAAGGTCCCTAATTTAAGCTAGCTCCTCATCTGCTCACTTTAAAGCTAGGCCAACTGGTCAAAAGCTCAACCCCCACTTTCATAGTACTTAGTCTTTCTACTGATCAACCCTCAAAGAAAAACTGACAATCAGATATTTGAGGAAAGACAGCAGTTAGAAAAGCCCAAAAAACACAAATGCCTATATATATAGTATATATATGTGTTATATATATATATGTTATATATATGTTACATATATGTTATATATATGTTATATATGTTATATGTTATATATATGTTATATGTTATATATGTTATATATATAGTATGCCTATATATAATATATATTATATATATATTATATATAATATATATTATATATATGTTGCTCCTGGACAAAATTAGATAATCAAAAGTAAAAAATTATAGGGAAGAAAAATCCCATACCTCCATATAACAGGAAGATAGCATGTAGAAGAAATTGTCAGATTCAACAGTATGACTGAAAGCCTTGAAAACTTGAGAAATTATAAGGCTATGTAGTAAAATGTATGAGTTTTTATAAAACGAACCCACTAGAAACATTTTACTTTGAGTAGCACAGGGCATTGTAATCATAAAGAAGGGCATATGATCCTAGTATACTATACTGAACAATATTTACATAACTCAAACAAAGTTAAGTATTAACTTTTAGAATAATCTATAGAGAAGCCATAGAAGATTTACCTTTAATTACAGGCCACTATGTAAATATTACTAATCTTGACAAAGCTAGAATAATAAAGGTGGAGCTGACAGAAGTTGAGAGACTTAAGGTAGCAAGTAATAATGGCAAAGATAAAATGGCTAATGTGTCCGTTTTACAAAATGCGGAATCAAGGGGTTGAAAGCTGATGAAACAATAAATAGAAGTTTGGGGTGCTTGGGTGGCTCAGTCAGTTAAAGCATCCAACTTCAGCTCAGGTTATGATCTCATGGTTCTTGAGTTTGAGCCCACATCAGGCTCTGTGTAGACAGCTCAGAGCCTGGAGCCTACTTCGGATTCTGTGTCTCCCTCTCTCTCTGCCCTCCCCTGCTCACATTCTGTCTTTCTTTCTCTGTCAAAAATATATATATATTTAAAAACAACTGGGGCACCTGGGTGGCTCAGTTGGTTAAAGCATCCCACTTCAGCCCAGGACATGATCTCGTGGCCCATGAGTTTGAGCCCTGCATTGGGCTCTGTGCTGACATGACAGCTGGGAGCCTAGAGCCTGCTTCAGATTCTGTGTCTCCCTCTCTCTCCGCTCCCCCCACTCCCACCCAACTGCTCACACTCTGTCTCTCTCACTCTCAAAAATGAATAAATGTTAAAAAAAATTATTTTTTTATGTTTTTTTATTCATTTCTGAAAAATAGAAAGAGACAGCATGAACAGGGGAGGGTCAGAGAAAGAGGAAGACACAGAATCTGAAACAGGCTCCAGGCTCTGAGATAGCTGTCAGTACAGAGCCCGACGCGGGGCTCGAACCCATGAACCATGAGATCATGACCTGAACCAAAGTCGGATGATTAACCGACTGAGCTACCCAGGCACCCCTAAAAAAATTTTTTTAATTAAAAAAAAAAGAAATAGAAGTTTGAGTATCCTGTTTGTAGGTGAAGTGAGCAGCAACGGAAATTAGATAGTGATATAACTAGAAAAAGGATAAGAGAAAGAATGTGTCATTAATCAAAACCCTTGATCACTGGGGTACATCAAGAGACAAAACCTAAATATGATGAATCCGATAACAGTGATGTGATCACATTATTTAGAGATAAAGAGTTAACCATGAGAAAAAAAAAACAAAAAACAAGGGGTGGGGGGAAATGATGCCTTCATAAGCTTGTCTGTACTATCTGACTTTTATTTTTGTCAAATAAATTGCACATGGTTAAAAGTTGTTCTGTGATCTTATAAGGTCTAAAATAAATGTTCTATTATTACATTTTTAAAGATGTAATAATATATCTTGATAACATACTTCTAACATATCTCCCCTAAGCCTAGAAACTTCATTCCTGATTTTCTAACATCCCTACAGTGGATTGGATATTTAAGGATGTCATTAAATTCCCCCACCTTCAATGAAAACAGTACATAAATGTGCATGGTATGTAATCATTTTTAAGTGGGAAAGAGAGAAGACAGGAAAATGAATATGGAATATTTTAAAAGACAGATTACTGAAAAACCAAAAGGCAAAAGACTTATTTCTACTCTTCTAGGTCACTTCAATAACAGTGTGATAAATACAAAGAGCTCAACTATTCTATAATAAGCACTATATAAATCCTAAACTCTACCACAATATATTAGACTTTAAAAAGCCAGAAAAATATAGCCATTGCCAGTTAATCTCAAAACTGGGAAAAATTTACAAGGAATATGGTTCTGGCATGTTAGAGGTCCCTAATTTTAGTGTCCTCATTAACCGAATAACCTATTAGGCACAATGCCTACTAACTCATATCATTTGTCAAGCGTACATTTATTCCATATAATTAATACACACTGATTTCCCAATAGATAATCTATTCTACACATTGACATCAAAAGAATACAGTTTTTAGGAAGTTGGGCAGGAGAAGCAAAGAAAGAGTAAGGGATGAATGATGGAGCCAATTTCCCAAGTTTCAAAAGAATTTGTCACCATCTTTCAAAAATAAAAGAACCATTGATTGGGTTCCCAAATTATATTATGTGTTGATCAATTCAAGAACAGCCTAATACTGCTGAGAAAAACCACAGAATAACAGGATTTTGAATAATCTTTCATTGAAAGGCAAAAGTTAAACATCATATTCCTTAAGAGAACTAGCAACAGTAGACATATTAATAGTGCTAGGCACTGTTTCTAATATATCAGGACCCACATTAAAACCACTGCTAAAGTCTAGAAATGGTCATAACAAATCTTTCAACCTTACAGCATAAAAGTCAGTTGATAATTTCTTTGTCTAACACCTAATAAAACTCATTCTTCCAAAATTGTGGGAAAGCTAAGCACAGTCCTCCCTTATTATAAAGTTTCCTGTTACAAAGTTGCATGGTTTACACATATGCTATACTTTATTATTTTTTTAAAAGCCCTCCTTATAACACCGTCTTTGTTATAATGCTCAACATACTTTGCCTCCAGGCTAGATATATAATGAAAGCAAAATGAATTCAGACAGATTGTTGAGGAAAAAAGTTAGTTTCATTTTAGTAGTCTTTCTAAAGTCTTTTTACTTTCCTTGTAGCTTTTCATCATCTCAATGTTTTGTTCCCACTGAACATTTTCCTTTTCTTTTTACGTATTTCCTTTGGTAAATGGAAGATGATAGATTGTTAAAAAGAGTTTGTACTACCTTTGAAACAAGAACTTTTAATATACAACTCCTGCCTTCCAAAAACCTTGTACAATTTTCATCTTTAAGACAATGAACCGTATAGGACTTAATCAACCAGGTGCAAAAAGCCATATGAAATCTTAATTTTCCACTCATACATTTTATATTCATAGTCCTCTAACATCATGAATATAACTTTCCAAATTAGTTTCTCAGTTATTGTTTCCATATTAAATATTACTGTCTTATTTTAGCAAAGATCTAGAAATGGTTTCTTATTCACAAATTTCAATGTAAGGAAATTTGGTATTAAAACCCTGCTTACTTTTAGCTTAGGCAGAAATACAGTTCAAATTAATATAATAAAGGGGGACTTATTCTGATACACCAAGACTACTCATTTCTGATATTCTAAATTAGCCAGAAGTGACTTAAATTATGTACTATATGAAATACTGATGGTGCAAATTTTAGATCTTTAGAAGTTTAAGAAGAGCATATGACACCGTTCTTCCACACAAAGCATGCCCACTAATATTAGAACTCTATTTCTTGCTATTTTTGAGTACTTAAATTTTATGACTGAAAAAATTGGAAAAAAAAATTAGCAATGTAATTTTTTAAATCATCCTACATATGTATAACACTTTAATTTTTGCGCTGTCCACATAAAGAATTATATAAGAATGTTCACAGCAATTTTATTCACATTAGTAAAAAACTGGAAACCACTCGGGGCGCCCGGGTGGCTTAGTCGGTTAAGCATCCGACTTTCACTTAGGTCATGATCTCGCGGTTCATGGGTTCGAGCCCCGCATCGGGCTCTGTGCTGACTGCCAGCTCAGAGCCTGGAGCCTGTTTCAGTCTGTGACTCCCTCTCTCTCTGACCCTCCCCTGCTCATGCTGTCTCTCTCTCTCTCCTAGAAATAAATAAAACATTAAAAATAAAAATTAAAAAAAAAACTGGAAACCACCCAAAAGTACATCAAATAGATTATCTTCTTAAAGTTTATTGCATATATTATTGTGTATATGGGTGCACACATATGTACGTGTGCAGATAGATAGATATCCTCTACCCAGAGTACTACTAATACACTCTTAAAATAACTTCATGTACTTCCTGGTAATAGTCAACAAACATTTGTTTTTCATATTAAGTATTAACATATATCTCTACCCTGTGTTTTATAATTTATACCAGCAAGCAAGAGTTGCCAGGTAGAATGAAAAAGGGTTACTGAATCAACTTAATTCAAGAGAGACTAGGGAGTAAGGGAGGATTGTTCATTTCCCATGGCAATATGTTTTGCAGATGAATATTTTAAACGCTTAAAACATTTTATATCATAATGTCATTTAAATAAAGTAGTTTTATGGTAATCATTTTCCTTCTCAATTGAGTAAAATATTTAATAGCTTAATTATTCCACTGTAAAGAAGGGAACCATGATGAAACATATATATATATATAGATCAAAAATGGCTGTCAAATCCTATCAAAACTACCATATTTAACCTTTCTCCCGTCAAAGGCAGTCCTGACCACAGACATTTCCATAACACTTTTCCAGCCTTGGCATTCAGCCACCATGAAAGAAATTTTTTTTTTCAAACAACACTAAGAAACTTAAAATATTCTTTCTAGCCCTTCCCCTCTTAGCCACAGTAGGCAAGGAGACATTTAACCACCCAATTTCTTTAGCATACACATAGAAGGAATCAGAATTCACCTTTCAGGAAAAGTAAGAACTTTAAATGATCATGTAAAAAATGAATTTGCAGACTACAGGGAACCCTCTTTATAACTTTCCCCCAGGAACTAAAGGTTTTATACAATATAATATACAGGAAGACGCTATTTGAAAGTAACATTGTTTTATGGGTCTTGGACCAAAGATTTTATAAATGAATACCACATATATGAGAAAACCCAGCACAGGATGAGAATCAATCCTATTATCCCCTTGATCTTCCGACTTCTCACTATGGATCCATAAAGGATCTTAAAAACAAATGAGGGAAGTTCTCCAATATTATAAAACACCTACGCTTTAATGCTTAGGCAAGGAACAGGAGCCAGCACACCATAGGGATCCTTTCCTAACATTATTCTTTAGCATTTCAACCGTATCTGTAAGAAAATGAGGGCCATATGGTTCACTGGTGAGACAAGGGTTATCAAAACATTATCTGTTGATTCCCTATAAGGAAAAGAGTATTAACCTTTTATTAGCACTAACATACCCATACAAAAAAGCAAGACTGTATTCTCGCTGTTCATTCACCCCAGCTGAGCATATCAGTTCGCTCTCTGGACGACTATCAAAGAATCCAGATGGCTTTGGGAAGCACAGCCTCTCAGCAACCACATGTGGCCACTAATACATTTCCTTAGCAGACAAGAAAAAAGCTTCAGTTTAGACAATTAGAAGTTATTTGAAGGCTGAAAATCTGATTATCTAGGGCTGCCTCAAGATGAGGCAAAAGGCGACTTACTTATTCTTCAGTTCACTGTTTTCTTTGGCGGGCTTTTATTCCAAAGAATGCATGAATTTTTATTTATGTGACAATATAATCCCATACAAGCTTATAGAAGTCATTTCACGATTTCAAAAATATTCCACCATCCTCATATATATTATTAGTAAAATCTGTTCACCTCCTTTACTGACAATTATATCCAAACATACTGAACCTTTTATATACAGCATTTTCTTTCCACTTCAATCACAGATGTGGGACTACTGTGCTATCAGACCTTTATAATCTATACCATGCCCATATTATGTCTACATTCTAACTTTAAACTTTCCTTGATAAAAATTCTACTTTCCTGAAGTTTCATTTGGTAAAAAAAACAGAGTAAAATAAGAGAACTGAAAGAATTCAAGGAAAATAAGCTCTCACAGGCGCAGAGAGAAGAGAGATAAAGAGGGTTAAAGAGACAAAGAAATGTCTTTTATACTATATATCAAAGAATTTAAATAATTTTTAATAACCAAAACCTTTTTTGTGTGAATATTATCACTAATACTCAATAATCCTGAATATCACATTTTACACAAAAAAACATATTGATAATAAAAGGATGAATAATGTATAGAAACAAAATTCCAAATAGATGAAAAAGCTCATTATTTCTACTGGTAACCTTGGATGGTACAAATGCTGCCTCACTGGCACATGGGGAAATAATTTGTGTAAAGGTGAATCCAGGAGGCCCAAGTAATCACCTCCTCATTTACCACTATGTTAACTACCACAACCCATGCATAGTAGTCAGTCAACACGTGTTTGCTAAAGAAGAAAACAAAACTCAGAAGCTGATTACAATGAATGCACTGTGCTAACATTTGTTTCTGAAAAATAACCTTGAAAACCTGTTGTGTATAACATCATCTCTGTCCAAGCACATGTCTATTTTGGTTCATTCACTCAACAAATACTTATTTATCTCACTATGTGCCAAGCATTGCATGAAACATTAGATACATGGTGAACAAAAGAAATGGTCTCTGCCCTCATTAAGCTTACAGAAAAGCCTCCCTCTCCTTCCCCTCGAAGAGTTCACACAGACCTTCTCTCTGACTACCAAGGCAACTGAAAAAGTGGTAATGTACTTACTCAACATGGGCTTTGGAATCAGACACCTCTGGATTCCAAGCCTCTCTGTGCCTGATTATGATCTGCAGCAAGACCCTTATCTTATCTGAGCTTCTATTTCCCAATGTGGGAAATATGATTACTTACCTATCTTACAGTGTTAAATGCAACAGCACAACATACAGGAGATAATAAATAGTAGTATTCTCTCCGCATAGTCTTCTCTATAAATAAATATAAAAATTCCTGCTAGAAGATCAAGCCACAGAAGACAGAAACATTAAAACTCTGAAGACAGAGAACTTTCTAAGCTTAGAGGAAACAATAAATTATACAGGAAAGGAACAATTCGACAACATTAAAGTGTACGCACCCATACACACACACACACTCACACAACATAAAGCCCTAGAATAATATGGTGAAAAGACATTCACATCATGTACAAAATAATCTGTACTAAATAAATAGCTCACATCATAGAAACAAAATAAAAGATTATCTATCCAGGGGTCTACCAGCATCAAAAAATTGAACTGTTGAACCAACAAGAATAATTATGATAAACAGCCATTTTTCAAATCTGATAGCCCAAGGACTATTTTCAAAAAACACTTTCGAAATTATAACACTGTAGATTAAACAAGTAAATAAGCAAATTATAAAGCATAAGAAATATACACCAGCAGCAGTCAAACAAAGAAAAGGACCCAACCTCATGCCATGTCTTCAAAAAATGATGACCATCAAGAAAAGTACATGTTTCCAAGAATCTTCAGGGTTAGGCTTAGTGCGTTTGTGAAGGTGCTAACTAAAGTCCCCTCAAAGAGGAGAAGTGATGAGGTAGTGAATAACCAAACTTCTGAAAACCGTACTAAAACTCTCAAATTTAGAGAAAGACAGATCCAGAGGGGATGTAGACAGCCTGAAGAAGTCAAAATGCCAAGAAGAACAACTACTTTCACTACAGTCCCTTTCCACCAGATAAGAAAAATAAATTTTACCATGTTGGTGTTTTTGTGCAAAAAGAAAGGTAACAGTAAAAGCCACAGACCATAAAAATAGCAGCCAGGCTAAAGCTCTCCAGCAATGATGAGGAGTATGAGGAGTGGAAGACGGGCTAGAGAAGGAACTGCCACGTGAAGCTTCACACACACCCACAAGGAACCAGAATAAAAGGGAGAAGGGGATGACAGGCATGGGGAGTGGGGGGAATGGAAATGGAGCCTGGTGAGATAGTCAAACAGAAGAAGGAACAAATGGAACTGACTCTGAGGAAACCTGGTGAGGAAATTACAGAGAAGATCCGAAGTCTAAGAACATCCTCCCTACCTTCCAAGATAACAAGTTACAGACCATCCAGGTAGAGGAAACGGTGGTTCAAGATACCTAACAAAACCACAAAAGACAGGGCTGAAGCCAGACTGTCCAGGAAGGCTGCCACAGGCACAGGTGACCACTCTACCTCCTCTCGCATCCCTAGGGCCCCTACAGACAAGAGAGAGGCAGAGACACTGAGCAATATAGAGCTCTCAAATCAGGGTGTGAGAAAGGAAAACAAACTCATCTATTACTGGTTGGGAGCAAAGGCAAGGAAAATTCACCAGCACCATAAAAAGCAAACTGGCCCAGACAGAGCTGGCCAGGCTAGGGCTTGACCAAGATAAAAAGAGACTGGCCTGGTAAATCCACAAACACAGTATAGGAAAATAGCAGGGAGAGAGAGAGAGAGATAGCATACAAATAATAGATGAAAAGAAAACAAAATCAAGAGTCAGAAGAAAGTCCTCTGAAAACATTTCACACTACTGAGCAATTTAGTAAGAATATGAATTAAACAAAACAAGAATCAATGACAGGGTGATACAGGAGGCTGCAAAACTAAAACAAAAACTTAACAATATATACATATATATGAAATACAATATTATCATAATTGAGTAACAATTGGTTATCCACTGAGACACGGTTATGGTGTCATCTACCAAATCTCAAATAGTCAGTGGATGATCCACATAACATGAACAGGATATAAAAGGAAAAGATCTAAAAAGACCCTCAGAGATGATTTCATCTAAGAAAATCTCAAATTTCATTGAACACAAGTAATTTACAAGTGATGGTCTAAGTATATAGGCTGAAAAGGAAACCTGAAAAGGCAAAGAAGCAAGAAGAAACAAAAGGCATCGATGACTGGCAGAAGCGCTGTTATACATGCTCCCCATCAGTCCCAGAGTTACTGACACAGGATACTCCCCATCAGTCCTGGAGTACTGATACAGGGTACTCCCCATCAACCTGCAGACACTATTACCAGACATCCTGAGCTGTGATTGGCCATACGCTATGTATAGCTCAAAAGGGTATTCCCAGAATATAAAATGTGCATGGTTTAAAATCACGGTATGGTGGCAACTGGGTAAGTGTATGACTCTTGATTTCAACTCAGGTCATGATCTCACCCCTTGTGAGTTTGAGCCCCTGTTGGGCTCTGTGGTGTAGGGTGGAGCCTGCTTGGAATTCTCTCCCCACCCCTTCTCTCTACCCCTAGCTTGCTTGTGCTCTCTCTCTCATAATAAACAAATAAACATTTTAATTTTTTTACTGTTTAATTATTTTTGAAGGAGAGACAGAGCATGAGCTGGGGAAGAGCAGAGAAAGAGGGAGACACAGAATCCAAAGCAGGCTCTAGGCTCTGAGCTGTCAGCACCCAGGTACCCCAATAAATAAACATTTTAAATAAATAAATCAGTTAATTAATTAAAATCACTGTATGAAATTAGTTACCATTTCAAAGGAAAGGCCAGTTTGCGGGCATTGTGACTGGGGAGCTCAGTCAGTTAGGCATCCAACTTCAGCTCAGGTCATGATCTCACAGCTTCTGGGTTCCCGCATCGGGAACTGTACTGACAGCTCTGACCCTGGAGCCTGCTTCATCATATTCTGGGGGTGATTATTATATACGAAGATTTTCTCTCAGATATATAAAATCCTATAAAGTCATGTTTCCTGGAGGGAGGTGGATTACAGGGAGGTAGTAGGTATCTGCATTTTTGACAACTCCAATGTTGAATGGTGGCACACTACAGTTGAATAATTGTTGTTGATCTCATGGAGTGGAAGGTAAATGAGAGCGGTTTGGGATATGCTGTGTTTGAGAAAGGAATGTCTTGTAGGCAGAATAGAGGTAGTGATTTGGAAGTGAGCCATATGCTGATTGTATTTGAAGCCCTGGGAATAGGGGAAGGAACATTAGGACCATAATCTTTAGCATACAAGCATTAAATGGGAGGTTTGGGAAGGGTAGATAGTAATAGATTCTGGGAGAGGCAGGCAGAGAGGAAGGAGAACAATTTGGGCTCGTACCTGGGAGGCAAGGTTTAGTGACATGAAGACTGAACTTTCCATGCCATTTAATAGCAAGTAGTTCATTAGTGTTCTTGGTGAGGGCGGATGAGTGGGCACAATGGTAACAAAATCTAGATTTGTAGTAAGAGGAGTGGGAGGTAGGGAAGACTGAGTGTTTATGGGTCTTTAAAGAAACTTAGCTGTGAAGGGAAGAAGGGAGGATGATAACTGGGGGCAACACTGGGTAAAGAGAAGTGGGAAAAATTCAGTGTATAGCATAGTGGATATAATAGAGCAGGGATGGGGCACCTGGCTGGCTCTATAGGTAGAGCGTGTCTCCATCGCTCTGCCCCTCCCCTGCTCATGCTCTCGCTCTCTCAAGAAATAAATAAACTTTTTTTAAAAAAAGAATTGACAGGTAAAATATACCCATCACCAAATATTTAGGAATATCACATAACACACTATTTTTTCCATTTGTAGATAAACACAATATGGGAGTTTTTTCTGCTTACTAGTAAATCCATGTTTTCAACTGATGTAAACTGAAGACGAATATTTAATAAATTCTTCAACTGACTCAAAGACACTATAGTCATATGAAGTAAAAGCTTTTTAAGAAATATGTCTATTTCACATATTTATTGCCATTACTTGCATATATCCCATATCATATAGCACCAGACTTTACATGATAAACAGACTTTTTCAATGACTATGCCATTTTAATGATGAGATAGCTAGATTCCAGAAATATAAAATTACTCTGGGTTAACTCAGGTTGGAATATTCTAGGTTATAGTCTATTTATTGTACACTGATATGTAATCAGTAGTTCTATTTAGGAGATGCTGCTAAATCATTTTTTTTCTCTTTTCTACAGGTCCATATGTTTAGAATATTCCCTTATGAACATGATTACTTTTATAATAAAAGCATACACATTTTGGTGTGGAGAGTATTGAAAAAGATGAAGTCAAAATCATGCCCTACAACATTTCAAGTTTCAATTTATCTATAACGAATTTGGAACATGCCACGAAATTTAACATGGACTAGACCCAGAACTAAACACGTGACAAATGGCCTTGCAACGCATTCAATTAAATTACAACAAATCTCTAAATATGAGCAAACATTTGGAGCAATTATCTCCTACCGTGTAGCCAGAATGAGACTGCAGGCAGCCCAAAGCAGAGCACTCTTCAATTGCCTATCCCCTGCCTCCTCTAGTCCACATACACACACTCAAATCACCACTGCTTGCCTCTTCTGTCAGTTCTAATTTTTTTTAATTTATTTATTTATGAGAGATAGAGACAGCATGAGTGGGGGAGAAGCAGACAGAGAGGGAGACACAGAATCTGAAGCAGGCTCCAGGCTCCAAGCTGTCAGCACAGAGCCCAATGCAGGACTCAAACTCAGAAACTGGGAGATCATGACCTGGGCTGACACTGGATGCTCAACCGACTGAGCCACAGAGATGCCCCTCCTCTTCTGTCAGTTCTAAAGCAGCACCCCAGGAAGACTCTAGGAGAGAACGTGAAGGCAAAAGCAAGATGGACATTTACAGTGTGTTGGCCACCCAGCACCTATTGGGCCCTCTTCTGTTAATGTTATAAACATGGGTTAAAGGTGACCCGTATATAATGGCCCCTTGTTGTTTAGTTCCTCACAGCAGTCTGGCCATGAATATGCACTCAAAGCCCTTAGATGCCAAACTCTAATTATTACACCTTCAGTTGCTTTAATTATAGCCCAAATAAGCATATTCTTAGCTATTTATAGCGTGACTGCATTGCATACACTGCAAAAATGAACCCAACATTTACTAGCCATAGATAACACAAATCCTGGAGCTATAGAAGTTACTGTTGCCCTCCAAAGCTTTCTGATCAATTCTGATCATCTTGCATCTGAGCAGTGTCACCTAGACATACAAGCCCAACTCAGATTTCCCTCTCCCCAAGGAGTGTCCTTGCCTGCTTCCCTTTATAGGTGGTGGTCCCCTGCCATGGGCTCTGGAAAATCTCCTGCTGTGAAGGACTTCCCCTCGAATGCAGTCTTGTCAAAGCACCACCCAAATAAAATTCACTGTGGGTTACTGACATCTCATAGTCATGCCTTTCCCTTGATCAACTCCAAAATCCTCAAACTCACCACAGTTGATTATTTACCTGTATTCCCCCAAAGGTCCACCCATCTCCACACTTAGTCTTAGTGGTTAATAGGAGAACTGGCCCTACCCCTCCCATACTCAACTCAGACCCAGTCTTAACGGCATTCCTTTAGTGACAGCAATTGGTTCAGAGATGGTCCAACCAGAGCCACAGAGTTGGAAAGAGACTTTTGCTGAGCCTTCTGGAAGAAAGGCAGACACTTTTCACATGAACTAGAAACTAAGAAGATTTAGAGCTGTGGTAGCCATCTTGTAACCAGGAGGAAATAGCCTGTCCAAGAAGCAAAAGATGAAAAGAGAGAAACCAGATCCAATCACATTGGAGGCCCAAATGGTGATGGCCAGTAAATTTCTTATTCCTGCATGAGCCTACTGTCAATTGCAGTCAAAAGAATCCTCAGTATCAGGGCACCTGGCTGGCTCAATCAGTAGAGCATGTGACTTCTGATCTCAGGGTTAGGAGTATGAGCCCCACCATGGGTGTACAGATTACTTAAAAACAAAATCTTAAAAAGGGAGGGGGGCGCCTGGGTGGCTCAGTCAGTTGAGTGTCTGACTTTCGCTCAGGTCATGATCTCACGGTTCGTGGGTTCGAGCCCCATGTCGAGCTCTGTGCTGACGGCTGGCTCAGAGCCTGGAGCCTGCTTCGGATTCTATGTCTCCCTCTCTCTCTGACCCTCCCATGCTCAAGCTGTCTCTCTCTCTCTTTCAGAAATAAATAAAAAAACATTAAAAAAAAAAAAAAAAAAGAAAAGGATCCTTAGTTACACCAAAGGCAAGGCTGGAAAGTGAAAAGAAGCACACCCAATGGAAAAGCAAAATAGTGGTGTATACAGAAATTGAGTGGTATTGGTTTTTTTATGGTAACATTTCTTTAGATTTTAAGTTGTCCCGGTAAGCTCAAAATATAAATATCCCTATGAAAATCAAAAATTCATAATCAAGAAAAATAATCTTAAAAATTATCAAGATTAGCGAGCCTAATCTGTCTCGCTCTCGCAAGCGCCATGTCGGGTTCCTCCAGCGTCGCCGCAATGAAGAAAGTGGTTCAACAGCTCCGGCTGGAAGCCGGGCTCAACCGCGTGAAGGTTTCCCAGGCAGCTGAAGATTTGAAACAATTCTGTCTGCAGAATGCTCAACATCACCCCCTGCTGACTGGAGTATCTTCAAGTACAAATCCCTTCAGACCCCAGAAAGTCTGTTCCTTTTTGTAGTAAAAGGAATCTTTGAATGGTTTTCTAAGCCATTTTTCATGAACCAGTGCATATTCAAAGGAGAACTAAATTTAGACCCTGTATGAAAGCTTATCCCTGTAACACGTGCCATAATATATAAATTTCTACTTTTGTCAGTCCTTAACATCTACCTCTCTGAATTTTCATAAACTTCTATTTCCCATGGGTAATTATTTTATATACACTGGCAGCCACATACAATAAAATACTTAATGTAAACAAAAAAAAAATTAGAGTAGCCTATAGGTAACA
The DNA here is from genome assembly GCF_003009895.1 of Hyaena hyaena. Taxonomy (NCBI): domain Eukaryota; kingdom Metazoa; phylum Chordata; class Mammalia; order Carnivora; family Hyaenidae; genus Hyaena; species Hyaena hyaena. The sequence goes on from NW_024081019.1 coordinate 465,435, forward strand.
ATATTGTATTATACACCTTAAAATCTGGTACGAGATACAAATATCAAAGCATTATGTTATACATAAGAAACTAACATAATGTTGTATTTCAACTGTACCTCAATTTACAAATCTGCTAAATGGATAGATTTCACATTAGTTGTTCTTACCACAGTAAAATTATAGATAGACTGATAGGTAGGTAGGTAGATAAATAGATGAAAGAAAGAAAGAAAGAAAGAAAGAAAGAAAGAAAGAAAGAAAGAAAGAAAGAAAGAAAGAAAGAAAGAAAGAAAGAAAAATAGAGTAAAGAAGCAAAAAAATAATGTCAGAGAAGGGTAAAACTTGAAGAAAGAACCAGATGGTGCTGATATTCTCTACTGAAGTATTAAAAACCTCTTTTCCCATAAACCACAAATTCATTATGAAGAGAAGACAATAATTCAATATGACTATAAAGCACCAATTATATGATAAAAAATAAAATTTTAAAGAACTGGCCCATCATAATCCAAACAGCATAATTTTTCAAATAAAAATGTATTCAAGTTAATTTTTTCAACAAAATATTGTGGAAGGCATTTTGCTCATCAGATCAAGATTCCATCCTACCTCCTCAAAGACTTCTCCCTCCTTATAAAACCTTTTCACCTCCAGCTGTGGCTGTATCTTTCTCTTACATCTTTCTTCCCTCTTCACAGAATAGCTTTCCTTTGTGATAACCATTTCTTTTCTATGAAGTCCTCATTCTGAGGCAACTGGACCAGTGCTCCCATCCTTTTGTTAAAACTGTTCTCCCAAAGATCACCAGTGACCTCCAAGCAGCTAAACCCAGTATTTTCTTTTCAACACTCCAGCTGCTTAGCGTCTGACTCTCCTGACTCCTATCTCCTGAAACTCTCTTCCCTCTCCTTTCACGACCTGCTGTGACTCTCCATTTATATCTTAATCTCTTTTGTTACTTCATCTCCTATCCCTACCTTTAAATTTGTCATTCTTAATAAACATGGTCATATTATGTTTCTATCTATCCATCTCTAGAGTACTATATCCTCCATTAAAATCAACTGGCAGCAAGGGGCACCTGGGTGTCTCAGTTGGTTAAGCGTCCAACTTTTGGTTTCAGCTCAGGTTATGATCTCACGGTTCATGAGTTCAAGCCCCACATTGGGTTCTGTGCAGATAGCACACAGCCTGCTTGGTATTCTCTCTCTCCTCTCTCTGCCCCTCCCCTGCTCATTCTCTCTCTCTCTCTCTCTCTCTCTCTCTCTCAAAAGAACATTAAAAATTTTTTTTAAATCAGCTAGTAGCAAAAGAAGATAATTTTGCCTTACTGAAAGCTTTAAACTATAAGTAAGAAAGTCCATTTAGTAGCATGAAAATGCCAAGGTTTTTTAAAGCAAAGTAATTTTTAAGTGCTCCAAAGTCTGAAAATTAATCTTCTCAAGATGAATACACTATCCCAGAGGGAATCTGAATGGCTCAGCCTATGAGCAATGAAAGCTTTATACTGAAAACTATAAAACTGTTCATTTATAGGAAACTGGGGTTAGTGACCTCCAGATTACAGTGGATAAAAATGAAGAGCTGAAATAAAAGAGGTAACAGCATATTCCCTCACCTTTAGGTACTACCCTCCCCAGACACAAACACATACATGCACACATATTTCTTCAGCCTGAGGTAGCTGCTCAAGGCTTCAGTATAACTTCAGACATACCCATCTCTATTACAGCTTACCTCATTACATCATAGCTAATTCTTAGTCTTTATTGTACCCAACATTGTGAGCTGTCTAAAAACTTAAACTGTCTTTTATTTATCTTTCTACTCTAAAAAACTAGTACAGTGCCTGGGTACTCAAAAGACTCCCAGTAAATGTGCATTGGATGGATGGAAGGATAGATGGATTAATGAATGGATGGAGAAAGAAAGATGATGCAGGGAAGAATTCATACCAGACTTGCTCCAGCCCCTGAAAGTTTCCATACATCTCCAATAAACCAACTATTTCTTCCCAATGTCCCTTTCATATACTTGAAAGAGTTATATACATTATAAGGTTTGTCAACTTGTCCCAGCCCTACAAGACCAATTTGTGGTAACTGAGAAAGTAAACTAACTACAGGCCCCCAAATCATATTATGAGTAAAGGAAGTTTTAGCTCAAATATCTTGATGGTAGCAAGATACATTACATAAACTAGATAAAGTATCTTATTTTACCAAGCTAAGTATTTGCAGTTGTTGGCCTCAAAATAGTAACATTCTTTCTTCACTCTACCATTGGGGTTCTGTCAGTCAGTATTAATGCTGTCCTTTTCCAAATACTACTCTGAATTGGCAAGCTTATCTTAACTAGGTTTAAAATACCATATCCACAACCATTGGAAGCCGTAGTGACATAATGAAACAACAGTAGAGGAAAACCTGGCAGGGATATCCTTTATTCCTTTATTCAAAAAGAAGTAGAGTTCAAATTACCAAATCAAATAAATTCCATCAATTTTAATAACACATTTTTAGATCAATTCAAATCCATCTTTTCAAAATTGATTTAATATATTTCCAAACTATAATTTGATTGTCCATGCTTATGCCACTCACTAAATTTTGCAAGCACTGGGGTGCCTGGGTGGCTCAGTCAGTTAAGCGACGACTTCAGCTCAGGTCATGATCTCACAGTTCATGGGTTCAAGCCCCGAGTCGGGCTCTGTGCTGACAGCTAGCTCAGAGCCTGGAGCCTGTTTCAGAGTCTGCGTCTACCTCTCTCTCTGACCCTCCCCTGCTCATGCTGTCTCTCTCTCTCCGTCTCTCTCAGAAATAAATAAAACATTAAAAAAAATAAATTTTGCAAGCATTAATTTGTCAATATTATAAAAGGCAAAGATAAACTACCATTTTTATAAAAACCCAAAGTCATTCCTTCAAAACAGCAGTTCATATTTAGAGAAATGACAAAATTTTTTTTAACTCCCAACACATCTCCTACATCCTTTTGTAAAAAAAGAAAAAGTACAATATGGAAAGAATTTTAACTTAAATTTTGGAATGGTAGGTAGTAGTCTGAACAACGGAAGATATTAAGCATATATTCTTCAACTAGTTGATAAAACTATATTTCCTATTTCTTTACCATTATTTTTCTCATTAATAGATATTACACGTAACTTGGGGTAAAGCCAAACCTTACTGCATCAAATGAATGTGCCTTTGAGTTTTTGCAAATGTATAAAAGGTGTTTTTGAAAGATTTTCTTAATGAACAAACAAAAAAAGGTTAAAGAAAAACAGTAATGACTCTTTTGCTAATTTCAAATCATATATTAGCCTCCCATATATAACCTCTCTGATTAGTGGGGCAGAGGGAGGACTTTTCTTAGAAACCAAAGCACCAACCCAAAAAAATCAAATTGAAAAAGTACCTGAACCGTAAGTTACTCAGTATGTTTTCATAATTTAGAGAGAATCAAAGTTATGCACTAACTTCAGCCAAACCAAAATACACCCTTTCTCATAGGAAAGCTTTTTTCTGATTTAGGAAGGTTAATTTACTGACAGTCCAGACAAGGAAGCAGTTTAGTATGGTTAACACCACGAGATTCTGGAAGTACAGTCTGAGTTAGAATCTCTCCTCTACCACTTGCTTAGTATATCTTAACTTACTCAACCTGTAAAGTACTTAGAACAGTGTCTGGTATAGAATAGTACTCGGTAGATCCAGGGCAGCAACATATCTCTAGACTGAGACTTGGCAACAATGAAGAAAGTATCAGAAATTCAATCTCTCGTGTCCAATTACAGACTTACAGAGTTAGAACCTGCATTTCTATCAAGGTCCCACTGTGATTCAAATGCAACTTAAAGTTCAAGAAATGCAGTTAGAAAGCATTTTTAATTTATATTCTAAGATATTAGTTATTATAATTTTTAAAAAACTATTCCATTCCGTTTCTGCAACATGAAGAAGTTACATTTATTTGTTTAATGTTTTGGGTTTGGTTTTGTTTTTTGTTTTGTTTTGTTTTTTTTTTGAGAGAGAGAGAGAGAGAGAGAGAGAGCAAGACAGGGAGGGGCAGAGAGAGAGAAAGAGAGAAATCCCAAGCAGGCTCAGTGTTAAAGGCACAGAGCCTGCTATGGGGCTTGAGCTCACAAACTGTGAGATGATGACCTTAGCCAAAACCAAGACTCGGACACCTAACTGAGTCACCCAGGTGCCCCAGAAGTTACATTTATTTTTAATAAAAGGCAAAGTATTATTTGAGCTCAAAATTCCTGCATTGGTGACCTCTTACCATACTTTAGTTAAATGAGGAACCAACTAAAGTCCAAGGTTGCCATCTAGTGGTAGTTCAATCTGGTGTACATGTAAAATAAACTTCCTGCCTTCCTGTACCTTAAAAACACATTTGTTTAAAATGGGGCCAGGGTTTCTTCTTGCCTAATTCCTTTCTTAAGGACTACTGACGTGATTCCACAACTAAATCCCATAAGAAGGCATCTTAAATACAAAGGAAGATAAAAGACAAAAAAGTTTTTAAGTTTCCTTTTTTAAATTCAGATCAAGTCTAGGGAGGTTTTCAACTTAAAAGACTGACCCACTCAACCCCGGAAAAGTGCACATTTGGCACACACAGTGATGACAAGCTTAGAAAATGGGCTTCATTTTGAAATGTGCATACCTTGGAGTCACTGTCACTTTCTTCCTTTTAGGTTCTGTACTTTTTACAATTTATTTATATCATATGTGCCAGGGGAATTTTCAGACTGAGAAAAAAAACTGTATAACCTTCTGACTCAATATCTCCACTTCCACATTCTATCCTAAGGAAATAATGAGAAATGTGGACAAAGAGTTATGTACAAAGTTGTACATTTCGGCAAACCATCTTAACAACTTCATAATTACCCACTAAATTTATGCATCAGAACTTATCTAGTCATTCTCCTCTATTATTCATTTAGATCAGTTATAATTTATATGTATATATATATATATATTCATACACACACATACACACACACAAAAGGAATGAAGGGAAGACAAAAAGAGGAGAGAAATAAATGATATGATTTTTCTATTTTCTATACTTTGGATCTTTTCCCAATATACATCCCCACAAGTCACGTATCAGCATCCAAGAATATTTTTGTGGTTCTCAATAGCCAACCTGCTTAAGAGTGTTGTGTCATTTTATATGGCCCTGAACAACATAGGACACACAGACTGTACTACCACCTCCCTAACATCAGATTTTACCCCATGGCCAATTTTTTTTTAATAGTGCTTGAGATATATTTTATATACTACCTCTTTAAAGTATACACCTCAAGTAACCAATGTATCTACAGAACTATACAACCATCAGCATAATCTCACTTTGGAATATCTGCATCATTCCAAAAAGAAATCTTGTACGCATTAGTAGTAACCCCCATTACCCCTGCCAACCTCCCAGTAAGGCTAATTGTTACTACTTTACCAATCCCACTACTTTTTTCATATTTTCTTGTAGATGCCTCAGTGATATTGCATAAGTGTTTCAAGCCCATCAAATGGAATATCTACTTCTGCTATTCAGACATTTCTCTGTTTCAAATTGTGAAATGTTCTGCTTAACCATACAAAGGTAAAGCATGTCAGAATATCCTCTTGTTTTTTTCAAAAGGTGCTTTTTAAGTGTAAGGCATAATTTAAGAACTAAGAGAGGTATCATATAAGCACAAAGTCATCCATTCTTTTCTAAACTAGTAGCAACAATCATTACTTTGGAACACCATTATCCAGCAAAAATGTCACACAAAAGCAAGGAATCCCTGTTTACCCATTTAAAACTTTATTTTAATTGGGTTAACTCGGTCTGATTAAAAAAGAAATACAGTATAACTGACATAACATTTGATATGTGGTCTAAACAATTGTCTTGATGTTACCAAAAAACTTAAAATTTACTTTCATTTAGCCAAAGCACTTTTTTCTCATATCATAATTTTTTGGACCCCAGATGCAGAGAATTTAGCACTTTGCTTTATGAAGATTTAGCAAGAGGAAAAGAATTGAAACAATTTATTAAACAATAGAGACCTAGGTCCCCTGATCGTGTCAGACATTTTGTTTTAAGAACAGTGAAAATCAGTTCTAACAGCTGAGGTGAGAAAGGGATACTTCACTGATAAAAGTTAGTTTCTTATCAAATTTTAGCTTTTTCTCTCCTCTCTTCACCCAACTCTGGACATCTCCTATCTTCCTTAAATAATCCAAACATTCCTATTCCTCAAGTTAAGCAATTCCGCAATCCAGCCAAAGGTTTTGTTTCATATCACTTCATGCAAAACACTTACTGGTACATCACCACCTAAAATATTCCTGTTAATTGATATGCTCAAATTCATTCTTCCTCACCTTTACTCATATGTATGAAAGAACTGAGTTCACACAAATGAAGGAAACTTCCAAAATCAAGTTGTTTTTTTTCACATCACTAAGGAAAGATCTAACATAGGTAGCCTACTTTTTAATACAATGATTAAACAATAAATTCATAAAAATATGAGCCCAGAAAGAGCTAAAATATTATGATATCCCTAGTTCATGTTCCAAGGTGCCACACATACATACACACACAAAACCACACAGGTAAGTGTCACTACCTGGCTTCCTGTCCTCACTCCAGCACCAGCAGCTTCTCTATGACCCTGTCACAGTGAAGTGAGAGGAGCTAGGTTGTAAATGAACCCCCACCACACAATGCCAACAATAACAGTGTGCCCAAGCAAGCACCAAGCCCTAGTAACTCAGGCAGCTCTGGGATTAAGGTGGGCGGGCTACATGTAGCTCCATGCTACTTAGAAAATGATACCCCCAAGGTGGGAGGAACCCAACCTCACTGGTAAATGCAATGCCTTTGTGAAATTTAAAAAGGCACCCCTCCTCTGGAGAGGTTTATTCCTGGCCAAGGCACATGGCTAATGACCAGGGTCGGGTCTACATTTCAGTCTCTGCTTAACCCCAGTCCAGGTGCCCTCGTGCCGAAACCACCTGCACAACTGTGAGGCATGGAGAGGGTACTTTCTGCAGCTTCACCCTGCCTATCACAGGTAGGAGAGGGACTCTATCAGTGAGATCAACCCCTTCCCCCAGTGAGAGAGGCAGTCATACAGTTTACCCAAAAAGCCTCAATTTCAGTCAGCTCATGTTATAAAGACAAAATCTGATGAAAAGATACTTTTAGAAATATCTCTGTAGGCCACATAAAAGTGATTATATGAAAATCAAACACAACTGATGTTTAACGTTTTCTTTTTTCATTATTTTGCTTGAATATAGGAGTTTCAATACAATATGTTTAACTCTGAGATTCATACCTTGTGATCTTCCATTTTTATATGGCCAAGAATCCAAAATCTGGTATTTGCAATAGCATACTCAAGTTTAATGTAAATTACCTTTCACACCACCAAATGATCCATAAGTCATATTGCAGGCTGTTCTCTGAAGATTATGTTCATACATCAATTTGATCTGATATTGGTTCCCATGTTCCACATTACCTAAGGTTCCTAAGCAGGAAAAAATTAAAGAATTGCTTTGTATTTATTTACATTAAAAATATTAATTTCCTGTCATCCTCTACACCATTTCTAAGTAATTCAGTTTCAGTGAAACTTAAAATGATAAAGCACTAAAACAGTATGTATTACAATTAGCACACTGTTGATATAGAATGCCAGCATAGTTAAAACAATTTAAGTCTTGGCTAGATTACACCATTAGATGAAATACTACAGTGAATGACATTTATTATCTATTTCCATTTTATCTGAGTAAAGTGTAATTATTTAAATAAAAACAAAACCACCCAATTTCAGTTCTGAAATAAATGAGGCTAAGTTCCTTATACTTAAACAATAATAGAGCAAAGGCATGATTCAAAATGTCTTAGAAAAAACTCCCCACACTTTCAAGCAATTCAGTTTCCTGTCCCAACTCTCAAAATACTCAAGCCCCTAATACAGTATATTTTAATTTAATGAAGAGATATTCTAAAAGTTTCCCTTAGCAAGTAAATAATATGTTTTATTTGAGGTCTGCGAAGAATCTCCTTCAAATCAAAGAAAAATACTTTCTCTGCATTTAATAAATTATATGTGCTATATTCATTTTCTCTTTCTTTCCAAGTTTGAAAAAATTCTTTATCCATATTTTACTCTTTGGTTGTTAGGCTTTCAAGAGTACTTATGGTTGGAGCTATACCCCAGTAATCAGGCAAGAACATTATTGTTAAAGAGGTGATAGAAATAAAAAGGATTCAGAATGCAACTTTTTCCAGTAAGAAGCATTTTTGTCTTTCAAAGATGGAAAATCTAAGTTAAAATTTTAAATACAAAGCAAATGAAATAGCCCCCAAACAATCTAAGGATATGTTTGTCTGTATGTATGTACATACATATTTACACATGAGCATTTGTTTGTTCTTTGCCCAAAAGTAATTACCAATGTATATGGAGGTTATAAGAACCCAAATATTTCTACTTCCATTTTAGAGATCAGGCACACTAAGTTCAAAAAAAGTTTGAGAAATTACCCTGCAAATCACATAGCTGATAAAGGACAAAGTACTCAAACTAGGTCTTTATTAGAGTTAGCACTATATATCCTGGTACCTAGTTGTCCATCATTTCACAACTTTCAAAAAACTTGGTAAGCTAATGACAATTTCCCTAAACAAACCAGCCATCAAAAACATCATTTCCACCTCCACCTTTCTCAAACTGGCTTTTTCTTTATTTGGAAGGTGAAAGGTTGAAAGAGAAAACGAAAAGGGGACAATTTCTTGTAGGAAAATCACTTCTACTCAGATCTATGTCCCTGAGAATGGTAACAACAGACTTAACAAACCAACAGAATAAAAAACAAAGAAAAAGACTCAAATTTGCCAGCTAACCCTGACAGGAAACGAAAGCTTGGTGGAATCTAAATGGTAGCAAAATCGGTAAAGTCCAAGGAAACTGAGGGGCAACCACAACCACATGGGCCAAAGGAAAAGAAACACGCACACTAAATAACTCACAGCCCTAACCTAAGGAGAAGTTTAGCCTCCAAGAAACCAGAAAAAAGTTCCAAGAAACATTTGGTTTGTCTCTACAAAAATTACAAATTTCATCCTGTACCTAAAACCAAATCAAGCCCTCTGAGTAAGGAATGCACTTACTCACACCTACTAGCTGAAAGGTAAATGAACACAGGGGTCAGCACTCAATACTTACACAAACTTGGCATGAAATGACACTGGGATTTGTGTTCTGAAAAAGTTGCAAAGGCACTGATAATTTTCAATTTTCAGGTAATAGCACTCTCAAAATTAATAGGGCAACTATGGAGAACAAAAGACAATTTATCTTCCTTAGATACTACTTTAGAATAAAGGTAGTATCTGAAAAAAAATGAAATTTCTAACCACTTTTTTCTAGAGAAACATCAATGATACAAAATTAAAATAACTTACACAGGCTTTGTTCTGGGATATACAGACTGAGTATAGTACCTATAAATATAGTCTACTTATACCTAAAATTAATATAAAGTTTCAGAAATTAGAAAGTAAATGGAGAGGCGCCTGGGAGGCTCAGTCGGTTAAACGTCTGACTTCGGCTTAGGTCATGATCTCGTGATTCATGAGTTTGAGCCCCGCATTAAGCTCTGTGCGGACAGCTCAGAGCCTGGAGCCTGCTTCAGATTCTGTGTCTCCCTCTCTCTCTCTGCCCCTCCCCACCTCATGCTCTGTCTCTCACTGTCTCAAAAATAAAACGTTAAAAAAAATTAGAAAAAAAATAAAATAAATGATTATTAGAACACTGATGCGGTTGGCCTTACTTAAGATTTAATTTAAACAAAAAAATTCTCTGAAAAAATCAAAAGCCACCGAAAACAGTTTTCAGTGTAATTTTAGATAACTGCTGAGGAATCTAATGAAGTTAAATGAAAGAAAAGCTATTACAGAGAAAATTAAAAGGTTCACTGTGTTAAATAATCAAGTTAGATTACAGAAGCCTATCAAAAGTGAAGAACCACATCTTTTTGTCCACTCACAGCAAACATCAAAATTCTATAAATATGTCAAATGCTTAGCAAATACTTGTTGAGAAGTACAGAATATTTGGGGGCACCTGGGTGGCTCAGTTGGTTGAGTGTCCAACTTTGGCTCTGGTCATGATCTCGTGGTTCACAGTTCAAGCCCCATGTCAGGCTCTGTGCTGACAGTTCAGAGCCTAGAGCCTGCTTCGGATTCTCTGTCTCCCTCTCTCTTTGTCCCGCTCATGCTCTCTCTCTCAAAAATAATTAAACGTTAAAAAAAAATATTTTTAAAGAAGTACACAATATTTGGAAAAGAATATTTAAGAGGACATCATCAGGATGGCTTATGCTCACACATCTGCAACCATTTACTCAGAAACTGAAGCCCATCAGGAAGGAATCTGAGATGCCATGTGATCCTGTTTCTTTACCAAAGTACGATAAGATGGACTAACTTCAGCTCAGCAAGACCTTGCTATTTCTCCACATTTAGCGTGCACTTATTGACATATCACCCTCCAGAAAGAAGTCAGCACAGCAGCCTCTGACCATGAAGGGTGGTTTGGTGTATCCAGAAGGTCTCCTCTAGTTTGCCTCAAATCTGTTTTAAAAGCACATAGCATATGAAAGGAAACAAGAAATATGTGGGAAGGGGGCAGGTAGGAGTGAGCATGTCAAGTTCAGCTAACACTTTCATCTGTTGACACCAGTGGTTTTACTTAAACTAAAAAATGTTTATGCTTCCCCCGTTACAGTAAAAGCTAAGTAAAAGTTCAGTCTGGAACTTCAAGAATCATATTCAAGAGAACAAAAAACATTAACTTTCCTGCTTCTCAATTTAAGCCAAACCAGAGGAAATATACAAATTGTCAGCCTCTGAAAATCTTAAGAGACCAAGATGAGAGACAGAAAAGGGAAGTGAGATGGGGCATAAGGGAATGTAGTTTGGAGAAATCCTTGTCCCCAGGGTATACGATGCTTGTAAACAAATACAAAGAACAAAAGAGTGATAAAAATCATATTCCCATGACAAATAAGTTTCATTTTCAACACTAATTTGAAGGAAAATACCAATGTCTCATACAACGTGCCAGTTTCTTTCAGCAGGTCTTCTTGATGAATACGCATTTTATCACTAATCTATGCCCTACACCCCAGGGAAACTCTAGAGCTTCCATCTTTCTGGGCCACCATTCAAATGGGACCAGAGAAGACCAAGAGTCTTAACTAATTTCTAGTTTATAGGATCCTTACCTCTCCTCCCTCTTAGAGCCTCCAGAAGGGACCAATTCTCTAGGAAGTATTCAGGGATAACTGCACACAAGTTCCCCCCTCATGTCCTGTGTAATCCAGTTAATAGTATCACCTCACAGTTAACAGAGAAACAACTAGAGTCACATAATAAAGTAGCTTATATCACATCTTCTCTATTTACTCAGGAAAACTAAATATTTGCCCTATCACTAGGAAGAGCAAAATCTTTCACCATGAAACCAATGGGAGTGGTTTACCAATGACACAGAGAAATACTATATTTTTGATGTAAACAAAAAAGTGGAAAAGAAAATGATAGTGGTAACAGAGGGAAAAAGAAAAAAAGGAAGAAAAAAAAAAAAAACCAGAGTAATCTGTTACCTATTATCTCAGCCCCACCCAGAAATTAGTTCACTCGTGCAATCAACATATGCCTACCATACACCATAGGCCAGGTTACCAAGCTTGCCTTAGAAAGCTAACAGACCTTCACCTCCAAAAAGAGACTGCTTAAGAATATACAGCTCAGCAATCTCTATCAAAATACCACCAGCATTTTTCACAGAGCTATAACAATCCTAAAATTTGTTTGGACCACAAAAGACCCCAAATAGCCAAAGCAATACTGAAAAAGAAAAAACTGGAGGCATCACAATTCTGAATTTTAAGCTATATTACAAAGCTGTAGTCATCAACACAGTATGGTACTGTTTTGTGCCACAAAAACAGACACATAGATCAATGGAACAGAATAGAACACCCAGAAATTAACCCACAACTATATAGTCAACTATTCTTCAACAAAGCAGGAAAGAATATCCAATGGAAAAAAGATAGCCTCTTCAACAAATGGTGTTGGAAAGACTGGAGAGCAACATGCTGAACAATGAAACTGAACCACTTCCTTACACCACACATAAAAATAAATTCAAAATGGATGAAAAACCTAAATATGAAACAGGAAATCACCTAGAGGAGAACATAGGCAGCAATCTCTTTGACCTTGGCCGTAGCAACTTCTTATTAGACATGTCACCGAAAGGAAAGGGAACAAAAGCAAACATGAACTATTAGGACTTAAGATAAAAGCAAGGGAAACAAAAGCAAACATGAACTATTAGGACCTCATCAACATAAAAAGCTTCTGCCCGGTGAAGGAAACAATCAGCAAAACTAAAAGGCAGCCTACAGAATGGGAGAAGATATTTGCAAATTACATAAACATATCTGATAAAGGATATATAAATATATATATAAGGTATATATATATATATATGTATATATAAAGGATTTTATAAAGAACTTGTCAAAATCAACACCCAAAAAACAAATAATCCAGTTTAGAAATAGGCAGAACAGATGAATAGACACTTTCCCAAAGAAGACATCCAGATGGCTAACAGACACGTGAAAAGTTGCTCAATATCACTCATCATCAGGGAAATGCAAATCAAACCCACAATGAGATACTACCTCACACCTGTCAGAATGGCTAAAATTTACAATACACAAAACAACAGGTGTAGCAAGGATGAGGAGAAAGGGGAACCCTCTTGCACTGCTGGTGGCAATGTAAACTGGTGCAGCCACTCTAGAGAACAGTATGGAGGTTCCTCAAGAAATTAAAAATAGAACCACCCTATGAACCAGCAATTACACTACCAGGTATTTATCCAAAGGACACAAAAATAGATTCGAAGGGACACATGCACCCCAAAGTTTCTAGCAGTGCTATCAACAATAGCCAAACTATGGAGACAACCCAAATGTGATCAACTGATAAATGGATAAAGAAGATATGGTATGTATGTATGTACGTACACACACACACACACAATGGAATATTACTCAGCCATCAAAAAGAATGAAATCTTGCCATTTGCAACCACATGGACGGAGCTAGAATGTCTTATGCTAAGCAAAATAAGTCAGAGAAAGACAAATACCATATGATTTTACTCATATGTGGAATTTAAGAAATAAAACAAAGGAGCATATGGGAGTGGGGGGAGACAAGACAGGGAAACAATCTACAAGAGACTCTTATTAATGATAGAGAACAAACTATGGGTTGACAGAGGGAAATGGGCTAGATGGGTGGTGAGCACTAAGGGGGACACTTGTTGTGATGAGCACTGGGTATTTTATGTAAGTAACGAATCACTGAATTCTACTCCTAAAACCAAAAAATAATAATAATAACCCAGCAAAAAAAAAAAAGGAATATCCAGCTCAGTGACAGTAAATGTGAATCATCACTCAAATTGAAAGCCAAATACAAAAAGCTCAAGAGAATGAGTATGAAAAATCCAAATCCTAATGTTAATATTTACAGCAGACTCCAAAGAACACCTCTTGTATAAGGAATAGACCCACAGAGACTTAGCTTTATTGTGCCAATAAAAGATTTCCCCAATATTGATATCCATTAAAATAACTCAGCTTGAACTAAAATTTATCAAATAACTAAAACAAAATTTTAAGTTACCTTTTCTATTTAATAACGACCAAAATGCTGAAACCAAACTATAATTAACTACCATACTTGTACCCACAGAAAAAATATTAGAGAATGAAACCTCATTAAGCCTCAAATAAGTGCCTTCAGGTCAGGTTGAGTAAAAACAACCAAAAGCCAAGAAATTTAAAGTTTAAAGAGAAAACACTTGAAGTTCACCAAATAAAAGGTAATTTAAACCATTATGACTCAGCATCTAATGAAGTTTGTTGTTGCTACTAAAAATTTCTCAAGATTCTAGTGTCCTAGATAAAAGGTACAGCATAAGGAATACAGTCAATAGTATTGTAACAGCATTGTATGGTGACAAGTGGTGGCTACCCTGTGGTGAGCAGAGCGTAACATATAGAGAAGTGAAATCACTGTTTTACACCTGAAACTGATGTAACATTGTGTGCCAACTATACTTAAATTTTATAAAATAAACAAGGGGCACCCAGGTGGTTCAATAGGTTAAGCATCCAACTTTGGCTCAGATCATGAGTTCAAGCCCCACATCAGTCTCTGTGCTAACAGCTCAGAGCCTGGAGCCTGCTTCAGATTCTGTGTCTCCCTCTCTTTGCCCCTCCCCTGCTCATGCTGTCTTTCTCTGTGTCCAAAATAAATAAACATAAAAAATTTTTAAAATAAAAAATAAAAATAAAAAAATAAACAAAAGTCTTTTAAAACACTCATGAGTCCTAAGTATACAGAATTGGCCCCTGTAGTCACAGGCAATCCTAGACACAATTCCTGGGAAGGGAGATTATAAGGAACCTTCTACTAAAAATTTAAAAATACATAATAATAGCAAACAAAAAAAAAAGTAACAGCCTAAGTATCTGAAAAAAGAAATGAACAAGGGAAAATGTTAACCAAGATAAGAAAATCTTCAACCAAATGTTTTGTGTTCTCTAACAAGTGAACATAAGCAAGCATCTACTCTTATAGCATATTAAGAAGCCACTTTTACTACAAATTCTACATTAGAAAAAAATGTTTCTTACCTGAGACAGAATAGACACAAAGTTTTCTAGAATGCAACACAGCCAAATGAAGCATTTCAGTACCTCTGAAAAATGGGAAAAGTTTTAAAAGTTTAAATGTTAACTTCAGATGTAACCAAAAAAATGACAAAATATTTTAAGAGATTATAACCACAGCCTACAATCAGTTAACTAAAAATTTACTACATAATATTCGAAACTGAAAAATAAATGTAACAACAAACACCACTTTGACAATCCCAGAGGCTCAAGGACTCTGCCTCAAGGAACTTCCTTCAGTTGAGGCCAGTAGAGCCTCCCAGAAAAAGTTGAATCAGATGTCCCTTCATGAGTGCTCTCTCATAATACAGAGACCCAAGTTCTGGTCCTGTCTCTTTGGCTAATTAACCTTGGGCAAGTAAGTTAATCTTTCTGAACCTGTTTCTCATCCTGGAAAATAAGAGGTTTCAATTAAATGAAATAAAATCACCTTAAAAAGTATAAAGCACCACAGAATGCTAATCATTATTAGTAAATGGCATACGTCACTTCCAGCTCATTTTGAACTAAACTTCCACTGTCACCAGTATACTTCTCAGCCCCTATCAACTGATTTCCAAGACATAATATAGTCTAGAAATCCTAAATCCAGTCTTCAAGGTTCAGGTCAGTGGATGGAAATGAGTGAAGAGTGTAAATGGCTGTGGTCTGCTGCAGAGTGGAGCCAGACTAAAGGAAGCAACCACCACTCAGTTCTAGGCTTGTGGCCAAATTTCCACTTTTTTTTTCTTTTTTTCCAAGAAAAACAAGAGAGCAGAGATTTTATGTGAAATCCCCTGGTTCTTAAATATTAGCAACTCTTTTAAATTTAAAACACATCTGCAAGCAGTCCTCCAGTGTAAGACCTCTGGTAAAGACTCTGTTCTAAACTAGAACAAATATAATTGAAATCTGAAGACTTGGAGTCGGGGTCCTGATTTAACCTTTCATAGTGTTAGTCTCTCATTTACAAAATGAGAATTATATTAGATAATACTTGCAAAACATCATTATAATGAATATAAATGCTCACCAAATGCTCTACTACCAGAAAATGCAAATATATACACTATCTGCAAATATATATTTCTATCACATACTCAATACTGACTTCAAAAAACTGTTATTGCCCTGAACACTCAACACAATATTCTATCACATACAGGAAAAGAACATGATGTCATGGAAAGATAATAAAGTATGGAGTCAGATAGACCTGGGTCTTGAATCCTGGCTATATAACCTAAAGCTCTGAGCTCTAGCTAGTTTCTTTATCTTTAAATGCAGATCACATCTATAGATAAGATTAATGAAATAGTACTAGTAAATTAATGCTAGTGAAGTATCCATTCATTAATGTTAACCTCCTCCCTTCCAACAAGTGACCACATAGAAAACTCTACTTAGAACTACTGAACACAATGATCATTGCAACACTTCACTCTTTTAAAAAGTGAAAAGATATGGGGCGCCTGGGTGGCTTAGTCGGTTAAGCGTCCGACTTTCGCTTAGGTCATGATCTCGCGGTTCGTGGGTTCGGGCCCCGCGTCAGGCTCTGTGCTGACTGCCAGCTCAGAGCCTGGAGCCTGTTTCAGTCTGTGACTCCCTCTCTCTCTGACCCTCCCCTGCTCACGCTGTCTCTCTCTCTCCTAGAAATAAATAAAACATTAAAAAAAAAATTAAAAAAAAAAAAAGTGAAAAGATAGGGGCACATAGGTGGCTCAGTTGGTTAAGCATGTGACTTCAGTTTAGGTCATGATTTCATAGGTCATGAGTTCAAGCCCTGTATTGGGCTTTCTCCTGTCAGCATAGAGCCTGCTTCAGATCTTCTGTCCCTTTCTCTCTCTCTCTCTCTGCCCCGTCCCAATTTGTGCACATGCCTGTGCTCTCTCTCTCTCTCAAAAATAAATAAAATAATAAAATACAATACAATAAAATTTAAAAATTAAACAAAAAGAAATTAAGGACCTTTCTACACCAAATAAGTACTAATTCACTTTAAAGCTTCAGAGTTATGTACCAAATACCATAACTGCTACTTTGTCTAATTATTTTAACAGACATTTATAACCTATACAATTAGTGCTTTAAGTAAGTGATTACTTTCTATTTCTTCATTTGGTTATTTTCAGAAGCTTTTCTCTTTTCCTTTAAAAACCTCTAATACGTCAAGTATGTTAGGTCTGTTTCTATTAAAAAATTTTTTTTAATTAAAAAAAGTCCTAAATTATTCTCTTGAATGTGCTGGTTTCCACAATTAAAAAAAAGTTCAGTCCATGAGGAATGCCCAAGTAACAATATCTAGAAGATACATTAACTAATAGTCTTTTTTTCATTTAAGAATCCACAAAATGACACAGTGAGGAAACAACACTCCAAGTAAGATAAAATGCCAGAAATAGTGGGCTGTACTTACGAAACAAACTTTCCTACTTCCACTTGCAGTATTGGATCTCGTAGATGCACTTCTAGAAGCATATCTTCAGCTTGAGCTCCATCTCCTGTTTTTACAGGATGAGGGTTAAAGATTCTTAGGTATCCCATAAAGCTACCCACAATTATTTTATCTGTGGAGAGATTTTTTTTTAAAAGATATAAGAAGAAACAAACATTAACAACAAAATCTCTTTGAAAATAAACTTTCTAATGTCTAAAAGAAAAGCTTAAAAATTAAACAATCAAGTCTTGCTTCATATACAGTAGCCAATCTGCCAAAAGAGATGCAATGAAAATGAACTTATATTAATAATGTAGTTTTTCAATAAGAGCTTTTTTTATATCACCAATATTTACACATACTAACATGTTACATGTTTTTCCTAATACTTGCTTTGGTGTCAGTGTTTATAATTTAACTCAGTCAAAGCAAATCCTTTTACAAAAGATTAGTAAGGTTATAAACGGATTTCATCATAGAGCATCAACTCTACAGCTGGGTGTAAAACAGATTCGGAGGCCTCACTAGGTATAGTGCTCTGATTAACAATGTCTACACTTGGGGCGCCTGGGTGGCTTAGTCGGTTAAGCATCCGACTTTCGCTTAGGTCATGATCTCACGGTTCGTGGGTTCGAGCCCCACGTCAGGCTCTGTGCTGACTGCCAGCTCAGAGCCTGGAGCCTATTTCAGAGTCTGTATCTCCCTCTCTGACCCTCCCCTGCTCAAGCTGTCTCTCTCTCTCCTAGAAATAAAAAATAATAATAAAAAATAAATGTCCTATAATGTGTTTATTAAACTCGAGTCTTTTTTGGGGTGCCTGGGTGGCTCAGTCAGATAAGCATCAACTTCAGCTCAGGTCATGATATCACGGTTTGTGTCAGCTGTGCTGACAGCTCAGAGCCTGGAGCCTGCTTCAGATTCTGTGTCTCCCTCTCTCTCTGCTCCGACCCCACTCACGCTCATTCGCTCACTCTCTCTCACTCTCAAAATAAATAAACTCGAGTCTTTTTTTTTTTTTGAAATCTATAATAATATTTTAGGTCTATGAAAAAGAGGACTAACTCAAGCCACCATACATATAGACACTCATGGCCTCTTACTCATTTCCACACTTAAGTCCATTTACAGACTCACAGCCCCTTGAATAAAGACAACACAGTGTTTAGATGCTGCTGTAACACCACACATGCCTAATATAAATTTTCCTCAGATCTTTCCCTATGGGACCAAGAGTTATTTAAATTTCAGGCACACTGAGGAAAGGGAAATACCCAAACTGTGTGAGAATACTGAATATTGGCTCAAGTTACTACTAACTCTCAAAGCCCAGAAATATACTATTGTTGCTAATTATGGAGACTTAGTAATAAATGAATTTTTTAACTTAGTTCAACCAGTGAGAGCAAAGCCAGCCTATGATTTCTGAGAGTTTAAAGGAAATGTATTTCGGGTACCTGGGTGGCTCAGCTGATTGAGCATCCGACTTCGGCTCAGGTCGTGATCTCATGGCTCATGAGTTCAAGCCCTGGGTCGGGCTCTGTGCTGACAGTTCAGAGCCTGGAGCCTGCTTCAGATTCTGTGTCTCCCTCTCTCTCTCTACCCCTCCCTCAATTGCACTCTGTCTCTCTCTCACTCTCTCAAAAATAAACATTAAAATCTTTTTTAATTTTAAATAAAGTAAATGTATTTCCACAGAAAATAGTAGAACATCCATTTGGTTCCCTAACATTTACATGACAGATACTATATTGGGACAGCTGTATGAAAACCAGTGGAACTCTATCTCCCGTTAGGGAGAAAATAAAAAACAAAAAACAAAAAACAAAACAAAAAAACCACTCCTAGGCTTCATTTGGGGTAGTTTCCAAAATTTAATGCCAAAAAGCTTCAATATGCATATGTGGTAATTCCTATCATATCCATGTTTAATAAGCAATGTGCCAATATTGAAGCCTAATGGATCTTTCTTTTTAATAGTTTATTGTCAGGTTGGTTTCCATATAACACTCAGTGCTAATCCCCACAAATGCCCACCTCCATGCCCATCACCCCCCTTCCCCCTCCCCCTCCCCCCCATCTGCCCCCAGTTTGTTCTCGGCATTCAAGAATCTCTCATGGTTTGCCTTCCTCACTCTCCTCCACTATTTCCCCCCTTCTTCTCCCCCATGGTCCTTCATTAAGTTCCTCCTAATCCTCCTATATGTGCAAACATATGGTATTTGTCCTTCTCTGCCTGACTTATTTCGCTCAGCATAACACCCTCAAGGTCCATCCATGTTGCTACACATGGCCAGATTTCATGGTTTCTCATTGCCATGTAGTATTCCATGGTATAGATAAACCACATCTTCTTGATCCATTCGTCCGTTGATGGACACTTAGGCTCTTTCCATGTTTTGTGAAGCCTAATGGGTCTTATAGAAAGAGTTAGGGTTGATCGGTATAATTTAAAGGGCAATCCTAAATTCTTCTATTATTCCACATCATATCTTTTCTCGGAGCCAACTGATACAACCCATCTGCTTGAATACAGTTCTAGATCTTAATAATGCACTTTTTCCTTTCCAATAAACAGAGGCCAACAGAAACAGTTGACTCTCACCGGACGAAAAGAGGCATATCTCTTTAAATGTACACTATAATCCAATCTGCAGGAACCAGGCCTACCTCATCACCTCTTAAGGGCCAAATAGGGCTGAAAGAAATCTTAGTGAAACCCAGGAAACTCCAAGGACCCTCCCTATACTATCTGGAGCAGCAGTAAATGAAACTACTACAATTCTCTTCAGGCAAGTATTAGCATTCTAGATCCCTCAGGAATGAAGGCCTACACCAGTTATCTGGTTCCTTCATCTCCACTCAAGACCAAGAGCCCTAATCAGCTGGTCAAAGTTTAAAAAAAAAAAAAAAATAGCATAGTTACATAGCCTGGTGACCAGATATAAAACAGAAGGTATTCCCCAATACAACTTCTTTAAGTTACCATACAATTTTTTCTACTCCTTACTCTTAATTTTCAAAATTTTTCTTTCTCATATATATTTTTTTTTCTTTCTCTTCTATAGGTTTTGAACAGAGATTGTACATACACACCACTGAGTCTAGAGGCAGCAGAATACTGGAACATGATAACGACTAAATTACAAGAGAAAGGTATTATCACCCAAAGATCCTGGACTTTTGCACAGCCAGGGCTCCGTGAAAGTGCCTTTGAAGCAGTAGGTGCGCATGGTTATCTCCCACTGCAGATGGGTAAGAATACAAGGTTGTGCAGTTTTACAGGGCCAGCTGCCACCGGGAGGTATAAATGCTGAGTAGCCAAAAGATAAACATAGTAGCTATTTTTCAGTCAGCCCTGGGAGTTTTCTACTCAGGATTCCTGTAGTAAACTCTCCCTCCAGGCCACAAGTTGGCATGAAACCAAACTGGCCCACTCAGTCTCCTTCTCACCCCACTCTCACTACCTCTCTCATGAGTTGGCATCTTGAATTAAGAAAAACAGGAAGTACATGCCACTTTAAATGCATGGTGTCCTATTTCAACTGGGATCTCAAGATTAGTAAAGAATCCTTCTATGTATCAAGTTGGCTTTGCCTAAAATGATTTAAAGATCCCTAATACCATCTTTTCACTCTTTGATCACTCCAAAGAAAGTAGGGGTCATTACTGTTTCAACTTCCCAACCTGACCTGCAAATTTCTCTTCATCTGTATCCATTCTTACCCTCTTGCCTTCTGTCACAGTGGGAAAAAAAGTGCTCACATGTGTTTAAGGATAACTCCTCCATCTGCACACCTGATCTCATCTCTGACTATCTTCTCTGAATCCCTGCTCTATTTTTTTTAAGATTTTATTTTTAAGTAATCTCTACACTCAGTGTGGAGCTCAAACCTACAATCCCCAGATTAAGGGTCACATGCTCCACCTATAGAGCCAGCCAGGTGCCCCATCCCTGCTCTATTATATCCACTATGCTATACACTGAATTTTTCCCACTTCTCTTTACCCAGTGTTGCCCCCAGTTATCATCCTCCCTTCTTCCCTTCACAGCTAAGTTTCTTTAAAGACCCATAAACACTCAGTCTTCCCTACCTCCCACTCCTCTTACTACAAATCTAGATTTTGTTACCATTGTGCCCACTCATCCGCCCTCACCAAGAACACTAATGAACTACTTGCTATTAAATGGCATGGAAAGTTCAGTCTTCATGTCACTAAACCTTGCCTCCCAGGTACGAGCCCAAATTGTTCTCCTTCCTCTCTGCCTGCCTCTCCCAGAATCTATTACTATCTACCCTTCCCAAACCTCCCATTTAATGCTTGTATGCTAAAGATTATGGTCCTAATGTTCCTTCCCCTATTCCCAGGGCTTCAAATACAATCAGCATATGGCTCACTTCCAAATCACTACCTCTATTCTGCCTACAAGACATTCCTTTCTCAAACACAGCATATCCCAAACCGCTCTCATTTACCTTCCACTCCATGAGATCAACAACAATTATTCAACTGTAGTGTGCCACCATTCAACATTGGAGTTGTCAAAAATGCAGATACCTACTACCTCCCTGTAATCCACCTCCCTCCAGGAAACATGACTTTATAGGATTTTATATATCTGAGAGAAAATCTTCATATATAATAATCACCCCCAGAATATGATGATGCTGGTGGTCTAAGCTTTGAGAAATAATGATCGGGAATTTTTTTTAATTTATGGGGCACACACAGGAAATTATTTTTGTATAGTATCCTTGGGAAAACAGAGGAAGCTTCTCACAGCTGGCCACGAACTGGGAGAAAGCAAACTAGTAACTGGTAACCAACTGGTGGCACTCCAGTGAACAGCTCTAAAAGAAATGATGAGTGAACAGTAGCCTATTCAGACAATCAATCAGGATAGTTTCCAACAAGGTTGAGCTTCAGATAATTTGGGCATAAATGAGTTTGAAATTGTTCTCTTTGGCATCTATTTTGGTAGTCTGAGCATTCTATGCTGCCAAATAACAAGGGAATCATAAGTTTTAACAAACAGGCAGGAAATAAGATTCATAATGTTTGAGGAAACTCTCAGGACACCCTCTGAGTAGAAGACTTTCCCATCGCCTATCAGTGGAAGGGCAGGGCCCAGATTTTCCTTAGAAAATAATTTGGATTCTCAGTACAGCTTAGTACCTCCCATTCTTCTTTGCCAATGTAATTTTCTTCTGTCATGGGAAAAAAGGAGGAGAGAGGGAAACAAACCACAAAAGACTCTTAACAATAGAGAACAAACTGAGGATTAGTGGAGGGAGGGAGGTGGGAGACAGCTTAGATGGGTGGTGGGTATTAAAGAAGGCACTTTTGGGGAAGAGCACTGGGTATTGTATATAAGTGATGAATCACTGAATTCTACTCCTGAAACAAATATTGCACTGTATGCTAACTAAAATGTAAATTTAAAAAAATGTTTTTCTCCTTTCACTTTGTCCCCAAGATTCTATTGTTTTTGTTATAGGATAGAGAAATAAAGAAAAATGTAAGGGGACAATATTTATAAACACTGAACAAAAGAATGATTATAAGTTTGCTTTTTAAGAGGCCAATGACTATCTGGATTACAAAAAAGAGAAGAAAAGCTCATGACTATAATCATTAAAACAGGGGCACCTGGCTGGCTCAATCAAATGAGCATCCGACTCTTAATTTAGGCTCGGGCCATGATCTGGTGGTTATGGGATCAAGCCCCATAGCAGGCTCCACATAGCATGGAGCCTGCTTAAGATTCTCTCTCCCTCTGCCCCTCTCCTCAGCTCATGCTCCACTCCCTCTCTAAAAATAATAAAAATAATAATAATAATACAATTTCCAAATAGCAATGACATAGACCTGAAATGTTTTAAAGACTACTTAAAAAAATATGAAGATGCAAAGAGGAGCAAATCAATATAAGAATAAGATAGAATGCTATTTCCAGTATCATAATATGAAAATGAAAGCAATGATTTAATTATTTTTTCTACCAACCAATAGAGCTAGAATAATTTTTCCACTCTGGTATAAATGGCTTTAAGATTCAGTTTTTAGAAAATATAATTTTCTGAGGCACCTGGATGGCTCAGTCGATTGGATCTCCAACTTACACTCAGGTCATGATCTTGTGGTTTGTAAGACTGAGCCCTACATCGGGCTCTAGAGCTCAGAGCCTGGAGCCTGCTTCGGATTCTGTGTGTGTCTCTCTCTCTGCCCCTCCCCAACTTGTGCTCTGTCTCCATCTCTCAAAAATAAATAAACATTAAAAATATATATATATATATAATTTCCCTTAAAAACAATTTCTAAAAAGTTTCAAAATTTAAAATATTTTGGGGCACCTGGTGGTTCAGTCCATTAAGTGTCTGACTCTGGATTCTGGCTCAGTTCATAATCTCATAGTTCGTGGAATTAAACCCCATGTTGGTCTTCTGTGCTGACAGCATGGAGCCTGCTTGGGATTCTCTCTCTCCCCTTTTTTGCTCCTCTGCCTCCTTTCCCTCTCTCTCAAGACAAATAAATAAACTTCAAAAATAGATAAATAAAAATATTTTACTGGCTCTACTTCCAAATAATATGACAGAATCAACACAAAACAAAACAAAACAAAAAACAAACAAACAAGCAAAAACCAAAGGGCAAAACAGAAGTAAAAACTATCTTTACTAGCCTGCTACCTAAGTATTACTTATAAGGAAAACTACCTTCAAAATTAGGGCATAATTAAGGAAACAACCCAGAAAATTAATAGGCAACCAACGGAATGGGAAAAGATAGTTGCAAATAACATATCAGATAAAGGGTTAATATCCAGAATCTATAAGGAACTCACCAAACTACACGCCCGAAAAACAAACAACCCAGTGAAGAAATGGGCAGAAGACATGAACAGACACTTCTCCAAAGAGGACATCCAGATGGCCAACAGACACATGAAACGATGCTCAGCATCCCTCCTCATCAGGGAA